>NW_026999311.1:0-337629 GCF_037126465.1 Ornithodoros turicata
GGTCAAGATAGGAGACACCTCATCGCTCTGCGATGCCTATTCCGTTCACTTTGTCCACTCTTTCCCACTTCAACTTACTTTAGAGCAAAATAAGTCCTGCCATTTTATTTCCCTGTGCCTCCTGATGTGCTGACGCAGATTTGACTTCAATGGCACTCATATTTATCCCTCGGTCAAGATAGGAGACACCTCATCGCTCTGCGATGCCTATTCCGTTCACTTTGTCCACTCTTTCCCACTTCAACTTACTTTAGAGCAAAATAATTCCTGCCATTTTATTTCCCTGTGCCTCCTGATGTGCTGACGCAGATTTGACTTCAATGGCACTCATATTTATCCCTCGGTCAAGATAGGAGACACCTCATCGCTCTGCGATGCCTATTCCGTTCACTTTGTCCACTCTTTCCCACTTCAACTTACTTTAGAGCAAAATAATTCCTGCCATTTTATTTCCCTGTGCCTCCTGATGTGCTGACGCAGATTTGACTTCAATGGCACTCATATTTATCCCTCGGTCAAGATAGGAGACACCTCATCGCTCTGCGATGCCTATTCCGTTCACTTTGTCCACTCTTTCCCACTTCAACTTACTTTAGAGCAAAATAAGTCCTGCCATTTTATTTCCCTGTGCCTCCTGATGTGCTGACGCAGATTTGACTTCAATGGCACTCATATTTATCCCTCGGTCAAGATAGGAGACACCTCATCGCTCTGCGATGCCTATCCCGTTCACTTTGTCCACTCTTTCCCACTTCAACTTACTTTAGAGCAAAATAATTCCTGCCATTTTATTTCCTGTGCCTCCTGATGTGCTGACGCAGATTTGACTTCAATGGCACTCATATTTATCCCTCGGTCAAGATAGGAGACACCTCATCGCTCTGCGATGCCTATCCGTTCACTTTGTCCACTCTTTCCCACTTCAACTTACTTTAGAGCAAAATAATTCCTGCCATTTTATTTCCCTGTGCCTCCTGATGTGCTGACGCAGATTTGACTTCAATGGCACTCATATTTATCCCTCGGTCAAGATAGGAGACACCTCATCGCTCTGCGATGCCTATACCGTTCACTTTGTCCACTCTTTCCCACTTCAACTTACTTTAGAGCAAAATAATTCCTGCCATTTTATTTCCCTGTGCCTCCTGATGTGCTGACGCAGATTTGACTTCAATGGCACTCATATTTATCCCTCGGTCAAGATAGGAGACACCTCATCGCTCTGCGATGCCTATTCCGTTCACTTTGTCCACTCTTTCCCACTTCAACTTACTTTAGAGCAAAATAATTCCTGCCATTTTATTTCCCTGTGCCTCCTGATGTGCTGACGCAGATTTGACTTCAATGGCACTCATATTTATCCCTCGGTCAAGATAGGAGACACCTCATCGCTCTGCGATGCCTATCCGTTCACTTTGTCCACTCTTTCCCACTTCAACTTACTTTAGAGCAAAATAATTCCTGCCATTTTATTTCCCTGTGCCTCCTGATGTGCTGACGCAGATTTGACTTCAATGGCACTCATATTTATCCCTCGGTCAAGATAGGAGACTACCTCATCGCTCTGCGATGCCTATTCCGTTCACTTTGTCCACTCTTTCCCACTTCAACTTACTTTAGAGCAAAATAATTCCTGCCATTTTATTTCCCTGTGCCTCCTGATGTGCTGACGCAGATTTGACTTCAATGGCACTCATATTTATCCCTCGGTCAAGATAGGAGACACCTCATCGCTCTGCGATGCCTATTCCGTTCACTTTGTCCACTCTTTCCCACTTCAACTTACTTTAGAGCAAAATAATTCCTGCCATTTTATTTCCCTGTGCCTCCTGATGTGCTGACGCAGATTTGACTTCAATGGCACTCATATTTATCCCTCGGTCAAGATAGGAGACACCTCATCGCTCTGCGATGCCTATTCCGTTCACTTTGTCCACTCTTTCCCACTTCAACTTACTTTAGAGCAAAATAATTCCTGCCATTTTATTTCCCTGTGCCTCCTGATGTGCTGACGCAGATTGACTTCAATGGCACTCATATTTATCCCTCGGTCAAGATAGGAGACACCTCATCGCTCTGCGATGCCTATTCCGTTCACTTTGTCCACTCTTTCCCACTTCAACTTACTTTAGAGCAAAATATTCCTGCCATTTTATTTCCCTGTGCCTCCTGATGTGCTGACGCAGATTTGACTTCAATGGCACTCATATTTATCCCTCGGTCAAGATAGGAGACACCTCATCGCTCTGCGATGCCTATTCCGTTCACTTTGTCCACTCTTTCCCACTTCAACTTACTTTAGAGCAAAATAATTCCTGCCATTTATTTCCCTGTGCCTCCTGATGTGCTGACGCAGATTTGACTTCAATGGCACTCATATTTATCCCTCGGTCAAGATAGGAGACACCTCATCGCTCTGCGATGCCTATTCCGTTCACTTTGTCCACTCTTTCCCACTTCAACTTACTTTAGAGCAAAATAATTCCTGCCATTTTATTTCCCTGTGCCTCCTGATGTGCTGACGCAGATTTGACTTCAATGGCACTCATATTTATCCCTCGGTCAAGATAGGAGACACCTCATCGCTCTGCGATGCCTATTCCGTTCACTTTGTCCACTCTTTCCCACTTCAACTTACTTTAGAGCAAAATAATTCCTGCCATTTTATTTCCCTGTGCCTCCTGATGTGCTGACGCAGATTTGACTTCAATGGCACTCATATTTATCCCTCGGTCAAGATAGGAGACACCTCATCGCTCTGCGATGCCTATTCCGTTCACTTTGTCCACTCTTTCCCACTTCAACTTACTTTAGAGCAAAATAATTCCTGCCATTTTATTTCCCTGTGCCTCCTGATGTGCTGACGCAGATTTGACTTCAATGGCACTCATATTTATCCCTCGGTCAAGATAGGAGACACCTCATCGCTCTGCGATGCCTATTCCGTTCACTTTGTCCACTCTTTCCCACTTCAACTTACTTTAGAGCAAAATAATTCCTGCCATTTTATTTCCCTGTGCCTCCTGATGTGCTGACGCAGATTTGACTTCAATGGCACTCATATTTATCCCTCGGTCAAGATAGGAAGACACCTCATCGCTCTGCGATGCCTATTCCGTTCACTTTGTCCACTCTTCCCACTTCAACTTACTTTAGAGCAAAATAATTCCTGCCATTTTATTTCCCTGTGCCTCCTGATGTGCTGACGCAGATTTGACTTCAATGGCACTCATATTTATCCCTCGGTCAAGATAGGAGACACCTCATCGCTCTGCGATGCCTATTCCGTTCACTTTGTCCACTCTTTCCACTTCAACTTACTTTAGAGCAAAATAATTCCTGCCATTTTATTTCCCTGTGCCTCCTGATGTGCTGACGCAGATTTGACTTCAATGGCACTCATATTTATCCTCGGTCAAGATAGGAGACACCTCATCGCTCTGCGATGCCTATTCCGTTCACTTTGTCCACTCTTTCCCACTTCAACTTACTTTAGAGCAAAATAATTCCTGCCATTTTATTTCCCTGTGCCTCCTGATGTGCTGACGCAGATTTGACTTCAATGGCACTCATATTTATCCCTCGGTCAAGATAGGAGACACCTCATCGCTCTGCGATGCCTATTCCGTTCACTTTGTCCACTCTTTCCCACTTCAACTTACTTTAGAGCAAAATAATTCCTGCCATTTTATTTCCCTGTGCCTCCTGATGTGCTGACGCAGATTTGACTTCAATGGCACTCATATTTATCCCTCGGTCAAGATAGGAGACACCTCATCGCTCTGCGATGCCTATTCCGTTCACTTTGTCCACTCTTTCCCACTTCAACTTACTTTAGAGCAAAATAATTCCTGCCATTTTATTTCCCTGTGCCTCCTGATGTGCTGACGCAGATTTGACTTCAATGGCACTCATATTTATCCCTCGGTCAAGATAGGAGACACCTCATCGCTCTGCGATGCCTATTCCGTTCACTTTGTCCACTCTTTCCCACTTCAACTTACTTTAGAGCAAAATAATTCCTGCCATTTTATTTCCCTGTGCCTCCTGATGTGCTGACGCAGATTTGACTTCAATGGCACTCATATTTATCCCTCGGTCAAGATAGGAGACACCTCATCGCTCTGCGATGCCTATACCGTTCACTTTGTCCACTCTTTCCCACTTCAACTTACTTTAGAGCAAAATAATTCCTGCCATTTTATTTCCCTGTGCCTCCTGATGTGCTGACGCAGATTTGACTTCAATGGCACTCATATTTATCCCTCGGTCAAGATAGGAGACACCTCATCGCTCTGCGATGCCTATTCCGTTCACTTTGTCCACTCTTTCCCACTTCAACTTACTTTAGAGCAAAATAATTCCTGCCATTTTATTTCCCTGTGCCTCCTGATGTGCTGACGCAGATTTGACTTCAATGGCACTCATATTTATCCCTCGGTCAAGATAGGAGACACCTCATCGCTCTGCGATGCCTATTCCGTTCACTTTGTCCACTCTTTCCCACTTCAACTTACTTTAGAGCAAAATAATTCCTGCCATTTTATTTCCTGTGCCTCCTGATGTGCTGACGCAGATTTGACTTCAATGGCACTCATATTTATCCCTCGGTCAAGATAGGAGACACCTCATCGCTCTGCGATGCCTTTCTGTTCACTTTGTCCACTCTTTCCCACTTCAACTTACTTTAGAGCAAAATAATTCCGGCCATTTATTTTCCCTTTGCCTCCTGATGTGCTGACCCAGATTTGACTTCAATGGCTCTCATATTTATCCCTCGGTCAAGATAGGACACACCTCCATCGCTCTGCGATGCCGTTCTGTTCACTTTGTCCACTCTTTCTAACTTCGACTTACTTTAGAGCAAAATAATTCCGGCCATTTTATTTCCTTTGCCTCCAGATGTTCTGACCAGATTTGACTTCAATAGCGCTCATATTTATCCCTCGGTCAAGATAGGACACACCTCCATCGGCTCTGCGATGCCCGTTCTGTTAAATTTGTCCACTCTTTTCTAAACTTCGACTTACTTTAGAGCAAAATAATTCCGGCCATTTTATTTCCCTGTGCCTCCTGATGTGCTGACGCAGATTTGACTTCAATGGCACTCATATTTATCCCTCGGTCAAGATAGGAGACACCTCATCGCTCTGCGATGCCTATTCCGTTCACTTTGTCCACTCTTTCCCACTTCAACTTACTTTAGAGCAAAATAATTCCTGCCATTTTATTTCCCTGTGCCTCCTGATGTGCTGACGCAGATTTGACTTCAATGGCACTCATATTTATCCCTCGGTCAAGATAGGAGACACCTCATCGCTCTGCGATGCCTATTCCGTTCACTTTGTCCACTCTTTCCCACTTCAACTTACTTTAGAGCAAAATAATTCCTGCCATTTTATTTCCCTGTGCCTCCTGATGTGCTGACGCAGATTTGACTTCAATGGCACTCATATTTATCCCTCGGTCAAGATAGGAGACACCTCATCGCTCTGCGATGCCTATTCCGTTCACTTTGTCCACTCTTTCCCACTTCAACTTACTTTAGAGCAAAATAATTCCGGCCATTTTATTTTCCTTTGCCTCCAGATGTTCTGACCCAGATTTGACTTCAATAGCGCTCATATTTATCCCTCGGTCAAGATAGGACACACCTCCATCGGTCTGCGATGGCCGTTCTGTTAAATTTGTCCACTCTTTTCTAAACTTCGACTTACTTTAGAGCAAAATAATTCCGGCCATTTTATTTTCCTTTGCCCCCAGATGTTCTGACCCAGATTTGACTTCAATAGCGCTCATATTTATCCCTCGGTCAAGATAGGACACACCTCCATCGGTCTGCGATGCCCGTTCTGTTAAATTTGTCCACTCTTTTCTAAACTTCGACTTACTTTAGAGCAAAATAATTCCGGCCATTTTATTTTCCTTTGCCTCCAGATGTTCTGACCCAGATTTGACTTCAATAGCGCTCATATTTATCCCTCGGTCAAGATAGGACACACCTCCATCGGTCTGCGATGGCCCGTTCTGTTAAATTTGTCCACTCTTTTCTAAACTTCGACTTACTTTAGAGCAAAATAATTCCGGCCATTTTATTTTCCTTTGCCTCCAGATGTTCTGACCCAGATTTGACTTCAATAGCGCTCATATTTATCCCTCGGTCAAGATAGGACACACCTCCATCGGTCTGCGATGCCCGTTCTGTTAAATTTGTCCACTCTTTCTAAACTTCGACTTACTTTAGAGCAAAATAATTCCGGCCATTTTATTTTCCTTTGCCTCCAGATGTTCTGACCCAGATTTGACTTCAATAGCGCTCATATTTATCCCTCGGTCAAGATAGGACACACCTCCATCGGTCTGCGATGCCCGTTCTGTTAAATTTGTCCACTCTTTTCTAAACTTCGACTTACTTTAGAGCAAAATAATTCCGGCCATTTTATTTTCCTTTGCCTCCAGATGTTCTGACCCAGATTTGACTTCAATAGCGCTCATATTTATCCCTCGGTCAAGATAGGACACACCTCCATCGGTCTGCGATGGCCCGTTCTGTTAAATTTGTCCACTCTTTTCTAAACTTCGACTTACTTTAGAGCAAAATAATTCCGGCCATTTTATTTTCCTTTGCCTCCAGATGTTCTGACCCAGATTTGACTTCAATAGCGCTCATATTTATCCCTCGGTCAAGATAGGACACACCTCCATCGGTCTGCGATGGCCCGTTCTGTTAAATTTGTCCACTCTTTTCTAAACTTCGACTTACTTTAGAGCAAAATAATTCCGGCCATTTTATTTTCCTTTGCCTCCAGATGTTCTGACCCAGATTTGACTTCAATAGCGCTCATATTTATCCCTCGGTCAAGATAGGACACACCTCCATCGGTCTGCGATGCCCGTTCTGTTAAATTTGTCCACTCTTTTCTAAACTTCGACTTACTTTAGAGCAAAATAATTCCGGCCATTTTATTTTCCTTTGCCTCCAGATGTTCTGACCCAGATTTGACTTCAATAGCGCTCATATTTATCCCTCGGTCAAGATAGGACACACCTCCATCGGTCTGCGATGGCCCGTTCTGTTAAATTTGTCCACTCTTTTCTAAACTTCGACTTACTTTAGAGCAAAATAATTCCGGCCATTTTATTTTCCTTTGCCTCCAGATGTTCTGACCCAGATTTGACTTCAATAGCGCTCATATTTATCCCTCGGTCAAGATAGGACACACCTCCATCGGTCTGCGATGCCGTTCTGTTAAATTTGTCCACTCTTTTCTAAACTTCGACTTACTTTAGAGCAAAATAATTCCGGCCATTTTATTTTCCTTTGCCTCCAGATGTTCTGACCCAGATTTGACTTCAATAGCGCTCATATTTATCCCTCGGTCAAGATAGGACACACCTCCATCGGTCTGCGATGGCCGTTCTGTTAAATTTGTCCACTCTTTTCTAAACTTCGACTTACTTTAGAGCAAAATAATTCCGGCCATTTTATTTTCCTTTGCCCCAGATGTTCTGACCCAGATTTGACTTCAATAGCGCTCATATTTATCCCTCGGTCAAGATAGGACACACCTCCATCGGTCTGCGATGCCCGTTCTGTTAAATTTGTCCACTCTTTTCTAAACTTCGACTTACTTTAGAGCAAAATAATTCCGGCCATTTTATTTTCCTTTGCCTCCAGATGTTCTGACCCAGATTTGACTTCAATAGCGCTCATATTTATCCCTCGGTCAAGATAGGACACACCTCCATCGGTCTGCGATGCCGTTCTGTTAAATTTGTCCACTCTTTTCTAAACTTCGACTTACTTTAGAGCAAAATAATTCCGGCCATTTTATTTTCCTTTGCCCCAGATGTTCTGACCCAGATTTGACTTCAATAGCGCTCATATTTATCCCTCGGTCAAGATAGGACACACCTCCATCGGTCTGCGATGCCCGTTCTGTTAAATTTGTCCACTCTTTTCTAAACTTCGACTTACTTTAGAGCAAAATAATTCCGGCCATTTTATTTTCCTTTGCCTCCAGATGTTCTGACCCAGATTTGACTTCAATAGCGCTCATATTTATCCCTCGGTCAAGATAGGACACACCTCCATCGGTCTGCGATGCCGTTCTGTTAAATTTGTCCACTCTTTTCTAAACTTCGACTTACTTTAGAGCAAAATAATTCCGGCCATTTTATTTTCCTTTGCCTCCAGATGTTCTGACCCAGATTTGACTTCAATAGCGCTCATATTTATCCCTCGGTCAAGATAGGACACACCTCCATCGGTCTGCGATGCCCGTTCTGTTAAATTTGTCCACTCTTTTCTAACTTCGACTTACTTTAGAGCAAAATAATTCCGGCCATTTTATTTTCCTTTGCCTCCAGATGTTCTGACCCAGATTTGACTTCAATAGCGCTCATATTTATCCCTCGGTCAAGATAGGACACACCTCCATCGGTCTGCGATGCCCGTTCTGTTAAATTTGTCCACTCTTTTCTAAACTTCGACTTACTTTAGAGCAAAATAATTCCGGCCATTTTATTTTCCTTTGCCCCAGATGTTCTGACCCAGATTTGACTTCAATAGCGCTCATATTTATCCCTCGGTCAAGATAGGACACACCTCCATCGGTCTGCGATGCCCGTTCTGTTAAATTTGTCCACTCTTTTCTAAACTTCGACTTACTTTAGAGCAAATAATTCCGGCCATTTTATTTTCCTTTGCCTCCAGATGTTCTGACCCAGATTTGACTTCAATAGCGCTCATATTTATCCCTCGGTCAAGATAGGACACACCTCCATCGGTCTGCGATGCCCGTTCTGTTAAATTTGTCCACTCTTTTCTAAACTTCGACTTACTTTAGAGCAAAATAATTCCGGCCATTTTATTTTCCTTTGCCTCCAGATGTTCTGACCCAGATTTGACTTCAATAGCGCTCATATTTATCCCTCGGTCAAGATAGGACACACCTCCATCGGTCTGCGATGCCGTTCTGTTAAATTTGTCCACTCTTTTCTAAACTTCGACTTACTTTAGAGCAAAATAATTCCGGCCATTTTATTTTCCTTTGCCTCCAGATGTTCTGACCCAGATTTGACTTCAATAGCGCTCATATTTATCCCTCGGTCAAGATAGGACACACCTCCATCGGTCTGCGATGCCCGTTCTGTTAAATTTGTCCACTCTTTTCTAAACTTCGACTTACTTTAGAGCAAAATAATTCCGGCCATTTTATTTTCCTTTGCCTCCAGATGTTCTGACCCAGATTTGACTTCAATAGCGCTCATATTTATCCCTCGGTCAAGATAGGACACACCTCCATCGGTCTGCGATGCCCGTTCTGTTAAATTTGTCCACTCTTTTCTAAACTTCGACTTACTTTAGAGCAAAATAATTCCGGCCATTTTATTTTCCTTTGCCTCCAGATGTTCTGACCCAGATTTGACTTCAATAGCGCTCATATTTATCCCTCGGTCAAGATAGGACACACCTCCATCGGTCTGCGATGCCCGTTCTGTTAAATTTGTCCACTCTTTTCTAAACTTCGACTTACTTTAGAGCAAAATAATTCCGGCCATTTTATTTTCCTTTGCCTCCAGATGTTCTGACCCAGATTTGACTTCAATAGCGCTCATATTTATCCCTCGGTCAAGATAGGACACACCTCCATCGGTCTGCGATGCCCGTTCTGTTAAATTTGTCCACTCTTTTCTAAACTTCGACTTACTTTAGAGCAAAATAATTCCGGCCATTTTATTTTCCTTTGCCTCCAGATGTTCTGACCCAGATTTGACTTCAATAGCGCTCATATTTATCCCTCGGTCAAGATAGGACACACCTCCATCGGTCTGCGATGCCCGTCTGTTAAATTTGTCCACTCTTTTCTAAACTTCGACTTACTTTAGAGCAAAATAATTCCGGCCATTTTATTTTCCTTTGCCTCCAGATGTTCTGACCCAGATTTGACTTCAATAGCGCTCATATTTATCCCTCGGTCAAGATAGGACACACCTCCATCGGTCTGCGATGCCCGTCCTGTTAAATTTGTCCACTCTTTTCTAAACTTCGACTTACTTTAGAGCAAAATAATTCCGGCCATTTTATTTTCCTTTGCCTCCAGATGTTCTGACCCAGATTTGACTTCAATAGCGCTCATATTTATCCCTCGGTCAAGATAGGACACACCTCCATCGGTCTGCGATGCCCGTCCTGTTAAATTTGTCCACTCTTTTCTAAACTTCGACTTACTTTAGAGCAAAATAATTCCGGCCATTTTATTTTCCTTTGCCTCCAGATGTTCTGACCCAGATTTGACTTCAATAGCGCTCATATTTATCCCTCGGTCAAGATAGGACACACCTCCATCGGTCTGCGATGCCCGTCCTGTTAAATTTGTCCACTCTTTTCTAAACTTCGACTTACTTTAGAGCAAAATAATTCCGGCCATTTTATTTTCCTTTGCCTCCAGATGTTCTGACCCAGATTTGACTTCAATAGCGCTCATATTTATCCCTCGGTCAAGATAGGACACACCTCCATCGGTCTGCGATGCCCGTCCTGTTAAATTTGTCCACTCTTTTCTAAACTTCGACTTACTTTAGAGCAAAATAATTCCGGCCATTTTATTTTCCTTTGCCTCCAGATGTTCTGACCCAGATTTGACTTCAATAGCGCTCATATTTATCCCTCGGTCAAGATAGGACACACCTCCATCGGTCTGCGATGCCCGTCCTGTTAAATTTGTCCACTCTTTTCTAAACTTCGACTTACTTTAGAGCAAAATAATTCCGGCCATTTTATTTTCCTTTGCCTCCAGATGTTCTGACCCAGATTTGACTTCAATAGCGCTCATATTTATCCCTCGGTCAAGATAGGACACACCTCCATCGGTCTGCGATGCCCGTCCTGTTAAATTTGTCCACTCTTTTCTAAACTTCGACTTACTTTAGAGCAAAATAATTCCGGCCATTTTATTTTCCTTTGCCTCCAGATGTTCTGACCCAGATTTGACTTCAATAGCGCTCATATTTATCCCTCGGTCAAGATAGGACACACCTCCATCGGTCTGCGATGCCCGTCCTGTTAAATTTGTCCACTCTTTTCTAAACTTCGACTTACTTTAGAGCAAAATAATTCCGGCCATTTTATTTTCCTTTGCCTCCAGATGTTCTGACCCAGATTTGACTTCAATAGCGCTCATATTTATCCCTCGGTCAAGATAGGACACACCTCCATCGGTCTGCGATGCCCGTCCTGTTAAATTTGTCCACTCTTTTCTAAACTTCGACTTACTTTAGAGCAAAATAATTCCGGCCATTTTATTTTCCTTTGCCTCCAGATGTTCTGACCCAGATTTGACTTCAATAGCGCTCATATTTATCCCTCGGTCAAGATAGGACACACCTCCATCGGTCTGCGATGCCCATTCTGTTAAATTTGTCCACTCTTTTCTAAACTTCGACTTACTTTAGAGCAAAATAATTCCGGCCATTTTATTTTCCTTTGCCTCCAGATGTTCTGACCCAGATTTGACTTCAATAGCGCTCATATTTATCCCTCGGTCAAGATAGGACACACCTCCATCGGTCTGCGATGCCCGTTCTGTTAAATTTGTCCACTCTTTTCTAAACTTCGACTTACTTTAGAGCAAAATAATTCCGGCCATTTTATTTTCCTTTGCCTCGAGATGTTCTGACCCAGATTTGACTTCAATAGCGCTCATATTTATCCCTCGGTCAAGATAGGACACACCTCCATCGGTCTGCGATGCCCGTTCTGTTAAATTTGTCCACTCTTTTCTAAACTTCGACTTACTTTAGAGCAAAATAATTCCGACCATTTTATTTTCCTTTGCCTCCAGATGTTCTGACCCAGATTTGACTTCAATAGCGCTCATATTTATCCCTCGGTCAAGATAGGACACACCTCCATCGGTCTGCGATGCCCGTTCTGTTAAATTTGTCCACTCTTTTCTAAACTTCGACTTACTTTAGAGCAAAATAATTCCGGCCATTTTATTTTCCTTTGCCTCCAGATGTTCTGACCCAGATTTGACTTCAATAGCGCTCATATTTATCCCTCGGTCAAGATAGGACACACCTCCATCGGTCTGCGATGCCCGTTCTGTTAAATTTGTCCACTCTTTTCTAAACTTCGACTTACTTTAGAGCAAAATAATTCCGGCCATTTTATTTTCCTTTGCCTCCAGATGTTCTGACCCAGATTTGACTTCAATAGCGCTCATATTTATCCCTCGGTCAAGATAGGACACACCTCCATCGGTCTGCGATGCCCGTTCTGTTAAATTTGTCCACTCTTTTCTAAACTTCGACTTACTTTAGAGCAAAATAATTCCGGCCATTTTATTTCCTTTTGCCTCTTGATTTCTGACCCAAATTTGACTTCAATGGCACTCATATTTATCCCTCGGTCAAGATAGGACACACCTCCATCGGTCTGCGATGCCCGTTCTGTTAAATTTGTCCACTCTTTTCTAAACTTCGACTTACTTTAGAGCAAAATAATTCCGGCCATTTTATTTCCTTTTGCCTCTTGATTTCTGACCCAAATTTGACTTCAATGGCACTCATATTTATCCCTCGGTCGAGATAGGACACACCTCTATCACTCTGCGATGCCCATTCCGTTCACTTTGTCCACTCTTTTCAAAACTTCACCTTACTTTAGGGTAAAATAACATCGGTCATTTTATTTCACTAATAACTTCCGCCACGCTATTTCCCTTTTCCTTCTGATGTTCTGCTCCAAATTTTACTTTAAGGGCATTCATATTTATCCATTTGTTAAAGGTACTGTAAGGCAGCACCGATGAAATATCATTTAGCGTGGCTATTCGGTAGTCCAACCCACCAGGACAAAAACTGTACAAGTTTCATTCCGATCGACGGTGCAATTAGAAAATTAAAAGAAAAATTAGAAAATTGCAATTAAAGATTACGGGCAACACTGTATTAGGTATTCGAAATGAATCCGTGCTCCTGAGACATACGGCGGCAACCACATTGCATGCGTATAACACTGGGTCCGATATAACAGTCCACCACAATCCACCACAACCCACACCACCCCTGCAATCCACACAACGATCCACATCTGAAGATAAACGGATATGAGAACTGAAATGAAATGCTGAGCCGTTGAAATAAATGTGTCAGACGTTCAAGAATCCAGACAGAGTCTGGGCTTGTTTGTTCACAGAGGTTCACAAAGAGAGAGTTTGTTCGTTCGAGAGAGGCCGCCAACAGAAGGAGCGCGCAGCCGCAGCAAAGAAGAAGGGAGAGCCTCCATCGATAAGCAGCCAACGCTGAGTTAGTTCGCAAAAAGATCACTGTTAACAGGGGTTTCAGAATGCATAGGTAAACAGGAAAACGAATAATATGGTTACTAAAATATCTAACTTTCGACGTAATAGCGTGTAATACCAATTTTCAGTGTTGCCCGCTGTACATGGGTTGTTTGACACCAGGCGTCGCACCGCTCCACTACGCCGCATCGTTCATGGCAAATTAAAAATGCTTATAGCTCGTTGTCAGTCGTATGGTTCCGCATACGGTATTTAGAAGCAACAAAGTCTCTAGTCACATGCTCTCATGCACATGCTCTTGTCTACCGCTTTACAGTGCCTTTAAGATTGTGCATATCTCTATCGTATTGTATAATTGTATAATGCATCCCTCTTTTTTGACCCACTCCTGGGCCCTCTCTCTTTAAACTGTGGTACATATACCTTGTGTTCTCAGTAGACTTGTTACAATTTCTGCAAGTTTTATTTTGCTTTCCTTATTACCTTTTCTGTTCCTTTTTTCACCCATTTTAAGAATGTACCACTTTTGCAAAACTGCTAATAACCGATAGCCTTTTCTCATCTTCTCCAGAATGTAGGCTAAACACGAGAGCTGCCATTGTTTATGTTTTCTCAAACCCCAGCAGTGTAATATTTGTTCCAGCGGTCTTCTTTACCATGTTCGCTCACGTGAGATCTCTCAACGGTTTTCTCTCCTGTAATGGTCATACTGTACATCGCTTTCTTTTGTGTGTTCTTTTTGTATATCCTTTTGTATATCCTTTCCCTGATGTACAATAGTATAAATATCTCTCCCAAGCGTTCAATGTATCGCACCTGATGAAGGACGGACTGCGTCCGAAAGCTTGCTTTTCAGTAAAATAAACGTTTCAATCTCTTTAAATACTTATTTTGTTTTTGGATTGTGAAGCGACGTGCTGTCTCCAAAACGAGCATGGCCGACAGATGATAACCTTGAACGTCAACTGCTACCAGTCTGCAATATATCTTATCTACAGATATCATACCTATAAGCGTCGTCTCTGCGAGGTTTTAGGGGCACCGATTTGGGGATAGTCGAGTGGCTATTGTCTATAACAAAAAAGCAAAAAAGAAAGGAAAAGAGAGAGAACGCATACGCGAAACCTTTGTGGCTTATGCCTTAAAACGTAATGCCAGAACACCATTTTTCTTTAATTTGTTCATTGCGCGTCTCTAGAGACGCGTCTTTCCTTCCAACCCCAATAAGGGCACAGCGTGAAAGAGTACAGAGGGATCTTTTTTTCCTCTTCGAGAAGAATGCCGCGAGAAATAAAAAAAAGACCCCTCTTACCTCGACCACATCTGCAAAACAGCGTCTCACGTCATTCTAAAAAGTCACGTGCAGAGCGTCGACAAAAACAACAAAGCGACTGTGCTCAACCTAGTGTCACAGAGGAGAAAAAACCCAAACTGTCCTCAACTTGCCCTCGTCTCACAGTAGCCCCACTTTACGCTGCCCCCAGACGTGAAAAAGACAATTAATACCAAAATCCTTCCTTCCTTCCTTTATTGCTTGGAAAATCAGGGTGGATACAGCGGTGTATAAGCGAAGAAGCCTCTGGTATATCTGTGGAATACTTCGCTCCAGATGACTGTACTTGACTCCTCGGTGCACTCCTAGGTCTTGTCTTCCGTTGCACGAGATTTTTTTTTTCTGTTTCCAGGGTCCACCACAACGTCTTCTGAAGAACTGACATAATAGGAAGAGTTTGTTCTGCCATTCGTTCCACGGCAAGGTCTGCGTTGACATCATTGTCACACTTATTGTCCGATTGCGAAGCGTCTATCAAGATTCGTGTCCTTAGTCTTTCTTCAAGGTAGATGATACAGTCTTTGGCCTCGCCATTCGTTCCACGACATGGTCTGCACTGACGTCATTGTCACATTTTTTGTCCCATTGCGAAGTGTATATCACGATTCCTGTTCTTGGTCTTTCTTCAAGGTAAATGATAGTCTCTGGCCTCGCCATTCGTTCCATGACATGGTCTGCGTTGACATCATTGTCATACTTACTTTCCAATTGCGAATTGTCGATCACGATTCGTGTCCTTGGTCTTTCTTCAAAGTAGATGATACAATCTTTGGCCCCGCCATTCGTTCCACGACATGGTCTGCACTGACGTCATTGTCACATTTTTTGTCCCATTGCGAAGTGTATATCACGATTCCTGTTCTTGGTCTTTCTTCAAGGTAAATGATAGTCTCTGGCCTCGCCATTCGTTCCATGACATGGTCTGCGTTGACATCATTGTCATACTTACTTTCCAATTGCGAATTGTCGATCACGATTCGTGTCCTTGGTCTTTCTTCAAAGTAGATGATACAATCTTTGGCCTCGCCATTCGTTCCACGACATGGTCTGCACTGACGTCATTGTCACATTTTTTGTCCCATTGCGAAGTGTATATCACGATTCCTGTTCTTGGTCTTTCTTCAAGGTAAATGATAGTCTCTGGCCTCGCCATTCGTTCCATGACATGGTCTGCGTTGACATCATTGTCATACTTACTTTCCAATTGCGAATTGTCGATCACGATTCGTGTCCTTGGTCTTTCTTCATAGTAGATGATACAATCTTTGACCTCGCCATTCGTTCCACGACATGGTCTGTGGTGACATCATTATCACGCTTATTGTCCAATTGCGAAGAGTCTATCACGATTCGTGTCCTGTGCACCGCCACGTCTTCTGAAGAACTGACAGAGTACAAAGTGTCCTTTTGGTCTCAGTTTCCGTGTCTGAATCTCCAACGACTGTGTCAACGAGAGGAATATTTCATGAGCCTTCTGAATATAGATGACGACTTCGATGACTTCGACGGTTTTCTATTTTCGACGGCAATTTTCTCTGGCCCACGGCCCAATCCGCCTGCGCAGAGTTTTATAATATCTGCGCAGGCGGTAAAGACGTTCCATTTTCTGCTCCAACGTGGCTGGCGACTTTGCAACTTTGGATGCTAGACCACGCGGAGCTTGTGTAGATGACCTCGGATTCCAGTGTTGCAATATGTTGAAACACAATATATGCTGCTGGCGACGTAGATGTATACAGGCGTCTTTGATCAGTAGTAGAGTAGATGTACACATAGTTTGCTCCATTGGAAGTAGATATGTAGATGATGACAATCTTGCATTTGGTGGCGGCATTCAGAGCCTCGTTGGCCGGGTTCGCCGTGGTGTTTCGAACCCGTTACCAGCTCCCACCACGGGGAGGTGAGGTTGAATGCCGCAGTTGTTGGGAGCCAATGAATCCGAGGTCTTAAAGGGGTCCGGGGACAGGCAGAAGGTCGAAGTCAGAAAGAGAAGCAATCCAGAAGCCCTCACAGTGCGTTGAGATGTTTGAGGAGGACCTCTATGAGGTCGTGAGGCATGGCGGTGGTGTTATTGTTGGGCGAAAGAATGGCGTGAACGATGGAACGAACGAGGCGTGAGGAATCGTCTGGTAGGAGGTGCCGGCGGTGGTGGGCGACGATGTACCTGACGGCGTCGAGGCACTCGTCGAGCACGCAAGAGTTTTCCTGCAGCACGTCGCAAATGAGGTTGACGGCGCCCGACAGGTACCCGTGGATGTTATGGCATGCCTTCAGTTCTTTGCGAAGGCACATGAAGGCGCCAGGGATGCGGGAAACGATGCGCCGGTAGTGGTGGAACATCATCGTCGGCACCGCGTCTGGCGTTGGAAGATGCCCGAAGAAGAGAGCGGACAAGAAGGAAAGGAGGCGAGCCATCGTGAGCGAGAGCGTCAGCGAGACAGGTTGAACGGGTAAATCGAAATGTGAAATTGTGGTCCCCCTTCTCGTCTTTTGTGAAACCCTTCTCGTCTTTTGTGAAACCCTTCTCGTCTTTTGTGAAACGGTGGTTCGGCTGCCATTTTATTTCTCTTTGCCTCCTGATGTTCTGACCCAGATTTTACTTCAATTGCACTCATATTTATCCCTCGGTCAAGATAGGACACAACTCTATCGCTCTGCGATGCCCTTTCCGTTCACTTTGTTCATTCTTTTCTAAACTTCAACTTACTTTAGAGCAAAATAACTCCTGCCATTTTATTTCTCTTTGCCTCCTGATGTTCTGACCCAGATTTTACTTCAATTGCACTCATATTTATCCCTCGGTCAAGATAGGACACAACTCTATCGCTCTGCGATGCCCTTTCCGTTCACTTTGTTCATTCTTTTCTAAACTTCAACTTACTTTAGAGCAAAATAACTCCTGCCATTTCATTTCTCTTTGCCTCCTGATGTTCTGACCCAGATTTTACTTCAATTGCACTCATATTTATCCCTCGGTCAAGATAGGACACAACTCTATCGCTCTGCGATGCCCTTTCCGTTCACTTTGTTCATTCTTTTCTAAACTTCAACTTACTTTAGAGCAAAATAACTCCTGCCATTTTATTTCTCTTTGCCTCCTGATGTTCTGACCCAGATTTTACTTCAATTGCACTCATATTTATCCCTCGGTCAAGATAGGACACAACTCTATCGCTCTGCGATGCCCTTTCCGTTCACTTTGTTCATTCTTTTCTAAACTTCAACTTACTTTAGAGCAAAATAACTCCTGCCATTTTATTTCTCTTTGCATCCTGATGTTCTGACCCAGATTTTACTTCAATTGCACTCATATTTATCCCTCGGTCAAGATAGGACACAACTCTATCGCTCTGCGATGCCCTTTCCGTTCACTTTGTTCACTCTTTTCTAAACTTCAACTTACTTTAGAGCAAAGTAACTTCTGCTATTTTATTTCCCTTGGCGTCCTTATGTTCTGACCCAGATTTTATTTCAATTGCTCTCATATTTATCCCTCGGTCAAGATAGGACACAACTCTGTCGCTCTGCTATGCCCATTCTGTTCACTTTGTTCACTCTTTTCTAAACTTCAACTTACTTTAGAGCAAAATAACTCCTGCCATTTTATTTCTCTTTGCCTCCTGATGTTCTGACCCAGATTTTACTTCAATTGCACTCATATTTATCCCTCGGTCAAGATAGGACACAACTCTATCGCTCTGTGATGCCCATTCCGTTCACTTTGTTCACTCTTTTCTAAACTTCAACTTACTTTAGAGCAAAATAAGTCCTGCCATTTTATTTCTCTTTGCCTCCTGATGTTCTGACCCAGATTTACTTCAATTGCACTCATATTTATCCCTCGGTCAAGATAGGACACAACTCTATCGCTCTGTGATGCCCATTCCGTTCACTTTGTTCACTCTTTTCTAAACTCCAACTTACTTTAGACCAAAATAATTTCTGCCATCCCATTTCCCTTTGCCCCCTAATGTTCCGATCCAAATTTGACTTTAGTGGCCCCCCTTTTTTTACCTTTTTTTTACCAACTCCTGGGTCCTCTGTCTTTAAACTGTGGTACATGTACCTTGTGTTCTCAGTAGACGTGTTGCAATTTCTCCAGGTTTTATTTTTTACTTATTACTTTTTCTTTTTTACTCATTTTAAGAATGTACCACTTTTGCAAAACTCCTAATAGCCGATAGACTTTTCTCAGCTTCTCTGCGCTAGAATGTAGGCTAAACACGAGTGCTGCCATGGTTTATCCCTTATCAAACCCCAGCTGTGTAATATTTCTTCCAGCGGTCTCCTTCACCACGTCCGCTGATCTGAGATCTCTCAACGTTTTTTCTCTGGTAACGCTCATAATGTACATCGCTTTTTTGTATATTCTGTTTCTATATCCTTTGGTATACCCATTCTCTAATTTACAGTAGTATAGATATCTTTCAAGTGTTCAATCTATGACACCTGATGAAGGACGGACTGCGTCCGAAAGCTTGTTTTTCAGTAAAATAAACGTTTCAGTCTCTTTAAATACTTATTTTGTTTTTGCATTGTGAAACGACGTCCTGTCTCCAAAACGAGCATGGCCGACAGATGATAACCTTGAACGTCAACTGCTATCAGTCTGCAATATATCTTATGTTCAGTAATCATACATATAAGCGTCATTTCTGTAGGGATATAAGGTTACCGAATTTGGGATACACGAGTGGCTATTGTCTATAACACAAAAAAGCAAAACGGAAGAAAACGCAAGGAAGAAAACGCATAAGTGACGTCTTTGTGGCTTATGCCTTAAAAAGTACTGCCAGAATAATTCCATTACTTCTTTAAAGTAATTGCATTAATAATGCACTATTAACCGCGATAAAGTAATGTAATGCATTAGTTTTTTCACACAGGGTGTTCCACCGAAAAAGGGCCAGGGGCTAAAGAAAATACGTAGTGCTCTACACAAAGGGAACCAACTGTACGTGCTTGGCAAATATTTTTCTCTTGTCAATGATTTTGCGGTAATTAATTTTCTAGCTTTTTCAATATAAAAGGTAGCAATTTGTTCTAATGAGAACATCTCATCTCTTTGGTCACCTGATACCAAAGCCGCTTTCAGAACAAAAATCCCTTCGATAGATCGTTCGAAAAAAAAAAAAAAAATCATGAAGGGACACCATTTTTTCTCTTTATTTTGTTCATTGCGCATCTCTACAGTCGCGTCTTTACTTCAACTCCAATAAGGGCATAGTGTGGTCGAGGTAAGAGGGGCCTTTTTTGTTCCGTTACCAAAAAGCTCCTCTTATCTCGACCACATCTGCAAAACAGAGTCTCACTTCCTTCTAAAGACTCACGTGCAGAGCGTCAACAAAGCCAAGACAACGACTGTGCTCAACCTGGTGTCACAGAGGACAAAAATCCGCAACTTGCCCCCGTCTCAAAGTAGCCCTGTCGCCAGGCGTGAAAAAGACAATTAATACCAAAATCCTTCTTTCCTTCCTTTATTGCTTGGAAAATCACGGTGGTTACAGCACTGTATAAGCGAAGAAGCCTCTGGTATATCTGTGGAAAACGTGGCTCCAGATGACTGTACTTGACTCCTCGGTGTGCTCCTGGGTCTTGCACGTCCGTTGCACGTGATATTTTTTGTCTGTTTACAGCGTCCACCACAACGTCTTCTTAAGAATTGGAATAATAGGAGCAGTTTCTTCCGTTTCATTCCTTGGTGTCTCTTCCAGGATATGTTCTTCGTTCAGCCATTCCTTCCACGACATGGTCTGCGCTGACATCATTGTCACATTTATTGTCCAATAGGGAAGTGTCTATCACGATTCGTGTCCTTGCTCTTTCTTCAAGGTAGATGATACAATCTTTGGCCTCGCCATTCTGGTTCCACCACATGGTCTGCGCTGACATCATTGTCACACTTATTGTCCATCTGCGAAGTGTCTATCACGATTTGTGTCCTTGGTCTTTCTTTAAGGTAGATGATACAATCTTTGGCCTCGCCATTCTGGTTCCACCACATAGTCTGCGCTGACATCATTGTCACACTTATTGTCCAACTGCGAAGTGTCTATCACGATTCGTGTCCTTGGTCTTTATTTAAGGTAGATGATACAATCTTTGGCCTCGCCATTCGTTCCATGACATGGTCTGCGCTGATATCATTGTCACAGTTATTGCCCAACTGCGAAGTGTCTATCAGGATTCGTGTCCTTGGTCTTTCTTCAAGGTAGATGATCCAATCTTTGGCCTCGCCATTCGTTCCATGACATGGTCTGCGTTGACATCATTGTCACACTTATTGTCCAACTGCGAAGTGTCTATCACGATTCGTGTCCTTGATCTTTCTTCGAGGTAGATGATCCAATCTTTGGCCTCGCCATTCGTTCCATGACATGGTCTGCGCTGATATCATTGTCACACTTATTGTCCAACTGCGAAGTGTCTATCACGATTCGTGTCCTTGGTCTTTCTTCAAGGTAGATAATACGATCTTTGGCCTCGCCATTCGTTCCACGACATGGTCTGCGCTGACATCATTATCATACTTACTGTCCAATTGCGAAGAGTCTATCACGATCCATGTCCTTTGCACCGCCATGTCTTCTGAAGAACTGACAGAGTACAAAGTGTCCTTTTGGTCTCAGTTTCTGTGTCGGGATCTCCAACGACTGTGTCAACGAGAGGAATATTTCATGAGCCTTCTGAATGTAGATGACGACTTCGATGACTTCGACGATTTTCTATTTTCGATACCAGTTTTCTCTGGCCCGCGACCCCATCCGCCTGCGCAGACTCTTCTTTTATAATATCTGCGCAGGCGGTAAAGACGTTCCATTTTCTGCTCGGACGTGGTTGGCGAAGAATGCGACTTTGGATGCCAGACCACGCGGAGCTTGTGGAGATGACCTCGGATTCCAGTGTTGCAATATGTTGAAAGACAATATGCTGCTGGCCAAGTAGAGGTATACAGGTGACTTTGATCGCTAGTAGCTTACATGTACGAATATTTTGCTCCATTGGGCGTTACACAGGTAGACGATGACATTTTTCCGTTTTGGTGGCGGCATTCAGAGCCTCGTTGGCCGGGTTCGCCGTGGTATTTCGAACCCGTTACCAGCTCCCACCGCGGGGAGGTGAGGTTGAATGCCGCAGTTGTTGGGAGCCAATGAATCCGAGGTCGTGATGGGGGTCCGGGGACAGGCAGAAGGTCGAAGTCAGAAAAAAGGAAAATCCGAAAGGCCTCACAGTGCGCGGAGATGATTGAAGAGGACCTCTATGAGGTCCTTGGGCATGGCGGTAGATGAATTGGCGGGCGTGAGAATGGCGATGGCGATGGAACGAATGATGCGCGTAGTGTCGTCGGCCGTGAGATGTCGTCGGTGATGGGAGACGACGTACCTGACGCAGTCGAGGCACTCGTCCTGCAGGCACATATTGTCCTGCAGGACGTCACAGAGCAGGTTGGCGACGGCAGACACGTAACCGCCGACGTTGTGGCAGATGGTCAATTCCCTCCGGAGGTTCTCGAAAGCCCCCGGAAGGCGAGAGGCGATGCGGCGATAATGAAAGAGGATCATGATCGGGACGGCATCCGGTGTGGGCAGGCGGCCGAAGAAGAGGAGAGACAGGAAGGAAAGCAAGCGAGACATCGTGAGCGAGAGCGTCAGCGAGACAGGTTGAACGGGTAAATGGAAATGTGAAATTGTGGTCCCCCTTGTCGTCTTTGGTGAAACGGTGGTTCAGCACTTCATGGTTTGGGTGCGCGACAGTTGAACTGAATTAAGTGAACATAATTACGATGAAAATGTGTTATTGTTCGACTTGAACGCCGGGATAGGACAGGGCGGTGTAGATAACATGCGTCGATGGTGCTTCACTGCGCTTCAGATATAAGCAGGGTGTCGAACCGCAAAAAATACGGGTTCGGTTCGGGTTCGGGTTCGCGTTGTTTTGATTTCGTTCCGGTTCAGTTCCGGTTCGGCCACGCCAAAAACAGAACCGGTTCGCAAACCGGTTCGAAGCCCCGAACCGGTTCGCGAACCGGTTCAACGCTTCCGTTTTATATGTTCCATAAAACTGCTTTTATCAGGAAATGCGTGGCTAATAGCTTACCGCTGTTGTCTGCATTGACGTCTTTAGCGGTGAGGTAGCTCTTTAGCGAGAGATATAAGAAATGGATGAACACTTATTGCAAATAGAGTCCACGCTGATGAAGCGGTGTTGTTTCTGTTCCCAAAGCTACTTTCTGTTCCCAAAATCTCTTTTTCACACGCACAGTGCCAGCAAGATAAACTTAAAGGAAGCCTAATAAGATGGACAGCGTAAGATAGACGACAGTACTTGCCGGCACACTGCCTTCGCAGCGTGAATCCATCTGAAACCGTACTGAAGCATGTCGAAAATGAGCCTGCCAGCCTTACTCCGTCCGAGCTCACAGCAGTGTACTAGTTAACTCACCTCACAAAGGCAATGTATCACGACACAACTGCACTACCAATAAGCAGAACCACATTTACTTTTCAAACTACGACCAATCAAACAGGCACCGTTCTGCGTACGCTCCTTCTCCACTTCTCATGTTTCTGACTTGTTTAATTTTTACTGCTCACGTGTAAAAAGAAATCTTGGGCGCTTATTTGATCACATATTCGTCGTGTAAAGCTACGTAACTGGCCTACTCCATTCCTGTTGCATTCGTCCGCGTGGCACCTCGTCTCTGAAGAGCAGACGCCGCATCACCGCGTGCGTGGGGCGCCCGCCGCGGCGCTCACAAGGACAACTGCGCTTCAACATGTTAAAAAGATGCTGAAAGTATACTTACTATACGTCGTCGTCTGACTGCTAGGTGAAAATTTCTGAAATCCATGATATAGGCGCGTGATGATGATACAGATGTGTCTTCGTTCGGGGATAGAGAGGAACTCTTGTGCTGACTTCTATGTCCGAACCGTTTTGTTGCGAACCGGTTACCGCTATTATTTTTTATGGTTCTGCTCCGGTTCGGGTTCAGCAGTGTTCTGAAAATTTCGGTTCGGGTTCGGGTTCGGTTCCGGCAAAAATAACGGTTCGGGTACGGTTTTCGGTTCGGGTTCGGTTCGACACCCTGGATATAAGTGCATATAAGGAGTCCGTATGACATGGTCGCTGTATTCTAGTAGGTCGTGGATGCGAGCTCACTTTGGCGTCCTGGAATGCAGGATTCTTGAACGTGCACGGAGCGCTACCGCCTAGCGAGTCCGTGGAGTAACGAGGCACCGTGTCTACAGCCATGGCTTCCGGAGTGATTCGCTGGCCGGTGGGAGATTCTGGATGGTGAAGGGGCCGAATTACGCCGAACATGGTGTGTTCCTTGTTCGTGTCACCAAATGTAGAGGAGATGGACTTCTTCCACACGAGTCCTGACCGGCGGTAATTCAGTGTCAGGGCGGGCAGGCGTGCTTGGCTTCACGCTAGGGCGATGCTGGATGAACTGGCGGTAGCGCGCGCCAGCAAAGGTACGTCTTCGTCGTCTTCCACGGTCCACCACATCCGCCTGTGGCGCAGTATGCCGAGAAACGGCAAAACGTAAAAATTCCGAGGCATAGGGTTACTGAGCCACAACAATATAGTTGCGGGCGCATTCGACATCCAGAACTAGAAGAATATCCCGTACCTTGAGCACCAGCCCGAACACCTCCGCACCCGCCCTGCACTCGCGGCACCCATAACGACCCCCCGCCACCTCTGTCGGCATTGGTTTGCCCCCCCCCCCTGGAGAAAATCCTAGCGGCGCCCATGCCAGGGGGTGTTTATTAATCAATGTCTATGGGTGTATGTATTGGTAGCTAGCCGACCCGTATTGGGCATTCCCAAAAATTGTACGTTTATTAACGAATTAACGAATATTTGCTTTAATGCGTCTCATCTCACAGAATGCCTTACGCAGCAATCGTTCAACGTCCCGGAGGAGCTATATTTGCACATGAAAACTGATAGCGAATTCGGGTGGTCATTTCGTAGCAAAACGGCCGAGCGCTCGGAAATTGCTAGGTCGGCGACCGAGCTGGATCACGTGACCGTTGCCACCCGAACATGATTGCTAGGAATCTAGCGGTTTTAGGTACTTGGATCACGCTAGGGGCATCGCGGTCGCAAGTCTTCGAGTTCTGTCGTCTGCTAAACCACGTGATTTCAACATGCGGGCCAATGAGGGCACTCGCCACCGTTGCAGTGCGGATGTGACGACACCGGATGGAGTTGAGCAATCTGCTGCTCGATCGTTTTGAGACCGGGCAAAAAAAAGTGCTAGCTAGCAAATACCGAGCGCTCGGAAAGCGCCACGCGAACATGCGCGATTTGCTTCAATTTGACCAAGCGAACATGACTGCTCGAGATCTGGCAAAAAAAGTTGCTCCGAAATGACCACCCGGATTGGCCATAAATAAACAATCAGAGAGAAGACCTTGCGCGAGCGCTCGCGACTTTTTGCGCAGATGGGCTGTACAACTGCAATTAAGCTTTTCAGCCGGCGCGAATCTTTGCTGCAGGAACAGCACGTGGTCGGCTCGCAACAGAAGAGCGTTTCAGAGCCCCACAAAAATGTGCCTTTCCGCGTGGTGCGCTGCGAGCGGTAGCGCAAAAGCCCGTGCAATTCGCCGGCATCTTGTCCACGGCCGTGACCGCGCGCTCCCCGTGCATTAGATTAGGCGCTCGGCAGACCAGTCCTCCTAGCCCGCCATACTGGCAGTAGCGCGCGCCAGCAAAGGTACGTCTTCGTCGTCTTCCACGGTCCATCACATCCGCCTGTGGCGCAGTAAACAGATACATGTTCCAAGCCCCTACAATTGCTACAAGGAACTACAAGGAACGTACGCAGTTCACGTGTGATATACGACGCCTCCCAGTAAACCACGAATATCCTGGAGACGTCCAAAATGTATCGCAGACATCCAAGACGTCAAAACGTATATCCTATGTACATTCCATGAATATTCGTGATTGAACCCAAACTACGCCGCAGATGTCACAACTGTAGCTATGTTCCATGGACGTCACATGGACGTCCAGTCTGTCTCCTCAAAATTTTTTCGTTGTTGGGGATATCCAATTCTGTATCCCCTCTGTACGTCCCAAGGAGAATATCTTGGGTACACCGAGATTTGGATGTTCTGCGGTGACCGGCTCACGAACAAAAAAGTAAGTGCTGAACAGTGGCTGAACGACGTCTCTCAGAAACAAAGGGCATTCCTGTGCAAGATTGCGAGATTTTGCTCCTTCTAAAACTGACCGCCTATTGAGCACTTATTGCGAAAGAGACAAAGATGCGGAATTCTGTGGCACTCTCAAATTTGACTTTCGATGAACCTACTGAGTGTCTCAGACCAAGAGCAGTAAGAAACACAGGCGTTAGCTCGTTGCAGATTTAATACACCACTCAACCCTTCATTTGCCTGCTGTTTTTGTGCACAATTGAATTCTACTTAGACAGCTCCTCCTCCGTGTAGTTTGGGAGGCGAGCAGTCCGGGCGGAACTTCGCGCGGCAAGCAATATATAGTATTTGTTTTCTCTTGGAAAGGGAATGCTAGTACCTTTCGAAGCGTATTCTTGACTGTGACATTTTCCGTTTCTCTGTTTGACCCACAGAACCAGTAACCGCCCCTGGACAGCCGACAAGGGTCTGAGCATCCGCAGCCTAAAGTGAACATTCATTGAACGCCTCCTGGACGCGTTAGTTGGGATGCTCCAATGAGTATACAGCAGCAGACGTCCCACATATATCACCCTGTGGACACCGTGCGCACCCCATCCGCACTGTGTCCACAAAGAGCCGTTCGAGCACTCCTTTTCGCTCTTGACCCTGCGCCTCCTCCTTCTCTCCCGCTCTGCCGTCTGACTGCGTCGCCGCCAAAGGAGAAATCTGCGCAGTAGGCTTTTTGTTTCGCAACGCGCAGAAGATAGAGTCACGTGATGCCATAGCCCGTTGTGCGGATGATTTCAAACGCCGCTGGAGAGGCTGGAGAAACATGGCGGCGTCTGCAATGACTTGGAGTAATATGGTAATTTTCAACGCGAACAGCACCAGTACAGCTTGAATTTTGTGAAGAGTTAGGTGCATATGCCTTGTAGGCAACGGATTCTCCATCGGGGGCCACTATCTATGACCGAAATACAGGTAAACATCCGTGGTGAAAGATGAAAGTCACTGAAAAGGTTAGTCAGCTGTAGGGATCTGCTACTTTTATTTTGTGTTCCACTCACTGTGTTCTTTATGTTCTTTCAGGCATAAACGGCTATACCGCTCAGCATCAGCCATTCATTGCTGTGTGCGTTTCAGCGTCTCCCAGAGAGTGTGGGATGTTTTCTCTTATGCGTTACAGGTAAGAATGCATGGTAAACGGGAAGTATGGCCAAACGCTGGTATGCGTCTGTGCCATAGGCAGAGACCGACGATGCCCGTATTAAGTCTGTCGTTTTTATCAGTGTGCCTCGCCGGCAGAACTTGGCCAGTGAATTCCAGAGGCCGGAAGACACAGAAAGGAACAATATAAAGAGGCTGGTAATCATTCATCAGGCGTGAAGGATACAGGTGCGTCGATTCCATACAAGATGCCAACTAATTATACGGCAAGTAATATGGATGTTTTTTTTTTCTTGTTTACATAACTTTGCGATATTGTGGTCACGACCTGTATGAACGGGAATGATCTGGATATAGCACCTTGTCACGTTCTTCCATTACTTGTACTGCTCATGGGCCGGCAGGCATGTACGAATGCACATGTAAATAAAGTATTTTCGGTGCACACTTGCGTCGTTGTGTTTATCTCATGATTAAAATTACGATATTTTCATAGGCGCGCGATACCTATGGACCAGGAATGGAGAACCCCCACATGTCCCTCGAAGATCCGCAGCGGCGGTCCTACGACGTCCATTTCGCATAATTTTCTCTTGATTAGCACGGTAGTACGGGCGTAGTTAAAACGTAGCCGGGAGCAAATGTGTACGTTCGTGAGACGTACCCAGCATCCACAACCTGATGTTCGCTGGATGTTGATGGGCGGTTACTGGTTCTGTGGGGATTTATTTAAACCACCGCGCTCTGTCTCCGTTATAGGGAGTGCCAGAAACGGGCACATAGGAGAAACAGGGAACGAAATAGTTATGCTGTGGCCACTCTCTGTAGTTACAGGTCCGTTAATGGTGCCCGCACCCACCACCACCACCACAACTCTCGCAAAAGGTTTCGAAATATGTGTTCCTGCGCACGGATCGGAAGGTGGCGCCAATGTCATCTGAATATCCAAATGTCTATTAGTTGAGTCAGTGGGACGTCCCGTGGATGTGGAAAAAAGTGGGACCAATGGCCATCCACTGGACGTACAAAAGACGTCTATGCCCTATTTGCGAACCTCCCTGGGATATCCAAAACTCACGCTCAGGACGTTACATGGATGTCGCTGGGATGTAGATTGTTTACTGGGTTCTGTCATCGAATCGGATGACATTGGCATCGTAGGTCCAGCCTAATCTTACTTGAACAGAATTATTCAGTTCAGTTCAGTTTATTTTTGCACCAAAAGATGACGCTGGGGGGACTGCGGAAAAAGCAACTGAAATGTGATTGACAAGGCCCAGCATGCCTGCGTTACATTTGGCCATCAGCTGCGGTTAGTTTAACCCGAGGATTTTTTTTTCTGTTTCACTTAACGTTCGTCCAGCGCCTCCGGGGTGGCTTTTATCGCGCCCGGAAATTAGACAATTTTTTTCAGTGTTATTATTAAGGTTGACGGGAATTGCATAACACAATTAACGACATTTGTAAAGCGATACAAATATCGTATACAAAGCTGCATTCCCTCGCGTTCACATATTTTCTTGCCTTCTCTCCTGTTCTTTCATGGCACTTCAGGCCATAAAATGTGATCAACAATGAATGACAGTATTCTATTCAGAAAGTAAGAACCGCTGCCACTGAAATGAAGCTGAACCATTGTGCGCCCATAGGGAGTAAGATCCAAAGCGTTTGCATTGTTGGACATAAACAAAAACGGCCTAAGCGTGTTGCACTCCTCCGCAGGCAACTCAACGTCTAGCTCAACTGCTCACGCGCTGCACCTGTGCAATTTGTGTCCGAAATAACTTGCAAGCAACTCGTTTTTTTAAATAAATTTTTAAAATTTCAGGCTGAGGAACTTCCTTTTCTTAACGTGACATTTTTTTACATGGTAACTTAACTCGTAAGGGGTCTTTCTGATGGGTAACTTGTCGATCTATGCATATAAGCCATCTAAACAGCATCTATTTTGACCTACTAGTTTTTCTATAAAAGTTTTTAATAAAAATAAAAATCAATAAAAATGTTTATAAAAATCAAAATTCTATAACAAATAAAAACACCCTGAATGGTAGTGGAATCAGTACTAGTAGAAAGTACATCGAAATAAATGCTCCATACATTTGAAAGGCAGACTTGAAACAACTAATTTTTCCCAACAATTTTTCCCCCAATGAGAGGGATATGGAACATGTTGATGCTGACTACGGTTCAAAGGTGTTCGTTCAAAGTCTACTCTCACATATCCGTCGACAACGCTGAAAGCTCTACTATTTCACAGTGCGTTCTCACTACCCCAAGAAAGTGCCTTGGGACACGACACTACACTTGTATCCACACGGACGACATTCCCCGCAGATGCGGAAGACGCGAAATACGTCATAGCCTGCTGAGCACGAGCGCTCAACGTCCAGTGTTCAAGTACACCGCTAATCGTGGGGAATATCCCGCAACACAGTCACAACATATATACTTAGCAGACGACAGGAAAGACGTTGACGGTGTCGTCTGCCAAGTGTCGACTGCGAAGTGCCGTCGGCCAAGTCTCGTCTGCCAACTGTCGTCTGCCAAGTGTCGTCTGCGAAGTGTCGTCGGCCAAGTCTCATCTGCCAACTGTCGTCTGCCAATTGCGCAGTACGCCACTCCCGATATTCCGCATCGTGTGAATTCTCGCATAACACGAGGCGGAACTTTGTCTCTGCGAGCAGTGTTTTTTTTTTTTGCCTTTTCTTCCACTAGAATCTTCCGTGAGGTTGTCGCTCGTGTGAATATGCCTTTGAGATATGCGCCATCTCGTATGCTCGAAGGCGCTCTTGCCGCAGGAAAGCCCCGCTGGTGGAGCACTCGTAGATGCCACGGTCCTTGTGTGTGTCCCGGATGTGCTTTCTCGGGCTACGCTTCCCTGCAAAGCACTTGGGACACAAGGGGCACAAGTGCGGCTTCTCACCCATGTGGGTCCTCTCGTGTACCTCAACGTGGCACGAACGATCGCTGCAGTAATCGCAAAACCTACACTTGAATCTGCCCGCTTTCTTGGCCCTGCAGGGGGGCATCTTGCGCCGCTCTTCCGAAGATACTGCGGTGCTCCGAGGGAAGTACTGGAAGGAACAATCTTCTTCCTGCTTGGCGACGCCTGCAAGACAAACAGAGCGACCGTCAAGTTGCGCGTGCGGGGGTAAAGTACACTGACCACATGTTGCCTGTGACGGGTAGTTCTCTAAGACTACACTCTAAGAGAAAAGGAGTAAAACGGGGAGTAATTGCAGCTTCTACTACCCTAGTGTGCAATTACTCCCTATTTTAGTCCCCTAACCCGCCATTTAGTCTCGGCATTTACTCTCAGGACTGCAAATTGTCACTAAACTTCGCGTATCGTCTCCTGAATGAAACAGTCTACGTAAATATGTGCCTTGGTCGATTTGAGCGGCATAAGACTGTACGACGCAGACAACGTAGCAATTTTCGAGCCACACAGAGTAAGAAACAGCTAGCGCACCTTTCTTAGCAAGTTGTGCCCTATGTATGGCGCAAGACTTTGTATAACTCGATATATCACGGTTGACGGTTTGCTTCAAAGTATTTTCATGCAAGCACACCAATTATGTACTCGGGACTCTTAAAACAGCGCGTGAAATGCGGTGTCCACTCTGTGGCATGTATTTACTCCCGTGCATTTACTCCCGAAAGGGACTATTTGTTGTGCCAACACACGTGTTCCCCAAAAGGAGTAGAAGCACTCCTTTTTTTTTGTTAGAGTGTACCGTTGGTCCTGGTGAGCTGTTTAAAAACATCTGCCTGATACTTAGTGAATCCCTCGGAACCTCCCTCTCCTGCGGGCGAACCCTTGTACGATCCTGCGGACGCTCGTCTTCCTGCTGAGAGAAGCGTCTCGAGGGCTCGTTGATGGTCCGGTCTTGGCTGCTGGCACTTCATGTGCGCGATCAGGTAACTCTCGTGCCTAAACGCAATGGAACACACTTCGCAGAATTTAGGGCGGTGTGTGTCCCTTCGGTGTGTGTCCCTTCTCTGGTGTGTGTTCCTTCGTGGTTTTCGACGTCAGACGCGTGCACGCCTGAGTAACCGCAGTATCGGCACTTGAACGTCTCACTGTCGGCCCCGCGTCGCTCCTTCCTGGACCCCTCTTCCCGGACGGATGCGATGCCACGAGGGAAATCTTCGAAGGATATATCTTCCTCCGCCTCCGTGTCACCTGTAACCATAGAAACCATGAGGAGAGAGGCCAGAAGAAAAGCTGGGAAAGAGAGTAGCGATGGGGAGAGGCCTAGAAGTGGTGCGGAGACAACTCCTCCTCCCAACGTTCAAGTCTCGGAGGCGCCATGGTCGGTATTGTGTGCTCGGCCATGGCCTTTTAACACGACCTACTGGATTGCAGTGATGGCCACTAGCTACTTCTACAGTAGTTTAACTATAACTACTAACCATGTATGTGTTTGTCCTTTCTATGTTGCGCCAGCGTCAGAACGTCAGTTCTCTCTTGTTCAACGGTTGCCGCTTGCGTCGATCCCGTCGTATGATTGTGTGTATGAGTGAGAAAAATGTAAGAGTGAAAGGGGGATGAGTGAGAGAGGGTGGCTGGTTTGTCCCTTCAGTTGGACGCACTATTGGTAGTCGCTGAGAAGGCGTGTTAGCTTAGCTCAGTTGGTAGAGCCCTGGACCGGTAACTCGGAAGATGTGGGTTCGAGTCCTACAGCTGGCTAACCCTTTCAGTGACTTTCCTCTTTCATCAAACTACTAACTACTTTGTAGGGTAGTTTAACTAGTAGTTCAACAATTTTTGAAGGGGAGGTAGTTAAAACTACTTCTTTAACTACTGCAACGTAGTTTAACTACATCTCTAACTACTTAACGTTGTCCATCAACACCAATCACATTCTATAGTGTTCTTGGACACCCAAGTATGAGTCACAAGCAGCGATAAAAGTGAAGATTTAGTACGCATGCACGGCACAATTGCTGTGCACCTCCGTTCTCGTCAAACAAGTAGCTCGGGATGAAAGTCGGAAGCACAATCGTGCCGTAAAGCTTGAGGCAAAATCGGAAGTGGTTGGCACCTGCAGTAACCTAACTACTGTAGTTAACTACTCGAAATAGTAGTTGAACTAGTAGTTGCACACGACATTTCTGCAAGTACTGTATAACTACTTTTTAAGTACAATCAGGTACTTTTAACTGGTAGTTCAACTACACGTAATTAATTACTGGCCATCACTGCTAGATTATAACGATCATGTTATAATTGGCAGCTGCTATGAGGAGCCCATCCGCATGATCCGCTAGGGATCCTACTCATCATGATTGGACAATGGAAATCGGAATTTTGAACGAGCAGAAACAGACGTACGGCTACCCTAGCACACGATAGCAACAGCTCCAATGAAAACCCGTAGAATGATGATGATAATCAACTTCAGAAAGAAGCATCTGTGTAAGTATAAGTATAAAGTAAGTAAGTAAGCATAAGCATCAAGTATAAAGTATTGCAGAAATTGAGGAAGCAATAACCGGGCCGATAAGCAGGCACTGCCTTCCAAATGCGGCGCTGGGAAGATGTGCCGATGACATTGTCGTAATAATCTAGTACATCGTGCCTTTGTACAGGTGAAGACCAGGCACAACCGGCACCTTGGTAGCCAATCCAAATCGAGATTGCTTCGGCTGGGTCGGTGCGCAATGCAGTGTGCGAATTGCGTTTGTTTTGTCAGCTCTCATTGTGTGCGCCTTGACTGAGTCTTATTCCTTAAGGGGAAATCACTTCTTCATAAATCTATGGGCGATTTTCGTTCGCACAAGACGCGTGAACATTCTAAACTACCATAGCTATATTGGTACTTGCGTGTCCTCTTATCTTTTCTCTAGTCAATCACGTATTTTTTTACGGGACAAGATTGAGCCGTCGATTTTTAATAAATTAAAGTTTTGTGCGTCTCGAACATGTGCTGCCATCACGATAGAGTGTCGCACACTAAAATATTTGCGAATTCTCGCTCAATACAATCAACGGGGTAGTCCTGGGATTCTACAAAATGTGTCATTGACAGGGGTAAAGCAAGGAGAAAGCGCCAGTATTTCTGTTTCGACGATATTTTACGCCGTTTCTCAGCGGTGTGTGAACAAACTTTTTCTACTGTCTTCTGCAGAAGTGATTACTCCTTAAAGGGAGACTTCGGAAACATTTAAAAAAAAAAAAAAATTGGTGAGCATCATACCTAACGCGGACCCCTTCCTTGATACCGAATACCACATTCACATTCATTTTGTACGAGTAAATAATTCGTACGTGGCCTCAATGCCAAACCGATACCAGCATGCAAAGCGCACAGCGGTTCGCTCGGAAGAAGATACTGTGACGTCACCCGGCATTGTCGTCTGCTACGAAGCTTGCATTCTTCCAGGCAGGATGACGTCGGCAGTGTGGAAATACTTACAGTGCTGAAAATACTTGTACGTACCTACGTACGTTATGCAGAACGTGCTGTCCGTTTGTGTGCCTCCGGACGTCACATTAAAGTGCATAATTAAACGATAGAGTGCATAATTAAACGACGCCAGTAGTCATGGTCCCCGGGAGAATAAAATAGTTTCAAAATCGACATGAACTGTGCCGTGTATGCGAACGTGAGTCTCGCCATTAAGAGGAGCCTAAAAAGAGGCTCGACTTGTCAATCAAACTTAGGCGCATCTCATTGGTTACCATTTTCTATGGGAGCTGCCATGACACCAAATTTTCTCCAAGATGTAGGATGGTGCTTGGAACGGCGAAGCGGAGATTTCGGCACACAAAATTTTCAGACTACTTTAATTTCATACTGTGAGTATATATCCTCATGTACGCATCTGCAAAATCAGCTTCAACTTTCGCTCCGCCATAAATATTTACTCGAAAATGGGATGTTTCGTCGCTAACGTTAGGCCTAGTTAAGACCGTGATGCCAAGAAAATAGCAAGAACGACGACCCTTATACGTAGGTATTTCCATAATAGAATTGCATTTTTTATACATACATCCTTGCTCATTTTTGATTCGATCTACTTACATCATGTGATTCTAAACTTCATAGCGGGAACCGTCTGCTACGAAGAAGCCGTTGCTCCACTCTCCTGGCCAATCACTTCTGCCAACTACCATTATGCAATTCTCAGCCTTCCCAAGGTCCCACTCTCCGTCACAGATGGCGTTGTTAAAAGTGGGCGCAAAATCCGTCGTTTTGGTCTGTCACGAGTGATATCCGTTTGAATCTGAATCAATCGAGTTTTTTCCAAAATGGTGGCACCCAGTAAATAACGGTGAGCTCTAAGTACTGGATGAATATAATAATAGACAACTGCATTTCGACCCGTGATTGGCTAGATACGTTAAAATGTGGGTGGAGCCTCAGGTATAGGCAGGTCCCATTACTGGCCAGACTGCCTTTGGCATTAGGGGCACTGACCGTGTAATTCACACCAGGCATATTCCCGCATAAGCTGGAGACATTAAACCCTTCATAGCTTTCTGAGCGCGAGCGCTCAACTTTCAGTGTTCACATCCGCCGCTAACCGTGAGGAATACCCTGCTACACAGCGACATCATATTCCGTAGCAGACGATAGGAAAACACTCTGACGGTGTCGTCTGCTAACTGTCGTCTGCTAAGTACGCAGTACTCCGCAGTAGCCTAGCTTTTTTCTTCCACTAGAATCTCCCGTAAGTATGTGAATACACGAGTATGTATCTAGAACTGTATGTAAGGTACTACTTGGATAGTTGGTATTGTGAATGCTATCCCCATCAGCGAGGATGAACCGCACGATTGAAAAAGAATACGCAGGACGTAAATTAACCCATACACTAAAGTGACTAGCGTTTGGACTAAATGTGCACACGAGAGAAAGACAAATACTGAAATACATGAATGCTCCTTCATCTCCATTGGTTGCAGACGTTGCTCTAAAGTTCTGGGCTTCGCTGACGCGATCCGCATTCTCTTCGCTGTTTCAGCCGGATGTATACGGTCAAGCGAAGACAGTCACAGTGCTATACGCTTAGGTTTTTGGTGATGGAAGGTTTCTGGGCGCATTCTTGGCGCATGTCGTCCGTTCAACGACGTTTTCTGTTGACGGGGTCCGCCACAACGATGTCGGCAGCCGACTTTTGTCTCATTTCTTTGTATCTCTTCCAGGATATGTTCTTGCCGTAAATGAATTTCTCCTGAGTTCTTTGGCCCCACCACTCGTTCCACGACATGGTCAGCGCTGACATCCTTGTCACATTCACTGTCCAATTCCGAAGTGTCTATCACCACTCGTGTCCTTGGTCTCTCTTCCAGGTAGATGAAACAATCTTCGGCCTCGGCACTCGTTCCACGACATGGTCTGCGCTGACATCCTTGTCACATCCACTGTCCCATTCCGAAGTGTCTATCACCACTCGTGTCCTTGGTCTCTCTTCCAGGTAGATGAAACAATCTTCGGCCTCGGCACTCGTTCCACGACATGGTCTGCGCTGACATCCTTGTCACATCCACTGTCCCATTCCGAAGTGTCTATCACCACTCGTGTCCTTGGTCTCTCTTCCAGGTATATGATAGCTTTGGCCTCGCCATTCGTTCCACGACATGGTCTGCGCTGACATCCTTGTCACATTCACTGTCCAATTGCGAAGTGTCTATCACGACTCGTGTCCTTGGTCCCTCTCCCAGGTACTTCTTCACATCAGGAACACATTTTTTTTTTGAACGCGGCCGGAGTGCTTGAAGTTCACCTCTGTTTCGGGTTGGCCCGGTATTACAGTACCTTGATTTGAACGCTGGTTTAGGACAGGGCGGAGTAGGCGACATCTCTGTTTATGATGCTTATGATGCGACGCAGGACCTTAAGACCCTGCCATAACTACGTTGAAGAGAAGAGTAGATCCTTGTGGTGCCCCATGGTCTGATTGAACGGGTGCGGGACCCCCCTCACATGCGTGGATGAACAGGGTACTTCCGTGAAGGAAATCTGTGACCCAACGCTTTCCCCTTGATATCAAAACAAAGCACAAGCAAGCACATAGAACATGAAAAGGCAACTGGCAGTGCCATAAGTCCGTTTCACGTCGACGGATACAACCCAACATTATTACAAGAGATAAACAGATGATCTGAGGCTGGGGGAACAACATAGAAGGGACAGATACAAACAAAGCCTCAAATTGCCTAAGAAATCAACCATAAAAGATGAAAGTCACTGAAAAGGTTAGCTAGCTGTAGGGATCGAACCCACATCTTCTGGATTGCCGCCGGATTGGTAGAGCCCTGGACCGGCAATCCAGAAGATGTGGGTTCGATCCCTACAGCTAGCTAACCTTTTCAGTGACTTTCATCTTTCAACATTATTATTTTTCGAGCCATTGCTTCCGGTGTTGCGGACAGAATCCAGCGCCGAGTGATGCCTACGGAAACCATGCATTTCTTGGCGGAAGAATGATCTCTCTTCTGGAATCACCACTGGATTCTGTGAGGTATGATGCGCTACAAGAGTTTCCGACACAACTGGTCAGGCCCAGCAGCCTAAAAGAGGACAGTTGGCAAGGTACATTGTCTGGGTTCAGCGAGGGAACAACGCGTGCGCATTTCCGGGCTTCCGGGCAGTTTATCTTCTCTTCAGCATGCATTCGATGCTGACAATAGAAAGCCCCGTGACTGCAAGTCCAGGTTACGGAGCGTCAGGTATATACTGAAACGTTATTTTGGCACTCAAAATACGTACGCAATAATACAGCTCTGTTCGACTACAACGCGCCATCCACTTTATCTTCATCTCCCACTTTCTGTCTGGTGACAGTTTAACGTATCAAAGAGCGCCTCGTAGCGGTCAAAAGTTTCATATTTTATGTCTCTTTGTCTTGTTCGGTACACCTTGCTTATCAGTGATGGCCTTGTCAGTTCAGACTCTAAATTATCAGAGTATAAAACAGAACGTAAAGGCAATTGGCAAACGAAGAAGGTTGTTGGAATCGTGATTGACAGCTATATTTAGTCACCACTTTCAGGCAAGAATGAATTGTCAAGAGGTATGACCGTGTCTTTCTCTCTCTCTCTCTCTAAAAAAAAAGATGTGCAGAAACCACATGCACAATGTGCAGCTAATACTCGAGGATGTATTCGACAGCCTAAAATCTCACTAATCGCAATACTACACACTCATGTCCGAAGCACATTGTAGCACCATCCTGCCTTGTGTTACCAACAAACGCGCCCTCTCCTAACCCAGCGTTCGAGTCGAGGGACAAACATTTTCATCGTAATATATACGTTCTGATAATTCAGTTGAACTGTCGCTCACCCAAAAGGGGAAGTACCGAACCACCGTTTCATCAAAGACGAGAAGGGTTTACCGCCTTGAATTTCCCCATTTCAATTTACCCCTTCAACCTGTCTCGTCTCGCTGACACCCTCTGTCTACGATGAGTCGCTTCTTCAGGTTTCCGTCTGCCCTGATCTTCGGTGGTCTGCCATCACCAGACGCGGTGCCAATTATGACACATCTTCACTACCGCCGGATCGTCTCACGCATTCCTGGTGCGTTTCACGGCCTCATCAATGAACTGGATTTTTGCCGTAACGTCGATGGTTACTTGCCAGCCATAGTCAACCTCATCTGTGACGTCCTGCAGGACAATCTGTGCCTGCAGGACGAGTGCCTCGACTTCGCGAGGTACGTCATCCTCCGCCACTACCGTCGCTTCACGGCTGACGAATCAACTCGCCTCATCAATTCAATCGCCCGTTCCGTCCTTTCATCCAACGACACATCCCTCGCCATGCCCATGGACATTATTGAGATCCTCATCCGACATCTCCACTCACTGTGAGAGCTTCTGGTTTCCTTTTTCTGACTTCGACCTTCTGCCTGTCCCCGGACCCCCATCACGACCTCGGATTCATTGGCTCCCAACAACTGCGGCATTCAACCTCACCTCCCCGTGGTGGGAGCTGGTAACGGGTTCGAAACACCACGGCGAACCCGGCCAACGAGGCTCTGAATGCCGCCACCAAATGCAAGAATGTCATCATCTACATATGTATTTCCAATGGAGCGAAATATGTGTACATCTACGCTACTACTGATCAAAGTCGCCTGTATACGTCTACGTCGCCAGCAGCATATATTGTCTTTCAACATATTGCAACACGGGAATCCGAGGTCATCTACACAAGCTCCGCGTGGTCTGGCATCCAAAGTTGCATCTTGGCCAGTCACGTTGGAGCAGAAACTGGAATGTCTTTACCGCCTGCGGAGATATTATAAAAGAAGACTCTGCGCAGGCGGATTGGGCCGTGGGCCAGAGAACGTTGTCTTCGAAAATAGAAAATCATCGTCGAAGTCATCAAAGTCGTAATCTACATTCAGAAGGCTCATGAAATATTACTCTCGTCGACACAGTCGTTGGAGATTCAGACACAGAAACTGAGACCAAAAGAACGCTATGCACTCTGTGACTTCCTCAGAAGGCATGGCGGTGCACGGAAACAAGATCGTGATAGACGCTGCGCAGTTGGGCAGTTAATGTGACAACGATGTCAGCAAGCGAAATATGCGAAGGAAAAAAAAAGGACGGCGAGATCCACAAACGTACCAATGGTTCTTTCATCTGCAAAACCTGCAAAATATGCACCTCATCGTTTGAGCGAAGCACTCTGCAGTAACAGTGAAGAAAATGTCGGCGGGCGCAGACCATGTCGTGGAACGAATGGTGAGGCTAAAGAGTATATACCCAGGAGAATTTCATCTGCGAGGACATGTCCTGGAACTGAAACTAAGAAGACGTTGCGGCGGACACCGTAAACGAAATACGAAAAAAAAAGGACGGCGAGATCCACGAACGCACCTATTATTCCTTCGTCTACGAAACCTGCAAAATATGCACCTAATCGTTTCGGCGAAGCACTCTGCTATGTCGTGGAAGGAATGGTGAGGCAAATGAGTACGTACCCAGGAGAATTTTATCTGCAAGGACATGTCCTAGAACAGGGACCAAAAAGATGTTGCGGCGGACACCGTAAACGAAATATGCAAAAAAAAGGGGGACGGCGAGATCCACGAACGTATCAAGGATTCTTTCATCTGCAAAACCTGCAAAATATGCACCTCATCGTTTGAGCGTAATGTCAGCGCAGGCCATGTCGTGGAACGAATGGTGAGGCTAAAGGGTATATACCAAGGAGAATTTTACCTGCGAGGACATGTTCTGGAACAGAGGCCAAGAAGACGTTGCGGCGGACACCGTGAGCAAAATATGCAAAGAAAAAAGACTGAGATCCACGAACGTATCAAGGATTCTTTCACCTGCAAAACCTGCAAAATATGCACGTCATCGTTTGAGCGAAGCACTCTGCTCTAACAGCGAAGAAAATGTCAGCGCAGGCCATGTCGTGGGACGAATGGTGATGCAAAAGAGCATATACCCAGGAGAATTTCATCTGCAAGGACATGTCCTGGAACAGAGACCAAGAAGATGTTGCGGCGGACACCGTAAGCGAAATATGCAAAGATAAAAAAGGGACGGTGAGATCCACGAACGCACCTAGGATTGTTTCATCTGCAAAACCAGCAAAATATGCACCTTATCGTTACAGTGAAGCATTCTGCTGTAACAGCGAAGAAAATGTCAGTCAAGTTCAGACATCTGGAACGACGTCTTCCTCTGTAACCACTGTAACGTCGCAACCAATAAAGAGGAGAAAAAGACTTGAAGTGTTCGAGTATTCCTTGTGTTTCTCACGGCATGCGCAGGTTTAATCAAAGCGCGAGGCGCTGATGTGTATGCGGTTAATTTACCAAGTAGCCCAGTAGTACCGTTCTGGGTACGTTCTAGTCGTTATTGCTCGTGCGTTGAAAACCTCAAAATCGTGGCATAGTTTAACTGTGACTCCATAGATTGCGTAACAAGAGACGATGGCGGATGGTGAGAGTGAGCCGGATTTCGTTGCCTGGCAGAGTGAGAAAACGTCACTCGCTAAGGACCAATCAGCGTGCGTCGCATCGAGTTAGTCAGAGAATTACTTTTTCGTGTAAGTGCCGCCACTGGGCGCGTTCAGTTGGAGCTCCGGGAACAGTTCATTCGCTGCCGGGATCACTTAACCCAGCAAAAAAAAAAAAAGAATTCGTCATTGGTATGAATGGGACCCAACAGGTCCCATGTTAAAACCTGTTGGATCTTTCAGTCCAAATTGGACCGTCCAGTCGGTAGTTGAGCACCGATTGGAAGCACCATTTGGTTTCATGCTCTCAGACTTGAACAATAAGTCCAATTGGTACTTCTGATAGGGAACTCCTGTTCCATTTGGCCTCTCGGTCTCCAACTGGCCTCCCAATTAGCAGACAATCAGCAACTGTTGGTCCAATTGGCAGTGTAGAGTTGTAAAGTAACTGACGTGTGACTCATTATTTTCAATACAATTAGGCAGTGTATGTTATATTGTGTATGTTATATATATGTATATGTTGTATAGTATATATGTGTAACTATTAATGCTACCAATAAGCAACAGCGATTTATATGAAAAGTATTTTATATTTCAAGGTTTAGTTTGTGCCTCAAAGAGCGAGATTTTTCGGCATAAATAGCACAAAATTGCGTAAATTATGCTTCATAGCCACAGCTGGATAGAATATAAATGATAGCGGCAAGGAAAGTGCGTGGTTCTAGGTCGCACGTTTTCGCCTTTGTTTTCTTCTGTGTGACGTCACCACGTTTTTTGTATTGCGTTCCACAAACCCATCTTCTGAGGATATCCCTATTGATCTGTGGTTTAATCGTCTCGCTGGATGCTTTCACGATTCACGTAGCACAAAGATGGAAACACGTACTATTCCCTTCCGTGTCCTTTTCCATTATCCGCCTCCTAGTGAGTTATTGCTTCATAACCCACCCATTTTATCCTCTTTAGCACAGTGGCGTCGTTTGCGTTATCTACATGTTTGTTCTGTTTCGGATGCATTGTTGTTTTTGTTTCAGCAGGTCAGTTAATCAGGCAACAAGCTTCTCACATATTCTTCTACATTCCTTCGTGACATATTCACAAAAATTCGACACGAGTAGCAGTTCTATTTACTCGTCAGGCAAGATTGGGCAAGCCGCTAGTCCTTCAAGATACCAGTCCCATCTTTTCTAAACTTCAACTTACTTTAGACCAAAATAATTTCTACGATATATCCCTCAGTCCAGATTGGGCACACATCTATCGCTCTGCGATGCCCATTCCGTTCACATTGTCCAGATTTTTCTTAACTTCAACTTATGTTAGAGCAAAATTATTTCTACCATCCCATCTCCCTTTGGTTCCAGATGTTCTGACCCAAATTTGACTTCGATGGCACTCATATATATCCCTCGGTCAAGATAGGACACAACTCCATCGCTCTGCGATGCCTGTTTCGTTCACTTTGTTCACTCTTTTCTAAACCTCAACTTACTTTAGAGAAAAATAACTTCTGTCATTTTATTTCCCTTTGCCTCCTGATGTTCTGACTCAGATTTGACTTCAATGGCACCCATATTTATCCCTCGGTCGAGATAAGGCACATCTTTATCGCTCTGCGATGTTCATTCCGTTCATTTTGTCCACTTTTATCTGAACTTCAACTTACTTTTGAGCAAAATAATTCATTCAATTTTATTTCCCTTTGCCTCCTGATGTTCTGACCCAAATTTCACTTCAAGGGCACGCATGTTTATCCCTTTGTCAAGATTGGGTAGACCTTAGCCGATCTCGGATATCCATTCTGTTCAGTTTGTTCAGTCTTTTCTAAACGTCAACTTACTTTAGAGCAAAATAACTCCTGCCATTTTATTTCCCTTTGCCTCCTGATGTTCTGACCAAAATTTTACTTCAATGACGCCCATATTTATCTCTCAGTCAAGATTGGGCACACTTCTATTTTCCCCCGATACCCATTCTGTTAATTTTGTCAAATCTTTTCTAAACTTCAATTTCCTTTAGAGCAATATAACTTCTGCCATCCTATTTCTCTTTGCCTCCTGATGTTCTGACCCAAATTTCACTTCAAGGGCACGCATGTTTATCCCTCGGTCAAGATTGGGGAGACCTCTATCGCTCTGCGATGCCCATTCTATTCACTTTGTTCAGTCTTTTCGAAACTTCATATTAGTTTAGAGCAAAATAACTTCTGCCATCCTATTTCTCTTTGCCCCTTGATGTTCTGACCCAAATTTGACTTCAATGGCACTCATGTTTATCCCTTGGTCAAGATTGGGTAGACATCTGTCGTTCTCGGATATCCATTCTGTTCAGTTTGTCCAGTCTTTTCTAAACGTCAACTCACTTTAGAGCAAAATGACTTCTGCCATCCAATTTCTCTTTGCCTCTTGATGTTCTGACCCAAATTTTATTTCAATGACACTCATATTTATCTCTCGGTCAAGATTGGGCACAACTCTATTGTCCTCCGATACCCATTCTGTTAACTTTTTCCACTCTTTTCTAAACTTCAACTTACTTGAGAGCAAAATAACTTCTGCCATCCCATTTCCCTTTGCCTCCTGATGTTCTGACCAAATTTTACTTCTACAGCACTCATATTTATCCCTCACTGAAAATTGGGCACACCTCTATTGCTCTCGGATGCGCATTCTGCTCACCCTGTCCAGTCTTTTCTAAACTTGAACTTACTTTAGAGCAAAGTAACTTTTCTCATCCTATTTCCCTTTGCCTCCTAATGTTCCGAGCCAAATTTGACTTTAGTGGCCCCGTTTTTTTTACCTTTTTTTACCAACTCCTGGGTCCTCTGTCTTTAAACTGTGGTACATATACCTTGTGTTCTCAGTAGACGTGTTGCAATTTCTCCAAGTTTTATTTTTTTACTTATTACCTTTTCTTTTTTACCCATTTTAAGAATGTACCACTTTTGCAAAACTCCTAATAGCCGATAGACTTTTCTCAGCTTCCCTACGTTAGAATGTAGGCTAAACACGAGTGTTGCCATTGTTTATGTTTTTTCAAACCCCAGCTGCGTAATATTTCTTCCAGCGGTCTCCTTCACCACGTCCGCTCCTCTGAGATCTCTCAACGTTTTTTCTCTGGTAATGCTCATAATGTACATCGCTTTTTTTGTTTATTCTATTTCTATATCCTTTTGTATATCCTTTCTGTGATGTACAGCAGTATAGATATCCTTCAAGTGTGCAATCTATCGCACCTGATGAAGGACGGACTGCGTCCGAAAGCTTGTTTTTCAGTAAAATAAACGTTTCAATCTCTTTAAATACTTATTTTGTTTTCGGATTGTCAAACGACGTCCTGTCTCCAAAACGGGCGTGGCCGACAGACGATAACTTTGAACGTCAACTGCTATCAGTCCGCAATATATCTTATCTACAGTAATCATACATATAAGCGTCGTTTCTGTAGGCATATGGGGTTACCGAATTTGGGATACACGAGTGGCTATTGTCTATAACACAAAAAAGCAAAAAGGAAGAAAAAGTAAGGAAGAAAACGCATAAGTGACGTCTTGGTGGCTTATGCCTTAAAAAGTACTGCCAGAATAATTCCATTACTTATTTAAAGTTTAATAGTGCATTAATAATGCACTATTAACCGCGATAAAGTAATGTAATGCATTAGTTTTTTTTACACAGGGTGTTCCACCAAAAAAGGGCCAGGGGCTAAAGAAAATACGTAGTGCTCTACACAAAAAGAACAAACTGTACGTGCTTGGCAGTTGTGTGATCTATCCAAAAATATTTTTCTCTTGTCAATGATTTTGCGGTAATCAATTTTCTAGCTTTTTAAATATAAAAGGTAGCAATTTGTTCTAATGAGAACATCTCATCTCTTTGGTCACCTGATACCAAAGCCGCTTTCAGAACAAAAATCCCTTCGATAGATCGTTCGCAAAAAAAAAAAAAATCATGAAGGGACACCATTTTTTCTCTTTATTTTGTTCATTGCGCATCTCTACAGTCGCGTCTTTACTTCAACTCCAATAAGGGCATAGTGTGGTCGAGGTAAGAGGGGCCTTTTTTGTTCCGTTAGAAAAAAGCCCCTCTTATCTCGACCACATCTGCAAAACAGAGTCTCACTTCCTTCTAAAGACTCACGTGCAGAGCGTCAACAAAGCAAGACAACGACTGTGCTCAACCTGGTGTCACAGAGGACAAAAATCCTCAACTTGCCCCCGTCTCAAAGTAGCCCTGTCGCCAGGCGTGAAAAAGACAATTAATACCAAAATCCTTCTTGCCTTCCTTTATTGCTTGGAAAATCACGGTGGTTACAGCACTGCATAAGCGAAGAAGCCTCTGGTATATCTGTGGAAAACGTGGCTCCAGATGACTGTACTTGACTTCTCGGTGTGCTCCTGGGTCTTGCACGTCCGTTGCACGTGATATTTTTTGTCTGTTTACAGCGTCCACCACAACGTCTTCTTAAGAATTGGAATAATAGGAGCAGTTTCTTCCGTTTCATTCCTTGGTGTCTCTTCCAGGATATGTTCTTCGTTCAGCCATTCCTTCCACGACATGGTCTGCGCTGACATCATTGTCACACTTATTGTCCATCTGCGAAGTGTCTATCACGATTTGTGTCCTTGGTCTTTCTTTAAGGTAGATGATACAATCTTTGGCCTCGCCATTCTGGTTCCACCACATAGTCTGCGCTGACATCATTGTCACACTTATTGTCCAACTGCGAAGTGTCTATCACGATTCGTGTCCTTGGTCTTTATTTAAGGTAGATGATACAATCTTTGGCCTCGCCATTCGTTCCATGACATGGTCTGCGCTGATATCATTGTCACAGTTATTGCCCAACTGCGAAGTGTCTATCAGGATTCGTGTCCTTGGTGTTTCTTCAAGGTAGATGATCCAATCTTTGGCCTCGCCATTCTGGTTCCACCACATGGTCTGCGTTGACATCATTGTCACACTTATTGTCCAACTGCGAAGTGTCTATCACGATTCGTGTCCTTGGTCTTTCTTCAAGGTAGATAATACAATCTTTGGCCTCGCCATTCGTTCCACGACATGGTCTGCGCTGACATCATTATCATACTTATTGTCCAATTGCGAAGAGTCTATCACGATCCATGTCCTGTGCACCGCCATGTCTTCTGAAGAACTGACAGAGTACAAAGTGTCCTTTTGGTCTCAGTTTCTGTGTCGGGATCTCCAACGACTGTGTCAACGAGAGGAATATTTCATGAGCCTTCTGAATGTAGATGACGACTTCGATGACTTCGACGATTTTCTATTTTCGATACTAGTTTTCTCTGGCCCGCGACCCCATCCGCCTGCGCAGACTCTTCTTTTATAATATCTGCGCAGGCGGTAAAGACGTTCCATTTTCTGCTCGGACGTGGTTGGCGAAGAATGCGACTTTGGATGCCAGACCACGCGGAGCTTGTGGAGATGACCTCGGATTCCAGTGTTGCAATATGTTGAAAGACAATATGCTGCTGGCCAAGTAGAGGTATACAGGTGACTTTGATCGGTGGTAGCTTACATGTACGAATATTTTGCTCCATTGGGCGTTAGCCAGGTAGACGATGACATTTTTCCATTTTGGTGGCGGCATTCAGAGCCTCGTTGGCCGGGTTCGCCGTGGTGTTTCGAACCCGTTACCAGCTCCCACCACGGGGAGGTGAGGTTGAATGCCGCAGTTGTTGGGAGCCAATGAATCCGGGGTCGTGATGGGGGTCCGGGGACAGGCAGAAGGTCGAAGTCAGAAAAAAGGAAAATCCGGAAGGCCTCACAGTGTGCGGAGATGTTTGAAGAGGACCTCTATGAGGTCCTTGGGCATGGCGGTGGATGAATTAGCGGGCGTAAGGATGGCGATGGCGATGGAACGGATGATGCGCGTAGTGTCGTCAGCCGTGAGATGTCGTCGGTGATGGGAGACGACGTACCTGACGCAGTCGAGGCACTGGTCCTGCAGGCACAGATTGTCCTGCAGGACGTCACAGAGCATGTTGGCGACGGCAGACACGTAACCACCGACGTTGTGGCAGATGTTGAGTTCCTCCCGGAGGTTCTCGAAAGCCCCCGGAAGGCGAGAAACGATGCGGCGATAATGAAAGAGTATCATGATGGGGACGGCATCCGGTGTTGGCAAGCGGCCGAAGAACAAGACAGACAGGAAAGAAAGAAAGCGAGACATCGTGAGCGAGAGCGTCAGCGAGACAGGTTGAACGGGTAAATTGAAATGTGAAATTGTGGTCCCCCTTCTCGTCTTTTGTGAAACCCTTCTCATCTTTGCTGAAACTGTAGTTCAGCACTTCACGTTTAGGGTGCGCGACAGTTGAAGTGAATTAGGCGAACATAATTACGAGGAAAATGTGTTATTGTTTGACTTGAACGCCGGGTTAGGACAGGGCGGTGTAGATAACATGCGTCGATGGTGCTTCACTTCGCTTCAGATATAAGAGTATGTAAGGAGTCCGTATGACATGGTCGCTGTGTTCTAGTAGGTCGTGGATGCATGCGAGCTCACTTTGGCGTCCTGGAATGCAGGATTCTTGAACGTGCACGGAGCACCACCGCCTAGCGAGTCCGTGGAGTAACGAGGCACCGTACCTACAGTCCTGGATTCCGGAGTGATTCGCTGGCCGGTGGGAGATTCTGGATGGTGAAGGGGCCGAATTACGCGGAACATGGTGTGTTCCTTGTTCGTGTCACCAAATGTAGAGGAGATGGACTTCCACACGAGTACTGACCAAAGGTAATTCAGTGTCAGAGCGGGCAGGCGTGCTTGGCCTCACGCTAGGGCGATGCTGGATGAACTGCCGGTAGCGCGCGCCAGCAAAGGTACGTCTTCGTCGTCTTCCACGGTCCACCACATCCGCCTGTGGCGCAGTATGCCGAGAAACGGCAAAACGTAAAAATTCCGAAGCATAGGGTTACTGAGCCACAACAGTATAGCTGCGGGCGCATTCGACATCCGGAACTAGAAGAATATCCCGTACCTTGAGCACCAGCCCGAACACCTCCGCACCCGCCCTGCACTCGCGGCACCCACAACGCCCCCCCGCCACCTCGGTCGGCATTGGTCCCCCCCCCTGGAGAAAATCCTAGCGGCGCCCATGCCAGGGGGTGTTTATTAATCAATGTCTATGGGTGTATGTATTGGTAGCTAGCCGACCCGTATTGGGCATTCCCCAAAATTGTACGTTTATTAACGAATTAACGAATATTTGCTTTAATGCGTCTCATCTCACAGAATGCATTACGCAGCAATCGTTCAACGTCCCGGAGGAGCTATATTTGCACATGAAAACTGATAGCGAATTCGGGTGGTCATTTCGTAGCAAAACGGCCGAGCGCTCGGAAATTGCTAGGTCGGCGACCGAGCTGGATCACGTGACCGTTGCCACCCGAACATGATTGCTAGGAATCTAGCGGTTTTAGGTACTTGGATCACGCTAGGGGCGTCGCGGTCGCAAGTCTTCGAGTTCTGTCGTCTGCTAAACCACGTGATTTCAACATGCGGGCCAATGAGGGCACTCGCCATCGTTGCAGTGCGTATGTGACGACACCGGGTACAGTTGAGCAATCTGCTGCTCGATCGTTTTGAGACCGGGCAAAAAAAATGCTAGCTAGCAAATTCCGAGCGCTCGGAAAGCGCCACGCGAACATGCGAGATTTGCTTCATTTTGACCAAGCGAACATGACTGCTCGAGATCTGGCAAAAAAAGTTGCTCCGAAATGACCACCCGAATTCGCCATCAATAAACAATCAGAGAGAAGATCTTGCGCGAGCGCTCGCGACTTTTGGCGCAGATGGGCTGTACAACTACAATTAAGCTTTTCAGCCGGCGCGAATCTGTGCTGCAGGAACAGCACGTGGTCGGCTCGCAACAGAAGAGCGTTTCTGAGCCCCAGAAAAATGTGCCTTTCCGCGTGGTGCGCTGCGAGCGGTACCGCAAAAGCTGGTGCAATTCGCCGGCATCTTGTCCACGGCCGTGACCACGCGCTCCCCGTGCATTAGATTAGGCGCTCGGCACACCAGTCCTCCTAGCCCGCCATACTGGAAGTAGCGCGCGCCAGCAAAGGTACGTCTTCGTCGTCTTCCACGGTCCATCACATCCGCCTGTGGCGCAGTAAACAGATACATGTTCCAAGCCCCTACAAGCGCTACAAGGAACTACAAGGAACGTACGCAGTTCACGTGTGATATACGACGCCTCCCAGTAAACCACGAATATCCTGGAGACGTCCAAAATGTATCGCAGATATCCAAGACGTCAAAACATATCCTATGTACATTCCATGAATATTCGTGATTGAACCCAAACTACGCCGCAGATGTCACAACTGTAGCTATGTTCCATGGACGTCACATGGACGTCCAGTCTGTCTCCTCAAAATATTTTAGTTGTTGGGGATATCCAATTCTGTATACCCTCTGTACGTCCCAAGGAGAATATCTGGGGTACACCGAGATTTGGATGTTCTGCGGTGACCGCCTCACGAACAAAAAAGTACGTGCTGAACAGGGGCTGAACGACGTCTCTCAGAAACAAAGGGCATTCCTGTGCAAGATTGCGAGATTTTGCTCCTTCTAAAACTGACCGCCTATGTTACATTGAGCACTTATTGCGAAAGAGACAGAGATGCGGAATTCTGTGGCACTCTCAAATTTGACTTTCGGTGAACCTACTGAGTGTCTCAGACCAAGAGCAGTAAGAAACACAGGCGTTACCTCGTTGCAGATTTAATACACCACTCAACCCTTCATTTGCCTGCTGTTTTTGTGCATAATTGAATTATACTTAGACAGCTCCTCCTCCGTGTAGTTTGGGAGGCGAGCAGTACCGGCGGAACTTCGCGCGACAAGCAATATATAGTATTTGTTTTCTCTTGGGAAGGGAATGCTCCCAGAGGGAACAATGCTCTCCTGTGGATTTCCCGTGGAAAACCTGAGGTGGAGATCCGGACGTCCAGAGGATATGATCATTTTCTGGAATTGACCTGTCCAGGATGTCCTGTGGAGCTCCGCGTGGCCGCAGTTTTGATATCCTGTGGAAGTCCTGCTATGATCCTCAGAGGTCATAGCAGGGACATATATGGGACCCTTACAGGTCATGCACCCACAGCTGTCTTAGCAGGATTATCAGTCTTAACAGAGACGTATTCAAAAAGCATAGTGTTTTTATTGCAATTTATTGTAACAGGATGTAACATATACAAAAACACATTAGGAATTAAGAACAATATACCTTTAAACGCTCCAAATGCAAGTAGCATGGGAATGCAGTGTTAATTTTCAACGTTCACCAGGCGCACAAATTCTGCACAGCAAACTTGTCTAATTAAAACGCGAAACCCCGCAAAAAAAAAAGAAGTAGTGCAGGCACTCGTCACGTATGACAGTCAGGACCAGTGCACATCAATGCTGCATTAAAAAAGAAGAAAAGAACACACAAAACAAAGAAGAAAACAGCAACAAGAGATTTGGGCCACTCAGCCGAAAAGCTGTGGAAATTAAGTCGTATTCATTTCCAAACAGAAAACAGACACTGCACATTGGTGTTTTCGCGGGCTTCTACAAGTACGAAAGCCCTGTTCGCCTGTAGGTCGAAATGAAGGGTGAGATGTGCAAGTTTAATTCGATTACGTGCACAAACGGTTTGAGAAACTGAGTTGGTTTATGGCAAGCCGAATTTGTGCTGTGTTACATCATCCTGCGTTTCTCTCTCTCTCTTGCAATACATGATCCATGCAGCATCCCATCACGGAGACGATTTGGACAATCCGTGAAACAACCACAACAGGACTCCTGCGGATATACGGCTACGTTTATACCTCCCAGGGAAGTCCCACGGAGATCCATTTTCGGATATGGACATTGGGATCTATTTTGGACGTCCGTGGGAGATGGTGTTCTCTCTGGGCTAGTACCTTTCGAAGCGTATTCTAGACTGTGACATTTTCCGTTTCTCTGTTTGATTTATTTAAACCACCGCGCTCTGTCTCCGTTATAGGAAGTGCCAGAAACGGGCACAGAGGAGAAACAGGGAACGAAATAGTTATGCTGTGACCACTCTCTGTAGTTACAGGTCCGTTAATGGTGCCCGCACCCACCACCACCACCACAACTCTCGCAAAATGTTTCGAAATATGTGTTCCTGCGCACGGATCGGAAGGTGGCGCCAATGTCATCTGAATATCCAAATGTCCATTAGTTGAGTCAGTGGGACGTCCCGTGGATGTGGAAAAAAGTGGGACAAATGGCCATCCACTGGACGTACAAAAGACGTCTATACCATATTTGCGAACCTCCCTGGGATATCCAAAACTCACGCTCAGGACGTTACATGGATGTCGCTGGGATGTAGATGGTTTACTGGGTTCTGTCATCGAATTCATAATCGGATGACATTGGCATCGTAGGTCCAGCCTAATCTTACTTGAACAAAATTATTCAGTTCAGTTCAGTTTATTTTTGCACCAAAAGGTGACGCCGGGGGACTGCGGAAAAAGCAACTGAAATGTGATTGACAAGGCCCAGCCTGCCTGCGTTACATTTGGCCATCAGCTGCGGTTAGTTTAACCCGAGGATTTTTTTTTCTGTTTCACTTAACGTTCGTCCAGCGCCTCCAGGGTGGCTTTCATCGCGCCCGGAAATTAGACAATTTTTCAGTGTTATTATTAAGGTTGACGGGAATTGTATAAAACCATTAACGACATTTGTAAAGCGATACCAATATCGTATACAAAGCTGCATTCCCTCGCGTTCACATATTTTCTTGCCTTCTCTCCTGTTCTTTCATGGCACTTTAGGCCATAAAATGTGATCAACAATGAATGACAGTATTCTATTCAGGAAGTAAGAACCGCTGCCACTGAAATGAAGCTGAACCATTGTGCGCCCATGGGGAGTAAGATCCAAAGCGTTTGCATTGTTGGACATAAACAAAAACGGCCTAAGCGTGTTGCACTCCTCCGCAGGCAACTCAACGTCTAGCTCAACTGCTCACGCGCTGCACCTGTGCATTTTGTGTCCGAAATAACTTGCAAGCAACTCGTTTTTTTAAAAAACTCCGTAACAGCGAGTTACATTTCAGGCTGAGGAACTTCGTTATGAACTTTTCTTAACGTGACATTTTTTACATGGTAACTTAACTCGTAAGGGATCTTTCTGATGGGTAACTTGTCGATCTATGCATATAAGCCATCTAAACAGCATCTATTTTGACCTACTAGTTTTTCCATAAAAGTTTTTCATAAAAATAAAAATCAATAAATTTTTTTATAAAAATAAAAATTCTATAACAAATAAAAACACCCTGAATGGTAGTGGAATCAGTACTAGTAGAAAGCACATCGAAATAAATGCTCCATACATTTGAAAGACAGACTTGAAACAACTAATTTTTTCTAACAATTTTTCCCCCAATGAGAGGAATATGGAACATGTTGATGCTGACTACGGTTCAAAGGTGTTCGTTCAAACTCCACTCTCACATATCCGTCGACAACGCTGAAAGCTCTACTATTTCACAATGCGTTCTCACTACCCCAAGAAAGTTCCTTGGAACACGACACTACGCTTGTATCCACGCGGGCGACATTCCCCGCAGATGCGGAAGACGCGAAATACGTCATAGCCTGCTGAGCACGAGCGCTCAACGTCCAGTGTTCAAGTACACCGCTAATCGTGGGGAATATCCCGCAACACAGTCACGAGATATATACTTAGCAGACGACAGGAAAGACGTTGACGGTGTCGTCTGCCAAGTGTCGACTGCGAAGTGTCGTCGGCCAAGTCTCGTCTGCCAACTGTCGTCTGCCAAGTGTGGTCTACCAAGTGTCGTCTGCGAAGTGTCGTCGGCCAAGTCTCATCTGCCAACTGTCGTCTGCCAAGTGCGCAGTACGCCACTCCCGATATTCCGCATCGTGTGAATTCGCGCCTAACACGGGGCGGAACTTTGTCTCTTCGAGCAGTGTTTTTTTTTGCCTTTTCTTCCACTAGAATCTTCCGTGAGGTTGTCGCTCGTGTGAATATGCCTTTGAGATATGCGCCATCTCGTATTCTCGAAGGCGCTCTTGCCGCAGGAAAGCCCCGCTGGTGGAGCACTCGTAGATGCCACGGTCCTTGTGTGTGTCCCGGATGTGCTTTCTCAGGCTACCCTTCCCTGCAAAGCACTTGGGACACAAGGGGCACAAGTGCGGCTTCTCACCCGTGTGGGTCCTCTCGTGTACCTCAACGTGGCATGAACGATCGCTGCAGTAATCGCAAAACCTACACTTGAATCTGCCCGCTTTCTTGGCCCTGCAGGGGGGCATCTTGCGCCGCTCTTCCGAAGATACTGCGGTGCTCCGAGGGAAGTACTGGAAGGAACAATCTTCTTCCTGCTTGGCGACGCCTGCAAGACAAACAGAGCGACCGTCAAGTTGTGCGTGCGGGGGTAAAGTACACTGGCCACATGTTGCCTGTGGCGGGTAGTACTCTAAGACTACACTCTAAGAGAAAAGGAGTAAAACGGGGAGTAATTGCAGCTTCTACTACCCTAGTGCGCAATTACTCCCTATTTTAGTCCCCTAACCCGCCATTTAGTCTCGGCATTTACTCTCAGGACTGCAAATTGTCACTAAACTTCGCGTATCGTCTCGTGAATGAAACAGTCTACGTAAATATGTGCCTTGGTCGATTTGAGCGGCATAAGACTGTACGACGCAGACAACGTAGCAATTTTCGAGCCACACAGAGTAAGAAACAGCTAGCGCACCTTTCTTCGCAAATTGTGCCCCATGTATGGCGCAAGACTTTGTATAACTCGATATATCACGGTTGACGGTTTGCTTCAAAGTATTTTCACGCAAGCACACCAATTATGTACTCGGGACTCTTAAAACAGCGCGTGAAATGCGGTGTCCACTCTGTGGCATCTATTTACTCCCGTGCATTTACTCCCGAAAGGGACTATTTTTTGTGCCAACGCGCGTGTTCCCCAAAAGGAGCAGAAGCACTCCTTTTTTTTCTTAGAGCGTACCGTTGGTCCTGGTGAGCTGTTTAAAAACATCTGCCTGATACTTAGTGAATCCCTCGGAACCTCCCTCTCCTGCGGGCGAACCGTTGCACGATCCCGCGGACGCTCGTCTCTGCTGAGAGAAGCCTCTCGAGGGCTCGTTGATGGTCCGGTCTTGGCTGCTGGCACTTCATGTGCGCCATCAGGTAACTCTCTTGCGTAAACGCAATGGAACACACTTCGCAGAATTTAGGGCGGTGTGTGTCCCTTCGGTGTGTGTTCCTTCGTGGTTTTCGACGTCAGACGCGTGCACGCCTGAGTAACCACAGTATCGGCACTTGAACGTCTCACTGTCGGCCCCGCGTCGCTCCTTCCTGGACTCCTCTTCCCGGAAGGATGCGATGCCACGAGGGAAATCTTCGAAGGATATATCTTCCTCCGCCTTCGTGTCACCTGTAACCATAGAAACCATGAGGAGAGAGGCCAGAAGAAAAGCTGGGAAAGAGAGTAGCGATGGGGAGAGGCCTAGAAGTGGTGCGGAGACAACTCCTCCTCCCAACGTTCAAGTCTCGGAGGCGCCATGGTCGGTATTGTGTGCTCGGCCATGGCCTACTTTTAACACGACCTACTGGATTGCAGTGATGGCCACTAGCTACTTCTACAGTAGTTTAACTATAACTACTAACCATGTATGTGTTTGTCCTTTCTATGTTGCGCCACCGTCAGAACGTCAGTTCTCTCTTGTTCAACGGTTGCCGCTTGCGTCGATCCCGTCGTATGATTGTGTGTATGAGTGAGAAAAATGTAAGAGTGAAAGGGGGATGAGTGAGAGAGGGTGGCTGGTTTGTCCCTTCAGTTGACGCACTATTGGTAGTAGCTGAGAAGTGTGTTAGCTTAGCTCAGTTGGTAGAGCTCTGGACCGGTAATCCGGAAGATGTGGGTTCGAGTCCTACAGCTGGCTAACCCTTTCAGTGACTTTCCTCTTTCGTCAAACTACTAACTACTTGGTGAGGTAGTTTAACTAGCAGTTCAACTATTTTTTAAGGGGAGGTAGTTAAAACTACTTCTTTAACTACTGCAACGTAGTTTAACTACATCTCTAACTACTTAACGTTGTCCATCAACACGAATCACATTCTATAGTGTTCTTGGACACCCAAGTATGAGTCACAAGCAGCGATAAAAGTGAAGATTTAGTACACATGCACGGCACAATTGCTGTGCACCTCCGTTCTCGTCAAACAAGTAGCTCGGGATGAAAGTCGGAAGCACAATCGTGCCGTAAAGCTTGAGGCAAAATCGCAAGTGGTTGGCACCTACAGTAACCTAACTACTGTCGTTAACTACTCGAAATAGTAGTTTAACTAGTAGTTGCACACTACATTTCTGCAAGTAGTTGATAACTACTTTTTAAGTACAATCAGGTACTTTTAACTGGTAGTTCAACTACATGTAATTAACTACTGGCCATCACTGCTAGATTATAACGATCATGTTATAATTGGCAGCTGCTATGAGGAGCCCATCCGCATGATCCGCTAGGGATCCTACTCATCATGATTGGACAATGAAAATCGGAATTTTGAACGAGCAGAAACAGACGTACGGCTACCCTAGCAGACGATAGCAACAGCTCCAATGAAAACCCGTAGAATGATGATGATAATCAACTTCAGAAAGAAGCATCTGTGTAAGTATAAGTATAAAGTAAGTAAGTAAGCATGAGCATCAAGTATAAAGTATTGCAGAAATTGAGGAAGCAATAACCGGACCGATAAGCAGGCACTGCCTTCCAAATGCGACGCTGGGAAGATGTGCCGATGACATTGTCGTAATAATCTAGTACATCGTGCCTTTGTACAGGTGAAGACCAGGCACAACGGGCACCTTGGCAGCCAATCCAAATCGAGATTGCTTCGGCTGGGTCGGTGCGCAATGCCGTGTGCTAATTGCGTTTGTTTTGTCAGCTCTCATTGTGTGCGCCTTGACTGAGTCTTATTCCTGAACGAGGAATCACTTCTTCAGAAATCTATGGGCGATTTTCGTTCGCACAAGACGCGTGAACATTCTAAACTATCATAGCTATATTGGTACTTGCGTGTCCTCTTATCTTTTCTCTAGTCAATCACGTATTTTTTACGGGACAAGGTGTAGCCGTCGATTTTTAATAAATTAAAGTTTGGTGCGTCTCGAACATGTGCTGCCATCTCGATAGAGTGCCGCACACTAAAATATTTGCGAATTCTTGCTCAATCACAATCAACGGGTAGTCCTGGGATTCTACAAAATATGTCATTGACAGGGGTAAAGCAAGGAGAAAGCGCCAATATTTCTGTTTCGACGATATTTTACGCCGTTTCTCAGCGGTGTGCGAACAAACTTTCTCTACTGTCTTCCGCAGAAGTGATTACCCCTTAAAGGGAGACTTCGGAAACATTTATTTAAAAAAAAAAATTAGGTGAGCATCATACCTAACGCGGACCCCTTCCTTGATACCGAATACCACATTCGCATTCATTTTGTACGAGTAAATAATTCGTACGTGGCCGCAATGCCAAACCGATACCAGCATGCAAAGCGCACAGCGGTTCGCTCGGAAGAAGATACTGTGACGTCACCCGGCATTGTCGTCTGCTACGAAGCTTGCATTCTTCCAGGAAGGATGACGTCGGCAGTGTGGAAATACTTACAGTGCTGAAAATACTTGTACGTACCTACGTACGTTATGCAGAACGTGCTGTCCGTTTGTGTGCCTCCGGACGGCACATTAACGTGCATAATTAAACGATAGAGTGCATAATTAAACGACGCCAGTAGTCATGGTCCCCGGGAGAATAAAATAGTTGCAAAATCGACATGAACTGTGCCGTGTATGCGAAAGTGAGTCTCGCCATTAGGAGGAGCCTAAAAAGAGGCTCGACTTGTCAATCAAACTTAGGCGCATCTCATTGGTTACCGTTTTCTATGGGAGCTGCCATGACACCAAATTTTCTCCAAGATGTAGGATGGTGCTTGGAACGGCGAAGCGGAGATTTCGGGACACAAAATTTTCAGACTACTTTAATTTCATACTGTGAGTATATATCCTCATGTACGCATCTGCAAAATCAGCTTCAACTTTCGCTCCGCCATCAATATTTACGCGAGAATGGGATGTTTCGTCGCTAACGTTAGGCCTAGTTGAGACCTTGATGCCAAGAAAATAGCAAGAACGACGACCCTTATACGTAGGTATTTCCATAATAGAATTGCATTTTTTATAAATACATCCTTGCTCATTTTTGATTCGATCTACTTACAACATGTGATTCTAAACTTCATAGCGGCAATCGTCTGCTACGAAGAAGCGGTTGCTCCACTCTCCTGGCCAATCAATTCTGCCAACTACCATTCTGCAATTCTCAGCCTTCCCAAGGTGCCACTCTCCGTCACAGATGGCGTTGTTAAAAGTGGGCGCAAAATCCGTCGTTTTGGTCTGTCACGAGTGATATCCGTTTCAATCCAAATCAATCGAGTTTTTCCAAAATGGTGGCACCCAGTAAATAACGGTGAGCTCTAAGTACTGGATGAATGTAATAATAGACAACTGCATTTCGAACTGTGATTGGCTAGATGAGTTAAAAAGTGGGTGGAGCCTCAGGTATAGGCAGGTCCCATTACTGGCCAGACTCCCTTTGACAGTAGGGGCACTGACCGTGTAATTGACACGAGGCACATTCCCGCATAAGCTCAACTTCCAGTGTTCACATCCGCCGCTAACCGTGAGGAATACCCTGCTACATAGCCACATCATATTCCGACGATAGGAAGCAGACGATAGGAAAACACTCTGACGGTGTCGTCTGCTAACTGTCGTCTGCTAAGTACGCAGTACTCCGCAGCAGCCTAGCTTTTTTCTTCCACTAGAATCTCCCGTAAGCATGTGAATACACGGATATGTATCTAGAACTGTATCTGAGGTACTACTTGGATAGTTGGTATTGTGAATGCTATCCCCATCAGCGAGGATTAACCGCACGATTGAAAAAGAATACGCAGGACGTAAATTAACCCATACACTAAAGTGACTAGCGTTTGGACTAAATGTGCACACGAGAGAAAGACAAATACTGAAATACATGAATGCTCCTTCATCTCCATTGGTTGCAGACGTTGCTCTAAAGTTCTGGGCTTGGCTGACGTGATCCGCATTCTCTTCGCTGTTTCAACCGGATGTATACGGTCAAACGAAGACAGTCACAGTGCTATACGCTTAGGTCTTTGGCGATGGAAGGTTTCTGGGCGCATTCTTTGGCGCATGTCGTCCGTCCCACGACGTTTTCTGTTGACGGGGTCCGCCACAACGCTGTCGGCAGCCGACTTTTGTCTCATTTCTTTGTATCTCTTCCAGGATATGTTCTTGCCGTAAATGAATTTATCCTGAGTTCTTTGGCCCCGCCATTCGTTCCACGACATGGTCTGCGCTGACATCCTTGTCACATTCACTGTCCCATTCCGAAGTGTCTATCACCACTCCTGTCCTTGGTCTCTCATCCAGATAGATGAAACAATCTTCGGCCTCGCCACTCGTTCCACGACATGGTCTGCGCTGACATCCTTGTCACATTCACTGTCCCATTCCGAAGTGTCTATCACCACTCGTGTCCTTGGTCTCTCTTCCAGATAGATGAAACAATCTTCGGCCTCGCCACTCGTTCCACGACATGGTCTGCGCTGACATCCTTGTCACATTCACTGTCCCATTCCGAAGTGTCTATCACCACTCCTGTCCTTGGTCTCTCTTCCAGATAGATGAAACAATCTTCGGCCTCGCCACTCGTTCCACGACATGGTCTGCGCTGACATCCTTGTCATATTCACTGTCCCATTCCGAAGTGTCTATCACCACTCGTGTCCTTGGTCTCTCTTCCAGATAGATGAAACAATCTTCGGCCTCGCCACTCGTTCCACGACATGGTCTGCGCTGACATCCTTGTCACATTCACTGTCCCATTCCGAAGTGTCTATCACCACTCGTGTCCTTGGTCTCTCTTCCAGATAGATGAAACAATCTTCGGCCTCGCCACTCGTTCCACGACATGGTCTGCGCTGACATCCTTGTCACATTCACTGTCCCATTCCGAAGTGTCTATCACCACTCGTGTCCTTGGTCTCTCTTCCAGATAGATGAAACAATCTTCGGCCTCGCCACTCGTTCCACGACATGGTCTGCGCTGACATCCTTGTCACATTCACTGTCCCATTCCCAAGTGTCTATCACCACTCGTGTCCTTGGTCTCTCTTCCAGGTAGATGAAACAATCTTCGGCCTCGTCACTCGTTCCACGACATGGTCTGCGCTGACATCCTTGTCACATTCACTGTCCCATTCCCAAGTGTCTATCACCACTCGTGTCCTTGGTCTCTCTTCCAGATAGATGAAACAATCTTCGGCCTCGCCACTCGTTCCACGACATGGTCTGCGCTGACATCCTTGTCACATTCACTGTCCCATTCCGAAGTGTCTATCACCACTCGTGTCCTTGGTCTCTCTTCCAGGTAGATGAAACAATCTTCGGCCTCGTCACTCGTTCCACGACATGGTCTGCGCTGACATCCTTGTCACATTCACTGTCCCATTCCGAAGTGTCTATCACCACTCGTGTCCTTGGTCTCTCTTCCAGATAGATGAAACAATCTTCGGCCTCGCCACTCGTTCCACGACATGGTCTGCGCTGACATCCTTGTCACATTCACTGTCCCATTCCGAAGTGTCTATCACCACTCGTGTCCTTGGTCTCTCTTCCAGGTAGATGAAACAATCTTCGGCCTCGTCACTCGTTCCACGACATGGTCTGCGCTGACATCCTTGTCACATTCACTGTCCCATTCCGAAGTGTCTATCACCACTCGTGTCCTTGGTCTCTCTTCCAGATAGATGAAACAATCTTCGGCCTCGCCACTCGTTCCACGACATGGTCTGCGCTGACATCCTTGTCACATTCACTGTCCCATTCCGAAGTGTCTATCACCACTCGTGTCCTTGGTCTCTCTTCCAGGTAGATGAAACAATCTTCGGCCTCGTCACTCGTTCCACGACATGGTCTGCGCTGACATCCTTGTCACATTCACTGTCCAATTGTGAAATGCCTATCACGCCGCCATGAACGCGGCCGGAGTGCTTGAAGTTCACCTCTGTTTCGGGTTGGCCCGATATTACAGTACCTTGATTTGAACGCTGGTTTAGGACAGGGCGGAGTAGGCAACATCTCTGTTTATGATGCTTTTGATGCGACGCAGGTCCTTAAGACCGTGCCATAACTACGTTGAAGAGAAGAGTAGTTCCGTGTGGTACCCCATGGTCTGATTGAACGGGTGCGGGATCCCCCTCACATGTGTGGACGAACAGGGTACTTCCGTGAAGAAAATCTGTGACCCAACGCTTTCCCCTTGATATCAAAAACAAAGCACGAGTAAGCACATAGAACATGAAAAGGCAACTGGCTGTGCCATAAGCCCGTTTCACGTCGACGGATACAATCCAACATTATTATTTTTCGAGCCATTGCTTCCGGTGTTGCGGACAGAATCCAGCGCCAAGTGATGGCTATGGAAACCAAACATTTCTTGGCGGAAGAATGATCTCTCTTCTGGAATCACCACTGGATTCTGTGAGGTATGATGCGCTACAAGAGGTTTCCGACACAACTGGTCAGGCGCAGCAGCCTAAAAGAGGACAGTTGGCAAGGTACCTTGTCTGGGTTCAGCGAGCGAACAACGCGTGCGCATTTCCAGGCTTCCGGGCAGTTTATCTTCTCTTCAGGATGCGTTCGATGCTGACAATAGAAAGCCACGTGACTGCACGTCCAGGTTACGGAGCGCCAGGTATATACTGAAACGTTATTTTTGCACTCAAAATACGTACGCAAAAATACAGCTCTGCTTGACTACAACGCGCCATCCACTTTATCTTCATCTCCCACTTTCTCTCTGGTGACAGTTTAACGTATCAAAGAGCGCCTCGTAGCGGTCAAAAGTTTCATATTTTTTGTCTCTTTGTCTTGTTCAGTACACCTTGCTTATCAGTGATGGCCTTGTCTGTGCAGACTCTGAATTATCAGAGTATAAAACAGAACGTAAAGGCAATTGGCAAACGAAGAAGGTTGTTGGAATCGTGATTGACAGCTATATTTAGTCACGACTTTCAGGCAAGAATAAATTGTCAAGAGGTATGACCGTGTCTCTCTCTCTATCTCTCTCTAAAAAAAAGATGTGCAGACACCACATGCACAATGTGCAGCTAATACTCGAGGATGTATTCGACAGCCTAAAATCTCACTAATCGCAATACTACACACTCATGTCCGAAGCACATTGTAGCACCATCCTGCCTTGTGTTACCAACACACACGCCCTGTCCCGACACAGCGTTCGAGTCGAGGAATAAACATTTCCATCGTAATATATACGTCCTGATAATTCAGTTGAACTGTCGCTCACCCAAAAGGGGAAGTACCGAACCACCGTTTCATCAAAGATGAGAAGGGTTTACTGCCTTGAATTTCCCCATTTCAATTTACCCCTTCAACCTTTCCGTCTCGCCTCGGCCTACGATGAGTCGCTTCTTCAGGTTTCTGTCTGCCCTGATCTTCGGTCGTCTGCCATCGCCGGACGCGGTGCCAATTATGACTCATCTTCACTACCGACGGATCGTCTCCCGCATTCCTGGTGCGTTTCACGGCCTCATCAATGAACTGGATTTTTGCCGTAACGTCGAGGGTTACTTGCCAGCCGTAGTCAACCTCATCTGTGACGTCCTGCAGGACAATCTGTGCCTGCAGCACGAGGGCCTCGACTTCGCGAGGTACGTCATCACCCGCCACTACCGTCGCTTCACGGCTGACGAATCAATTCGCCTCATCAATTCAATCGCCCGTTCCGTCCTTTCATCGAACGACACGTCACTTGCCATGCCCATGGACCTCATTGAGGTCCTCATCCGACATCTCCACTCACTGTGAGAGCTTCTGGTTTCCTTTTTCTGACTTCGACCCACTGCCTGTCCCCGGACCCCATCACGACCTCGGATTCATTGGCTCCCAACAACTGCGGCATTCAACCTCACCTCCCCGTGGTGGGAGCTGGTAACGGGTTCGAAACACCACGGCGAACCCGGCCAACGAGGCTCTGAATGCCGCCACCAAATGCAAGAATGTCATCATCTACATATGTATTTCCAATGGAGCGAAATATGTGTACATCTACGCCACTACTGATCAAAGTCGCCTGTATACGTCTACGTCGCCAGCAGCATATATTGTCTTTCAACATATTGCAACACTGGAATCCGAGGTCATCTACACAAGCTCCGCGTGGTCTGGCATCCAAAGTTGCATCTTCGCCAGCCACGTTGGAGCAGAAATTGGAATGTCTGTACCGCCTGCGCAGATATTATAAAAGAAGACTCTGCGCAGGCGGATTGGGCCGTGGGCCAGAGAACGTTGTCTTCGAAAATAGAAAATCATCGTCGAAGTCATCAAAGTCGTCATCTACATTCACAAGGCTCATGAAATATTACTCTCGTCGACACAGTCGTTGGAGATTCAGACACAGAAACTGAGGCCAAAAGAACGCTATCTACTCTGTCACTTCCTCAGAAGGCATGGCGGTGCACGGAAACAAGATCGTGATAGACGCTGCGCAGTTGGGCAGTTAATGTGACAACGATGTCAGCAAGCGAAATATGCAAAGGAAAAAAAAAGGACGGCGAGATCCACAAACGTACCCAGGGTTCTTTCATCTGCAAAACCTGCAAAATATGCAGCTCATCGTTTGAGCGAAGCACTCTGCAGTAACAGCGAGGAAAATGTCGGCGGGCGCAGACCATGTCGTGGAACCAATGGTGAGGCTAAAGAGTATATACCCAGGAGAATTTCATCTGCGAGGACGTGTCCTGGAACTGAAACCAAGAAGACGTTGCGGCGGACACCGTAAACGAAATACGCAAAAAAACAAAAAGGACGCCGAGATCCACGAACGCACCTATTATTCCTTCGTCTACAAAACCTGCAAAATATGCACCTCATCGTTTGCGCGAAGCACTCTGCTGGAACAGCGAAGCGACGAAAATGTCAGCGCAGGCCATGTCATGGAAGGAATGGTGAGGCTAGTGAGAATTTTATCTGCAAGGACATGTCCTAGAACAGGGACCAAAAAGATGTTGCGGCGGACACCGTAAACGAAATATGCAAAAAAAAGGGGGACGGCGGGATCCACGAACGTATCAAGGATTCTTTCATCTGCAAAACCTGCAAAATATGCACCTCATCGTTTGAGCGTAATGTCAGCGCAGGCCATGTCGTGGAACGAATGGTGAGGCTAAAGGGTATATACCAAGGAGAATTTTACCTGCGAGGACATGTTCTGGAACAGAGGCCAAGAAGACGTTGCGGCGGACACCGTGAGCAAAATATGCAAAGAAAAAAAAGACTGAGATCCACGAACGTATCAAGGATTCTTTCACCTGCAAAACCTGCAAAATATGCACGTCATCATTTGAACGAAGCACTCTGCTGTAGCTGCGAAGAAAATGTCAGCGCAGGCCATGTCGTGGGACGAATGGTGAGGCAAACGAGCATATACCCAGGAGAATTTCATCTGCAAGGACATGTCCTGGAAGAGAGACCAAGAAGATGTTGCGGCGGACACCGTAAACGAAATATGCAAAGCTAAAAAAGGGACGGTGAGATCCACGAACGCACCAAGGATTGTTTCATCTGCAAAACCAGCAAAATATGCACTTTATCGTTACAGTGAAGCATTCTGCTGTAACAGCGAAGAAAATGTCAGTCAAGTTCAGACATCTGGAACGACGTCTTCCTCTGTAACCACTGTAACGTTGCAACCAATAAAGAGGAGAAAAAGACTTGAAGTGTTCGAGTATTCCTTGTGTTTCTCACGGCATGCGCAGGTTTATGTATGCGGTTAATTTACCAAGTAGCCCAGTAGTACCGTTCTGGGTACGTTCTAGTCGTTATTGCTCGTGCGTTGAAAACCTAAAAATCGTGGCGTAGTTTAACTGTGACTCCATAGAATGCGTAACAAGAGACGATGGCGGATGGTGAGAGTGAGCCGGATTTCGTTGCCTGGCAGAGTGAGAAAACGTCACTCGCTATGGACCAATGAGCGTGCGTCGCATCGAGTTAGTCAGAGAATTACTTTTTCGTGTAAGTGCCGCCAGTGGGGGCGTTGAGTTGTAGATCCGGGAACAGTTCATTCGCTGGCGGGATCACTTAACCCAGCAAAAAAAAAGAAAAAAAAAAGAATTCGCAATTGGTATGAATGGGACCCAACAGGTCCCATGTTAAAACCCGTTGGATCTTTCAGTCCAAATTGGACCGTCCAGTCGGTAGTTGAGCACCAATTGGAAGCACCATTTGGTTTCATGCTCTCAGACTTGAACATTAAGTCCAATTGGTACTTCTGATAGGGAACTCCTGTTCCATTTGGCCTCTCGGTCTCCAACTGGCCTCCCAATTAGCAGACAATCAGCAACTGTTGGTCCAATTGGCCGTGTAGAGTTGTATAGTAACTGACGTGTGACTCATTATTTTCAATACAATTAGCCAGTGTATGTGTACCTAACTATAAATGCTACCAATAAGCAACAGCGATTTATATGAAAAGTATTTTATATTTCAAGGTTTAGTTTGTGCTTCAAAGAGCGAGATTTTTCGGCATAAATAGCACAAAATTGCGTAAATTATGCTTCATAACCACAGCTGGATAGAATATAAAATGATAGCGGCAAGGAAAGTGCGTGGTTCTAGGTCGCACGTTTTCTCCTTTGTTTTCTTCTGTGTGACGTCGCCACGTTTTTTGAATTGTGTTCCACAAACCCCTCTTCTGAGGATATCCCTATTGATCTGTGGTTTAATCGTCTCGCTGAATGGTTTCACGATTCACGTAGCACAAAGATAGAAACACGTACTATTCCCTTCCGTGCCCTTTTCCATTATCCGCCCCCCTAGTGAGTTATTGCTCCATAACCCACCCATTTTATCCTCTTTAGCACAGTGGCGTCGTTTGCGTTATCTACATGTTTGTTCTGGTTCGGATGCATTGTTTTTTTTGTTTCAGCAGGTGAGTTAATCAGGCAACAAGCTTCTCACATATTCTTCTACATTCCTTCGTGATATATTCACAAAAATTCGACACCAATAGCAGTTCTATTTACTCGTCAGGCAAGATTGGGCAAGCCGCTAGTCCTTCAAGATACCAGTCCCATCTTTTCTAAACTTCAACTTACTTTAGACCAAAATAATTTCTACGATCCCATTTCCTTTTGCCTCCAGATGTTCTGACCCAAATTTGACTTCGATGGAACACATATATATCCCTCAGTCCAGATTGGGCACACATCTATCGCTCTGCGATGCCCATTCCGTTCACTTTGTCCAGATTTTTCTTAACTTCAACTTATTTTAGAGCAAAATTATTTTTACCATCCCATCTCCCTTTGCTTCCAGATGTTCTGACCCAAATTTGACTTCGATGGCAATCATATATATCCCTCAGTCAAGATTGGGGACACCTCTCTCACTCTGCGATCCCTATTCCGTTCAATTTGTCCACTCTTTTCTAAACTTCAGCTTACTTTAGAGCTAAATAATTGCTACCATCACATTTCCTTTTGCCTCCAGATGTTCTGACCCAAATTTGACTTCAATGGCACTCATATTTATCCCTCGGTCAAGATTGGGCACACCTCTCTCACTGTGCGATGCCCATTCCGTTCACTTTGTCCAGTTCTTTCCAAACATAAACTTATTTTAGAGCAAAATAATTTCTACCATCCCCATTCCCTTTGCCTCCAGATGTTCTGACCCAAATTTGACTTCAATAGCGCTCATATTTTTCCCTCAGTCGAGATTGGGGACACCTCTCTTGCTGTGCGATGCCCATTCCGTTCACTTTGTCCAGTCTTTTCAAAACTTCAACTTATTTTAGAGCAAAATAATTTCTACCATCCCATTTCTCTTTGCCTCCAGATGTTCAGACCCAAATTTGACTTTGATGGCACTCATATATATCCCTCAGTCAAGATTGGGCACACCTCTCTCGCTCTGCGATGCCCATTCCGTTTATTTTGTCCAGAGTTTTCTGAACTTCAACTTGCTTTAGAGCAAAATAATTTCTGCCATCCCATTTCCCTTTGCTTATCGATGTTCTGACCCAAATTTGACTTCAATAGGGCTCATATCTATCCCGCAGTCAAGATTGGGCACACCTCTCTCGCTCTACGATGCCCATTCCGTTTACTTTGTCCAGTCCTTTCCAAACATCAACTTATTTTAGAGCAAAATAATTTCTACCATCCCAATTCCCTTTGCCTCCAGATGTTCTGACCTAAATTTGACTTCAATAGCACTCATATTTATCCCTCGGTCAAGATAGGACACACCTCTATCGCTCTGCGATGCCCATTCCGTTCACTTCGTCCACTCTATTCAAAACTTCAGCTTACTTTAGGGAAAAATAACACCTGTCATTTTATTTGGTTTTGCCTCCTGATGTTCTGACTCCAATTTGACTTCAATGGCACTCATATTTATCCCTCGGTCGAGATAGGACACACCTCTAGAGCTCTGCAATACCCATTCCGTTCACTTTGTCCACTGTTTTCAAAACTTCAACTTGCTTTAGAGCAAAATAATTCCCGCCATTTTATTCCCCTTTGCCTCCTGATGTTCTGACCCAGATTTTACTTCAATTGCGCTCATATTTATCCCTCGGTCAAGATAGGACACACCTCTATCGCTCTGCGATGCCCATTCCGTTCATTTTGTGCATTCTAACTTCAACTTACTTTAGTGCAAAATAACTTCAGCCATCAGATTTCTCTTTGCCTCCTGATGTTCTGACACAAATTCTACTTCAATGACGCTCATATTTATCCCTCAGCCAAGATTAGACGGACCTCTGTCGCTCTCGGATGCCCATTCTGTTAACATTTTGCAGTCTTTTCTAAACTTCAACTTACTTTAGAGCAAAATAACTTCTGCCATCCGATTTCTCTTTGCCTCCTGATGTTCCGACCTAGATTGTACTTCAATGGCGCTCATATTTATCTCTCAGTCAAGATAGGACACATCTTTATCGCTCTGCGATGCCTGTTCCATTCACTTTTTCCACTCTTCATCTTACTTTAGAGCAAAATAACTTCTGCCATTTTTTTTCCCTTTGCCTCCTGATGTTCTGACCTAAATTTGACTTCAATGGCGCTCATATTTATCCCTCGGTCAATATAGGACACACCTCTATCGCTCCGCGATGCCCGTTGCGTTCATTTTGTCTACTCTTTTCTAAACTTCAACTTGCTTTAGAGCAAAATAATTCCCGCCATTTTATTTCCTTTTGCCTTCTGATGTTCTGACCCAGATTTTACTTCAATGGCACTCATATTTATCCCTCAGTTAAGATAGGACACACCTCTATCGCTCTGCGAAGCCCATTCCGTTCACTTTGTCCACTCTCTTCTAAACTTCAACTTGCTTTACACCAAAATAATTCCTACCATTTTATTTCCCTTTGCCTCCTGATGTTCCGACCCAGATTTTACTTCAATGGCGCTCATATTTATCCCTCGGTCAATATAGGACACACCTCTATCGCTCTGCGATGCCCATTCCGTTCATTCTGTCCACTCTTTTCTAAACTTAAACTTGGTTTAGAGCAAAATAATTCCTACCATTTTATTTCGCTTTGCCTCCTGATGTTCTGACCCAGATTGTACTTCGACGGCGCTCATATTTATCCCTCACTCAAGATAAGACACACCTCTATCGCTCTGCGATGCCCATTCCGTTCATTATGTCCACTATTTTCTAAACTTAAACTTGGTTTAGAGCAAAATAATTCCTACCATTTTATTTCCCTTTGCCTCCTGATGTTCCGACCCAGATTTTACTTCAATGGCGCTCATATTTATCCCTCGGTCAATATAGGACACACCTCTATCGCTCTGCGATGCCCATTCCGTTCATTATGTCCACTATTTTCTAAACTTAAACTTGGTTTAGAGCAAAATAATTCCTACCATTTTATTTCGCTTTGCCTCCTGATGTTCTGACCCAGATTGTACTTCGACGGCGCTCATATTTATCCCTCACTCAAGATAAGACACACCTCTATCGCTCTGCGATGCCCATTCCGTTCATTCTGACCACTCTTTTCTAAACTTAAACTTGGTTTAGAGCAAAATAATTCCTACCATTTTATTTCCCTTTGCCTCCTGATGTTCCGACCCAGATTTTACTTCAATGGCGCTCATATTTATCCCTCGGTCAATATAGGACACACCTCTATCGCTCTGCGATGCCCATTCTGTTCATTATGTCCACTATTTTCTGAACTTAAACTTGCTTTAGAGCAAAATAATTCCTGACATTTTCTTTCCCTTTGCCTCCTGATGTTCTGACCCAGATTTTACCTCAATGGCGCTCATATTTATTCCTCGGTCAAGATAGGACACACCTCTATCGCTCTGCGATGCCCATTCCGTTCATTTTGTGCATTCTAACTTCAACTTATTTTAGTGCAAAATAACTTCAGCCATCAGATTTCTCTTTGCCTCCTGATGTTCTGACACAAATTCTACTTCAATGACGCTCATATTTATCCCTCAGCCAAGATTGGACGGACCTCTGTCGCTCTCGGATGCCCATTCTGTTAACATTTTGCAGTCTTTTCTAAACTTCAACTTACTTTAGAGCAAAATAACTTCTGCCATCCGATTTCTCTTTGCCTCCTGATGTTCCGACCTAGATTGTACTTCAATGGCGCTCATATTTATCTCTCAGTCAAGATAGGACACATCTTTATCGCTCTGCGATGCCTGTTCCATTCACTTTTTCCACTCTTCATCTTACTTTAGAGCAAAATAACTTCTGCCATTTTTTTTCCCTTTGCCTCCTGATGTTCTGACCTAAATTTGACTTCAATGGCGCTCATATTTATCCCTCGGTCAATATAGGACACACCTCTATCGCTCCGCGATGCCCGTTGCGTTCATTTTGTCTACTCTTTTCTAAACTTCAACTTGCTTTAGAGCAAAATAATTCCCGCCATTTTATTTCCTTTTGCCTTCTGATGTTCTGACCCAGATTTTACTTCAATGGCACTCATATTTATCCCTCAGTTAAGATAGGACACACCTCTATCGCTCTGCGAAGCCCATTCCGTTCACTTTGTCCACTCTCTTCTAAACTTCAACTTGCTTTACACCAAAATAATTCCTACCATTTTATTTCCCTTTGCCTCCTGATGTTCCGACCCAGATTTTACTTCAATGGCGCTCATATTTATCCCTCGGTCAATATAGGACACACCTCTATCGCTCTGCGATGCCCATTCCGTTCATTCTGTCCACTCTTTTCTAAACTTAAACTTGGTTTAGAGCAAAATAATTCCTACCATTTTATTTCGCTTTGCCTCCTGATGTTCTGACCCAGATTGTACTTCGACGGCGCTCATATTTATCCCTCACTCAAGATAAGACACACCTCTATCGCTCTGCGATGCCCATTCCATTCATTATGTCCACTATTTTCTAAACTTAAACTTGGTTTAGAGCAAAATAATTCCTACCATTTTATTTCCCTTTGCCTCCTGATGTTCCGACCCAGATTTTACTTCAATGGCGCTCATATTTATCCCTCGGTCAATATAGGACACACCTCTATCGCTCTGCGATGCCCATTCCGTTCATTATGTCCACTATTTTCTAAACTTAAACTTGGTTTAGAGCAAAATAATTCCTACCATTTTATTTCGCTTTGCCTCCTGATGTTCTGACCCAGATTGTACTTCGACGGCGCTCATATTTATCCCTCACTCAAGATAAGACACACCTCTATCGCTCTGCGATGCCCATTCCGTTCATTCTGTCCACTCTTTTCTAAACTTAAACTTGGTTTAGAGCAAAATAATTCCTACCATTTTATTTCCCTTTGCCTCCTGATGTTCCGACCCAGATTTTACTTCAATGGCGCTCATATTTATCCCTCGGTCAATATAGGACACACCTCTATCGCTCTGCGATGCCCATTCCGTTCATTATGTCCACTATTTTCTAAACTTAAACTTGGTTTAGAGCAAAATAATTCCTACCATTTTATTTCGCTTTGCCTCCTGATGTTCTGACCCAGATTGTACTTCGACGGCGCTCATATTTATCCCTCACTCAAGATAAGACACACCTCTATCGCTCTGCGATGCCCATTCCGTTCATTCTGTCCACTCTTTTCTAAACTTAAACTTGGTTTAGAGCAAAATAATACCCGCCATTTTATTTCCCTTTGCCTCCTGATGTTCTGACCCAGATTTTACTTCAATGGCGCTCATATTTATCCCTCGGTTAAGATAGGACACACCTCTATCGCTCTGCGATGTTCATTCCGTTCCTTTTGTCCACTCTTTTCTAAACTTCAACTTGCTTTAGAGCAAAATAATTCCTGCAATTTGATTTCCCTTTGCCTCCTGATGTACTTACCCAGATTTTACTTCATTGGCGCTCATATTTATCCCTCGGTCAAGATAGGACACACCTCTATCGCTCTGCGATGCCCATTCTGTTCATTATGTCCACTATTTTCTAAACTTAAACTTGCTTTAGAACAAAATAATTCCTGCAATTTTATTTCCCTTGGCCTCCTGATGTACTTACCCAGATTTTACTTCAATGGCGCTCATATTTATCCCTCGGTCAGTATAGGACACACCTCTATCGCTCTGCGATGCCCATTCTGTTCATTATGTCCACTATTTTCTGAACTTAAACTTGCTTTAGAGCAAAATAATTCCTGACATTTTCTTTCCCTTTGCCTCCTGATGTTCTGACCCAGATTTTACCTCAATGGCGCTCATATTTATTCCTCGGTCAAGATAGGACACACCTCTATCGCTCTGCGATGCCCATTCCGTTCATTTTGTGCATTCTAACTTCAACTTACTTTAGTGCAAAATAACTTCAGCCATCAGATTTCTCTTTGCCTCCTGATGTTCTGACACAAATTCTACTTCAATGACGCTCATATTTATCCCTCAGCCAAGATTGGACGGACCTCTGTCGCTCTCGGATGCCCATTCTGTTAACATTTTGCAGTCTTTTCTAAACTTCAACTTACTTTAGAGCAAAATAACTTCTGCCATCCGATTTCTCTTTGCCTCCTGATGTTCCGACCTAGATTGTACTTCAATGGCGCTCATATTTATCTCTCAGTCAAGATAGGACACATCTCTATCGCTCTGCGATGCCTGTTCCATTCACTTTTTCCACTCTTCATCTTACTTTAGAGCAAAATAACTTCTGCCATTTTTTTTCCCTTTGCCTCCTGATGTTCTGACCTAAATTTGACTTCAATGGCGCTCATATTTATCCCTCGGTCAATATAGGACACACCTCTATCGCTCCGCGATGCCCGTTGCGTTCATTTTGTCTACTCTTTTCTAAACTTCAACTTGCTTTAGAGCAAAATAATTCCCGCCATTTTATTTCCTTTTGCCTTCTGATGTTCTGACCCAGATTTTACTTCAATGGCACTCATATTTATCCCTCAGTTAAGATAGGACACACCTCTATCGCTCTGCGAAGCCCATTCCGTTCACTTTGTCCACTCTCTTCTAAACTTCAACTTGCTTTACACCAAAATAATTCCTACCATTTTATTTCCCTTTGCCTCCTGATGTTCCGACCCAGATTTTACTTCAATGGCGCTCATATTTATCCCTCGGTCAATATAGGACACACCTCTATCGCTCTGCGATGCCCATTCCGTTCATTCTGTCCACTCTTTTCTAAACTTAAACTTGGTTTAGAGCAAAATAATTCCTACCATTTTATTTCGCTTTGCCTCCTGATGTTCTGACCCAGATTGTACTTCGACGGCGCTCATATTTATCCCTCACTCAAGATAAGACACACCTCTATCGCTCTGCGATGCCCATTCCGTTCATTATGTCCACTATTTTCTAAACTTAAACTTGGTTTAGAGCAAAATAATTCCTACCATTTTATTTCCCTTTGCCTCCTGATGTTCCGACCCAGATTTTACTTCAATGGCGCTCATATTTATCCCTCGGTCAATATAGGACACACCTCTATCGCTCTGCGATGCCCATTCCGTTCATTATGTCCACTATTTTCTAAACTTAAACTTGGTTTAGAGCAAAATAATTCCTACCATTTTATTTCGCTTTGCCTTCTGATGTTCTGACCCAGATTGTACTTCGACGGCGCTCATATTTATCCCTCACTCAAGATAAGACACACCTCTATCGCTCTGCGATGCCCATTCCGTTCATTCTGTCCACTCTTTTCTAAACTTAAACTTGGTTTAGAGCAAAATAATTCCTACCATTTTATTTCCCTTTGCCTCCTGATGTTCCGACCCAGATTTTACTTCAATGGCGCTCATATTTATCCCTCGGTCAATATAGGACACACCTCTATCGCTCTGCGATGCCCATTCCGTTCATTATGTCCACTATTTTCTAAACTTAAACTTGGTTTAGAGCAAAATAATTCCTACCATTTTATTTCGCTTTGCCTCCTGATGTTCTGACCCAGATTGTACTTCGACGGCGCTCATATTTATCCCTCACTCAAGATAAGACACACCTCTATCGCTCTGCGATGCCCATTCCGTTCATTCTGTCCACTCTTTTCTAAACTTAAACTTGGTTTAGAGCAAAATAATACCCGCCATTTTATTTCCCTTTGCCTCCTGATGTTCTGACCCAGATTTTACTTCAATGGCGCTCATATTTATCCCTCGGTTAAGATAGGACACACCTCTATCGCTCTGCGATGTTCATTCCGTTCCTTTTGTCCACTCTTTTCTAAACTTCAACTTGCTTTAGAGCAAAATAATTCCTGCAATTTGATTTCCCTTTGCCTCCTGATGTACTTACCCAGATTTTACTTCATTGGCGCTCATATTTATCCCTCGGTCAAGATAGGACACACCTCTATCGCTCTGCGATGCCCATTCTGTTCATTATGTCCACTATTTTCTAAACTTAAACTTGCTTTAGAACAAAATAATTCCTGCAATTTTATTTCCCTTGGCCTCCTGATGTACTTACCCAGATTTTACTTCAATGGCGCTCATATTTATCCCTCGGTCAGTATAGGACACACCTCTATCGCTCTGCGATGCCCATTCTGTTCATTATGTCCACTATTTTCTGAACTTAAACTTGCTTTAGAGCAAAATAATTCCTGACATTTTCTTTCCCTTTGCCTCCTGATGTTCTGACCCAGATTTTACCTCAATGGCGCTCATATTTATTCCTCGGTCAAGATAGGACACACCTCTATCGCTCTGCGATGCCCATTCCGTTCATTTTGTGCATTCTAACTTCAACTTACTTTAGTGCAAAATAACTTCAGCCATCAGATTTCTCTTTGCCTCCTGATGTTCTGACACAAATTCTACTTCAATGACGCTCATATTTATCCCTCAGCCAAGATTGGACGGACCTCTGTCGCTCTCGGATGCCCATTCTGTTAACATTTTGCAGTCTTTTCTAAACTTCAACTTACTTTAGAGCAAAATAACTTCTGCCATCCGATTTCTCTTTGCCTCCTGATGTTCCGACCTAGATTGTACTTCAATGGCGCTCATATTTATCTCTCAGTCAAGATAGGACACATCTCTATCGCTCTGCGATGCCTGTTCCATTCACTTTTTGCACTCTTCATCTTACTTTAGAGCAAAATAACTTCTGCCATTTTTTTTCCCTTTGCCTCCTGATGTTCTGACCTAAATTTGACTTCAATGGCGCTCATATTTATCCCTCGGTCAATATAGGGCACACCTCTATCGCTCCGCGATGCCCGTTGCGTTCATTTTGTCTACTCTTTTCTAAACTTCAACTTGCTTTAGAGCAAAATAATTCCCGCCATTTTATTTCCTTTTGCCTTCTGATGTTCTGACCCAGATTTTACTTCAATGGCACTCATATTTATCCCTCAGTTAAGATAGGACACACCTCTATCGCTCTGCGAAGCCCATTCCGTTCACTTTGTCCACTCTCTTCTAAACTTCAACTTGCTTTACACCAAAATAATTCCTACCATTTTATTTCCCTTTGCCTCCTGATGTTCCGACCCAGATTTTACTTCAATGGCGCTCATATTTATCCCTCGGTCAATATAGGACACACCTCTATCGCTCTGCGATGCCCATTCCGTTCATTCTGTCCACTCTTTTCTAAACTTAAACTTGGTTTAGAGCAAAATAATTCCTACCATTTTATTTCGCTTTGCCTCCTGATGTTCTGACCCAGATTGTACTTCGACGGCGCTCATATTTATCCCTCACTCAAGATAAGACACACCTCTATCGCTCTGCGATGCCCATTCCGTTCATTATGTCCACTATTTTCTAAACTTAAACTTGGTTTAGAGCAAAATAATTCCTACCATTTTATTTCCCTTTGCCTCCTGATGTTCCGACCCAGATTTTACTTCAATGGCGCTCATATTTATCCCTCGGTCAATATAGGACACACCTCTATCGCTCTGCGATGCCCATTCCGTTCATTATGTCCACTATTTTCTAAACTTAAACTTGGTTTAGAGCAAAATAATTCCTACCATTTTATTTCGCTTTGCCTCCTGATGTTCTGACCCAGATTGTACTTCGACGGCGCTCATATTTATCCCTCACTCAAGATAAGACACACCTCTATCGCTCTGCGATGCCCATTCCGTTCATTCTGTCCACTCTTTTCTAAACTTAAACTTGGTTTAGAGCAAAATAATTCCTACCATTTTATTTCCCTTTGCCTCCTGATGTTCCGACCCAGATTTTACTTCAATGGCGCTCATATTTATCCCTCGGTCAATATAGGACACACCTCTATCGCTCTGCGATGCCCATTCCGTTCATTATGTCCACTATTTTCTAAACTTAAACTTGGTTTAGAGCAAAATAATTCCTACCATTTTATTTCGCTTTGCCTCCTGATGTTCTGACCCAGATTGTACTTCGACGGCGCTCATATTTATCCCTCACTCAAGATAAGACACACCTCTATCGCTCTGCGATGCCCATTCCGTTCATTCTGTCCACTCTTTTCTAAACTTAAACTTGGTTTAGAGCAAAATAATACCCGCCATTTTATTTCCCTTTGCCTCCTGATGTTCTGACCCAGATTTTACTTCAATGGCGCTCATATTTATCCCTCGGTTAAGATAGGACACACCTCTATCGCTCTGCGATGTTCATTCCGTTCCTTTTGTCCACTCTTTTCTAAACTTCAACTTGCTTTAGAGCAAAATAATTCCTGCAATTTGATTTCCCTTTGCCTCCTGATGTACTTACCCAGATTTTACTTCATTGGCGCTCATATTTATCCCTCGGTCAAGATAGGACACACCTCTATCGCTCTGCGATGCCCATTCTGTTCATTATGTCCACTATTTTCTAAACTTAAACTTGCTTTAGAACAAAATAATTCCTGCAATTTTATTTCCCTTGGCCTCCTGATGTACTTACCCAGATTTTACTTCAATGGCTCTCATATTTATCCCTCGGTCAGTATAGGACACACCTCTATCGCTCTGCGATGCCCATTCTGTTCATTATGTCCACTATTTTCTGAACTTAAACTTGCTTTAGAGCAAAATAATTCCTGACATTTTCTTTCCCTTTGCCTCCTGATGTTCTGACCCAGATTTTAGCTCAATGGCGCTCATATTTATTCCTCGGTCAAGATAGGACACACCTCAATCGCTCTGCGATGCCCATTCCGTTCATTCTGTCCACTCTTTTCTAAACTTAAACTTGGTTTAGAGCAAGATAATACCCGCCATTTTATTTCCCTTTGCCTCCTGATGTTCTGACCCATATTTTACTTCAATGGCGCTCATATTTATCCCTCGGTTAAGATAGGACACACCTCTATCGCTCTGCGATGTTCATTACGTTCCTTTTGTCCACTCTTTTCTAAACTTCAACTTGCTTTAGAGCAAAATAATTCCTGCAGTTTGATTTCCCTTTGCCTCCTGATGCTCTGACCCAGATTTGACTTCAATGGCGCTCATATTTATCCCTCACTCAAGATAGGACACACCTCAATCACTCTGCGATGCCCATTCCGTTCATTCTGTCCACTCTTTTCTAAACTTAAACTTGGTTTAGAGCAAAATAATACCCGCCATTTTATTTCCCTTTGCCTCCTGATGTTCTGACCCATATTTTACTTCAATGGCGCTCATATTTATTCCTCGGTCAAGATAGGACACACCTCAATCGCTCTGCGATGCCCATTCCGTTCATTCTGTCCACTCTTTTCTAAACTTAAACTTGGTTTAGAGCAAAATAATACCCGCCATTTTATTTCCCTTTGCCTCCTGATGTTCTGACCCAGATTTTACTTCAATGGCGCTCATATTTATCCCTCGGTTAAGATAGGACACACCTCTATCGCTCTGCGATGTTCATTCCGTTCCTTTTGTCCACTCTTTTCTAAACTTCAACTTGCTTTAGAGCAAAATAATTCCTGCAATTTGATTTCCCTTTGCCTCCTGATGTACTTACCCAGATTTTACTTCATTGGCGCTCATATTTATCCCTCGGTCAAGATAGGACACACCTCTATCGCTCTGCGATGCCCATTCTGTTCATTATGTCCACTATTTTCTAAACTTAAACTTGCTTTAGAACAAAATAATTCCTGCAATTTTATTTCCCTTGGCCTCCTGATGTACTTACCCAGATTTTACTTCAATGGCGCTCATATTTATCCCTCGGTCAGTATAGGACACACCTCTATCGCTCTGCGATGCCCATTCTGTTCATTATGTCCACTATTTTCTGAACTTAAACTTGCTTTAGAGCAAAATAATTCCTGACATTTTCTTTCCCTTTGCCTCCTGATGTTCTGACCCAGATTTTACCTCAATGGCGCTCATATTTATTCCTCGGTCAAGATAGGACACACCTCAATCGCTCTGCGATGCCCATTCCGTTCATTCTGTCCACTCTTTTCTAAACTTAAACTTGGTTTAGAGCAAAATAATACCCGCCATTTTATTTCCCTTTGCCTCCTGATGTTCTGACCCATATTTTACTTCAATGGCGCTCATATTTATCCCTCGGTTAAGATAGGACACACCTCTATCGCTCTGCGATGTTCATTACGTTCCTTTTGTCCACTCTTTTCTAAACTTCAACTTGCTTTAGAGCAAAATAATTCCTGCAGTTTGATTTCCCTTTGCCTCCTGATGCTCTGACCCAGATTTTACCTCAATGGCGCTCATATTTATTCCTCGGTCAAGATAGGACACACCTCAATCGCTCTGCGATGCCCATTCCGTTCATTCTGTCCACTCTTTTCTAAACTTAAACTTGGTTTAGAGCAAAATAATACCCGCCATTTTATTTCCCTTTGCCTCCTGATGTTCTGACCCATATTTTACTTCAATGGCGCTCATATTTATCCCTCGGTTAAGATAGGACACACCTCTATCGCTCTGCGATGTTCATTACGTTCCTTTTGTCCACTCTTTTCTAAACTTCAACTTGCTTTAGAGCAAAATAATTCCTGCAGTTTGATTTCCCTTTGCCTCCTGATGTTCTGACCCAAATTTGACTTCAATGGCGCTTATATTTATCCCTCACTCAAGATATGACACACGTCTTTTGTTCTCTGATGCCCATTCCGTTCATTTTGTCCAGTCTTTTCTAAAACTTCAACTTAATTTAGAGCAAAATAACTCCAGTCATTTTATTTCTCTTTGTCTCCTGATGTCCTGACCCAAATTTGACTTCAATGGCGCTCATATTTATCCCTCGGTCAAGATAGGACACACCTCTATCGCTGTGCGACGCCCGTTCCGTTCATTTTGTCCACTCTTTTCTAAACTTCAACTTGCTTTACACCAAAATAATTCCTACCATTTTATTTCCCTTTGCCTCCTGATGTTCCGACCCAGATTTTACTTCATTGGCGCTCATATTTATCCCTCGGTCAATATATGACACACCTCTATCCCTCTGCGATGCCCATTCCGTTCACTTTGTCCACTCTTTTCTAAACTTCAACTTGCTTTAGAGCAAAATAATTCCTGCGATTTTATTTCCCTTTGCCTCCTGATGCTCTGACCCAGATTTGACTTCAATGGCGCTCATATTTATCCCTCGGTCAAGATAGGACACACCTCTATCGCTCTGCGACGCCCATTCCGTTCATTGTGTCCACACTTTTCTAAACTTCAACTTGCCTTAGAGCAAAATAATTTCCGCCATTTGATTCCCCTTTGCCTCCTGATGTTCTGACCCAGATTTCACTTCAATGGCGCTCATATTTATCCCTCGGTCAAGATAGGACACACCTCTATCGCTCTGCGATGCCCATTCCGTTCATTTTGTCAACTCTTTTCTAAACTTCAACTTGCCTTAGAGCAAAATAATTTCCGCCATTTGATTCCCCTTTGCCTCCTGATGTTCTGACCGAGATTTCACTTCAATGGCGCTCATATTTATCCCTCGGTCAAGATAGGACACACCTCTATCGCTCTGCGATGCCCATTCCGTTCATTTTGTCCACTCTTTTCTAAGCTTCAACTTGCTTTAGAGCAAAATAATTCCCGCCATTTTATTTTCCTTTGCCTCCTAATGTTCTGACCCAGATTTTACTTCAATGGCGCTCATATTTATCCCTCGGTCAAGATAGGACACACCTCTATCGCTCTGCGATGCCCATTCCGTTCACTTTGTCCACTCTCTTCTAAACTTCAACTTACTTTAGTGCAAAATAACTTCAGCCATCAGATTTCTCTTTGCCTCCTGATGTTCTGACCCAAATTTTACTTCAATGACGCTCATATTTATCTCTCAGTCAAGATTGGGCGGACCTCTGTCGCTCTCGGATGCCCATTCTCTTAACATTTTGCAGTCTTTTCTAAACTTCAACTTACTTTAGTGCAAAATAACTTCAGCCATCAGATTTCTCTTTGCCTCCTGATGTTCTGACCCAAATTTTACTTCAATGACGCTCATATTTATCTCTCAGTCAAGATTGGGCGGACCTCTGTCGCTCTCGGATGCCCATTCTGTTAACATTTTGCAGTCTTTTCTAAACTTCAACTTACTTTAGAGCAAAATAACTCCTGCCATTTTATTTCCCTTTGCCTCCTGAAGTTCTGACCCAGATTTCACTTCAATGGCGCTCATATTTATCCCTCGGTCAAGATAGGACACAACTCTATCGCTCTGCGATGGCCGTTCCGTTCATTTTGTCCACTCTTTTCTAAACTTCAACTTGCTTTAGAGCAAAATAATACCCACCATTTTATTTCCCTTTGCCTCCTGATGTTCTGACCCAGATTTGACTTCAATGGCCCTCATATTTATCCCTCACTCAAGATATGATACACCTCTATCGCTCTGCGATGCCCATTCCGTTCATTTTGTCCACTCTTTTCTAAACTTCAACTTGCTTTAGAGCAAAATAATACCCACCATTTTATTTCCCTTTGCCTCCTGATGTTCTGACCCAGATTTGACTTCAATGGCCCTCATATTTATCCCTCACTCAAGATATGATACACCTCTATCGCTCTGCGATGCCCATTCCGTTCATTTTGTCCACTCTTTTCTAAACTTCAACTTGCTTTAGAGCAAAATAATACCCACCATTTTATTTCCCTTTGCCTCCTGATGTTCTGACCCAGATTTGACTTCAATGGCCCTCATATTTATCCCTCACTCAAGATATGATACACCTCTATCGCTCTGCGATGCCCATTCCGTTCATTTTGTCCACTCTTTTCTAAACTTCAACTTGCTTTAGAGCAAAATAATACCCACCATTTTATTTCCCTTTGCCTCCTGATGTTCTGACCCAGATTTGACTTCAATGGCCCTCATATTTATCCCTCACTCAAGATATGATACACCTCTATCGCTCTGCGATGCCCATTCCGTTCATTCTGTCCACTCTTTTCTGAACTTCAACTTGCTTTAGAGCAAAATAATACCCACCATTTTATTTCCCTTTGCCTCCTGATGTTCTGACCCAGATTTGATTTCAATGACCCTCATATTTATTCCTCGGTCAAGATAGGACACACCTCTATCCCTCTGCGATGCCCATTCCGTTCATTTTGTCCACTCTTTTCTAAACTTCAACTCGCTTCAGAGCAAAATAACTCCCGCCATTTTATTTCTCTTTGCCTCCTGATGTACTGACCCAGATTTTACTTCAATGGCGCTCATATTTATCCCTCGGTCAAGATAGGACACACCTGTATCGCGCCCTGTCCTAACGTCCTGTCCTAACAAGCCCTGTCCTAACAAGTCGAGCAATAACGCATTTTCTTAAGTAATTACGCTCTCCTAATTCAGATGAACTGTAGCGCACCCAAAGCGTGAAGTTCCGAACCACCGTTTCACAAAAGATGAGAAGGGTTTCACAAAAAACGAGAACACAATTTCACATTTCAGTTTACCCCTTCTACCTCTTTCGCCTCGCTGACGCCCACGCTCTACGATGAGTCGATTCCTCAACTTCCTGTCCGCTCTCATTTTCGGCCGTCTACCATCAACTGACGCGGTGCCCATCATGATACACCTTCACTATCGACGCATCGTGTCACGTATTCCGGGGGCTTTTCACGGTCTCCGGAACGAACTCCATTTTTGCCTCAACGTCCAGGGTTACATCTCGGCCACAGTCAACCTCCTGTGTGATGTCCTGCAGGACAATTTGTGCCTGTGGGACGAATGCCTTGACTTCGCGAGGTATTTCGTCTCCCGCCACCACCGCCGCTTCACTGCTGACGAAACAAATCGCCTCATCCATTCCATAGCCCATGCCGTCCTTTCATCCCACGACGCATCCCTCGCCATGCCAACGGACCTCATTGAGGTCCTCATCAGACATCTCCACTCACTGTGAGAGCATCTGGATTCCCTTTTCTGACTTCGACCCACTTGCCTGTCCCCGGACCCCATCATGACATCGGATTCATTGGCTCCCAACAACTGCGGCATTCAACCTCACCTCCCCGTGGTGGGAGCTGGTAACGGGTTCGAAACACCACGGCGAACCCGGCCAACGAGGCTCTGAATGCCGCCACCAAAACGGAAAAATGTCATCATCTACCTATCTACTTCCAATGGAGCAAACTATGTGTACATCTACTCTACTACTGATCAAAGACGCCTGTATACATCTCCGTCGCCAACAGCATCTTGTCTTTCAACATACTGCAACACTGGAATCCGAGGTCATCTACACAAGCTCCGCGTGGTCTGGCATCCAAAGTTGCATCTTCGCCAGCCACTTTGGAGCAGATATTGGAACGTCTTTACCGCCTGCGCAGATATTATAAAAGAAGACTCTGCGCAGGCGGATTGGGTCGCGGGCCAGAAAAAGTTGTCATCGAAAATAGAAAATTGTCGAAGTCATCGAAGTCGTCATCTACATTCAGAAGGCTCATGAAATATTCCTCTCGTCAACACAGTCGTTGGAGATTCAGACACGGAAACTGAGACCAAAAGAACGCTATCTACTCTGTCACTTCCTGAGAAGGCATGGCGGAGCACGGAAATAAGATAAGAACGTGATATACGCTTGGCAGTTGGGCAGTTAATGTGACTATGAAGTCAGCAAGCGAAATATGCAAACGAAAAAAGAAAAAGGACGGCGAGATCCACGAACGCACATAGGATTCTTTCATCTGAAAACCTGCAAAATATGCACCTCATGGTTTGAGCGAAGCACTCTGATGTAACAGCGACGAAGACGTCAGCGCATGCCATGTCGTGTAAGGAATGGTGAGTCCAAAGAGCATATACCCAGGAGAATTTCACCTGCAAGGACATGTCTTTGAACAAAGACCAAGAAGACGTTGTGGCGGACACCGTAAGCGAAATATCAAAAGAAAAAAAAAGGACGCCGAGATCCACGAAAGCACCTAGAATTCTTTCATCTGCAAAACCAGCAAAATATGCACCTTATCGTTTGAGCGGACTCTGTTGTAACAGCGAAGAAAATATCAGCGCTGGCCATGTCATGGAACGAATGGTGATGCCAAAGAGTATATACCCAGGAGAATTTCATGTGCAAGGACATATCCTGGAACAGAGACCAAGAAGACGTTGCGGCGGACACCGTAAGCGAAATATGTAAAAAAAGGACGAGGAGATCCACGAACGCAGTATGATTCTTCAAAACCTGCAAAATATGCAACTCATCGCTTGAGCGAAGCACTCTGCTGTAACAGCGAAGAAAACGTCAGCGCAGGCCATGTCGTGGAACGAATGGCGAGTCCAAAGAGTATATACACAGGAGGATTACACGTGCAACGACAAGTCCGGGAACAGAGACAAAGAAGCCGTTGCGGCGGACACCGTAAGCGAAATATCAAAATAAAAAAGAGGACGGCGAGATCCACGAAAGCACCTAGAATTCTTTCATCTGCAAAACCAGCAAAATATGCACCTTATCGTTTGAGCGGACTCTGTTGTAACAGCGAAGAAAATATCAGCGCTGGCCATGTCATGGAACGAATGGTGATGCCAAAGAGTATATACCCAGGAGAATTTCATGTGCAAGGACATATCCTGGAACAGAGACCAAGGAGACGTTGCGGCGGACACCGTAAGCGAAATATGTAAAAAAAGGACGAGGAGATCCACGAACGCAGTATGATTCTTCAAAACCTGCAAAATATGCAACTCATCGCTTGAGCGAAGCACTCTGCTGTAACAGCGAAGAAAACGTCAGCGCAGGCCATGTCGTGGAACGAATGGTGAGTCTAAAGAGTATAAACCCAGGAGAACTTCACCTGCAATGACATGTCTTGGAACAGAGACCAAGAAGACGTTGCGGTGGACACCGTAAGCGAAATATCAAAATAAAACAAAAGGACGGCGAGATCCACGAAAGCACCTGGAATTATTTCATCTGCAAAACCAGCAAAATATGTACCTTATCGTTTGAGCGGACTCTGTTTGAGCGGACTCTGTAACAGCGAAGAAAATGCCAAACTCGCCAGTCAAGTTAAGACGTCTGGAACGACGTCCTCCACTATAACCACTGTGACGTTGCAGCCAATAAAGATAAGAAAAAGACGTTTGAGTATTCCTCGTGTTTCTCACTCATGCGCAGGTTTAATCATTGCACGACGCACTTTAGTGTATGGGGTTAATTTTCCAAGTAGCCAAGTAGTACCGTTCTGGGTACTTTCTAGTCGCTATTCCTCTTGCGTTGAAAAACTCAAAATCGTGGCGTAGTTTAATTGTGACTCCATAGAATGCATAACAAGAGAAGATGGCGAATGGTGACAGATTTCGTTGCCTGGAAGAACAGGAAAACGTCACTCGCTAAGGTCCAATGAGCGTGCGTCTCATCCAATTATTGAGAGTAATATATTTTCGTGTAAGTGCCACCACTGGGAGCGTTAAGTTGGTGCTCTAGCAACTGTTCATTCGCTCCCAGGATCACTTATCCCAGCCAAAAACAAACAAACCAACAAAAAAGGAATTGGTCCAGTTGGAGTTGTGGAAGATCCATAGGGATTCATGCATCCCAATCGCTCACTCATTTGGACATTATGGAACCAATTGGTCCCTTTGTTAGGGAACTCCTGTTCCATTTGGTCTCTCGGTCTCCAACTGGCCTCCCAATTAGCAGACAACCAGGAGCTGTTGGTCGATTTCGCAGTGTAGAGTTGTAAAGTAACTGATGTGTGACTCTGTATTTTCAATACAATTAGTCAGTGCATGTGTAGCTAAAGTATTAACGCCACCAATAAGAAACAGTGATTATTAGAAACAGTACTTTATATTTCAGGGTTTAGTTTGTGCACTGAACAGCGAGATTTTTCGGTATAAATAGCACCAAATGCGTAAATTATGCTTCATAGCCACGGCTGTATAGAATATAAAGTGATATCCGCAAACGAAGTTTTGGTTCTACGTCGCACGAGTGAAGAGTCATTCCAGCTGAATTGTCGCAGTCATATGGCTGGACCATCGCGGATTTCTGAGAAAAAAAATATAATGTTTGCATTGATGGAAACTGGAACAACACAAAGCATTTTTCCCGGAAGCGCGTTGAATGGCCGCAAGGGGCTTTTGCCCCGCAAAAAGCAGTAAACCAGGGCGCGCGCGAGCGCGCACTGGGTGAGTGCGGCTTCACATTGGCAAAAAGTCACAATTGGACTGCCTTCACAAAGCCAAAGCCGGTCGACACCCGTCCGCCGCGTATCATTGTCCTTGGAGCGTTCGGTGAGATACCCTCTAAATCCACTGACTTTGCGATTTTTTCCCGGACTACCTATGAAAGAAACTTCCACCAACTAATTTTTTACAAGTTCAGACCTCTCCAAGTAATGCGCGGAAAACGTTTGAAGCTCGCACGGTTTTTCTTTTAAAAAATCGCAAAGTTGCGTGTTCAAGCAAGAACCCGTAACATTGTTGAGCCGCCCTGAAAAGCCGCTCTATCGCTGAAAACCTTTACCGCTCTTCGATGCCCATTCCGTTCACTCTTTTCTAAACTTCAACTTACTTTAGAGCAAAATAACTTCTCCCATCCTACCTCCCTTTGCCTCCTAATGTTCTGACCCAAATTTGGCTTTAGTGGCTTTCATAGTTATCCCTTCGTTAAGATTGGGTACAACCAGTGATTTCCCCAGAAATTCACTACTGGAGGGTGCCGAGCTTTCAAGGGGGGGGGGGGGGGTCATGCTTGGTGAAGGTTCCACTTACGGAATTTTTCTTAGACACGGAAAGAATCGTGGCACAACGGTGACATATCTGCGCAGCTTTCCCGGTTTATTTGTACATGTGATTACTTTAGAACACAGTATATTAGAACAGAGATTCATTGTGAACGGCATTTCAACATTAATATGCATAATCACACGACCGACAAAGATAAGTGTCTACCATCTTGCCAGCGAACACCTAGCAATCAACGGTGAAAACCTTAGAATACCTCGCTTGGTTGAGTTGGACGCAAATGGCTCTTGATGATCCACATTGAGTTTGCGTGCTCGTACATACGCGCAATATATGCATTGCACAGTCACTTTCAAATGATTTTGGACAAATGCATGGTACGATCATCTGCATGACTGTGGTCCTACAGCCCAAATTTAACAGCACAGGATGCAATTCGCTGCGCCGGACTCACTACCAGAACGTGTTGGTGGCCGAGCTGGGTGGAGTCACCTGAGAAGTTTCAGGGGGGGTGTTGCAAAAATGCACCCCCCCCCCTGAGGGGGGTGTAGGGAAATCCCTGGATACAACTCTACCGTATTGTATAATGGCATAATGCATCCCCGTTTTTTGACCAACTCCTGGGCCCTCTGTCTTTAAACCGTGGTACATATATACCTTGTGTTCTCAGTAGACGTGTTACAATTTCTCCAGGTTATTATTTTTCTTTCCTTGTTACCTTTTCTGTTCCTTTTTTACACATTTTAAGAATGTATGACTTTTGCAAATCTCCTAAGAATCGATAGCCTTTTCTCAGCTTCTCTACGTTAGAATGTAGGCTAAACACGAGTGCTGCCATTGTTTATCCGTTCTCAAACCCCAGCAGCGTAATATTTCTTCCAGCGGTCTTCTTTACCATGTTCGCTCACCTGAGATCTCTCAACGTTTTTTTCTCTCTGGTAATGCTCATACTGTACATCGCTTTCTTTTGTATATTCTTTTGTATGCCCTTTCTTTGATGTACAGTAGTATAAATATCTCTCCCAAGTGTTCAATGTATCGCACCTGATGAAGGACGGACTGCGTCCGAAAGCTTGCTTTTCTGTAAAAGAAACGTTTTAATCTATTTAAATACTTATTTTGTTTTTGGATTGTCAAACGACGTCCTGTCTCCAAAAACTGGCATGGCACGACAGATGATGACTTTGAACGTCAACTGCTACCAGTCTGCAATATACTAACTTATCTACAATTATCATACCTATAAGCGTGGTTTCTGCAAGGATTTAGGGGCACCGATTTGAGGATACTGGAGTGGCTATTATCTATAACAAAAAAGCAAAAAAGAAAGGAAAATGAAGAAAACCCATACGTGACGCCTTTTTGGCTTATGCCTTAAAACGTAATGCCAGAACACCATTTTTCTTTAATTTATTCATTGCGCGTATCTAGAGACGCGTCTTTCCTTCCAACCCCAACAAGGGGACAACGTGACAAAGCACAGAGGGACCTTTTTAGTTCCTCGCGGAACGAAAAAAAGGCCCCTGTTACCTCGACCACACGTGCAAAACAGCGTCTCATGTCATTCTAAAAAGTAACGTGCAGAGCGTCAACAAAGACAACACAACGACTGTGCTGAAATTGGTGCCACAGACGAGGAAAAAGCATTGCGAAGAAAATGCCACTGGAAGAAACACAAACTTGTCCCCGTCTTAAAGGAGCCCCACTTTACCCTGTGCCCAGGCGTTTAGAATTCAATAAATACCAACATCCTTCCTTCCTTCCTTTATTGCTTGGAAAGTCAGGGTGGTTACAGCGCTGTATAAGCGAAGAAGCCTCTGGTATATCTGTGGAAAACGTCGCTCCAGATGACTGTTCTTGACTCGTCGGTGAGCTAGTGGATCTTGCTGTCCGTTGCACAAGTTTTTTTTTTTTTTTGCTGTTTACGAGGTCCACCACAACGTCTTCTGAATTGACATAATAGGAACAATTTATTCTGTTTCTCTCTTCCAGGACATGCTGTTCGTTCTGCCATTCGTTCCACGACATGGTCTGCGCTGACATCATTGTCACATTTATTGTCCAATTGGGAAGTGTCTATCGCGATTCGTGTCCTTGGTCTTTCTTCAAGGTAGATGATACAATCTTTGGCCTCGCCATTCGTTCCACGACATGGTCTGCGCTGACATCGTTTTCACACTTATTGTCCAATTGCGAAATGTCTATCGCGATTCGTGTCCTTGGTCTTTCTTCAAGGTAGATGATACAATCTTTGGCCTCGCCATTCGTTCCACGACATGGTCTCCGCTGACATCGTTTTCACACTTATTGTTCAATTGCGAAATGTCTATCGCGATTCGTGTCCTTGGTCTTTCTTCAAGGTAGATGATACAATCTTTGGCCTCGCCATTCGTTCCACGACATGGTCTCCGCTGACATCGTTTTCACACTTATTGTTCAATTGCGAAATGTCTATCGCGATTCGTGTCCTTGGTCTTTCTTCAAGGTAGATGATACAATCTTTGGCCTCGCCATTCGTTCCACGACATGGTCTCCGCTGACATCGTTTTCACACTTATTGTTCAATTGCGAAATGTCTATCGCGATTCGTGTCCTTGGTCTTTCTTCAAGGTAGATGATACAATCTTTGGCCTCGCCATTCGTTCCACGACATGGTCTGCGCTGACATCGTTTTCACACTTATTGTCCAATTGCGAAATGTCTATCGCGATTCGTGTCCTTGGTCTTTCTTCAAGGTAGATGATACAATCTTTGGCCTCGCCATTCGTTCCACGACATGGTCTCCGCTGACATCGTTTTCACACTTATTGTTCAATTGCGAAATGTCTATCGCGGTTCGTGTCCTTGGTCTTTCTTCAAGGTAGATGATACAATCTTTGGCCTCGCCATTCGTTCCACGACATGGTCTGCGCTGACATCGTTTTCACAATTATTGTCCAATTGCGAAATGTCTATCGCGATTCGTGTCCTTGGTCTTTCTTCAAGGTAGATGATACAATCTTTGGCCTCGCCATTCGTTCCACGACATGGTATGCGCTGACATCATTGTCAGACTTCTTGTCCAATTGCGAAGTGTCTTTCACGATCCGTGTCCTGTGCACCGCCATGTCTTCTGAAGAACTGACAGAGGAGAATGTGTCCGTTTGGTCTCAGTTTCTGTGTCGGGATCCCCAACGACTGTGTCAACGAGAGGAATATTTCATGAGCCTTCTGAATGTAGATGACGACTTCGATGACTTCGACGATTTTCTATTTCCGATGGCAATTTTCTCTGGCCCACGACCCAATCCGCCTGCGCAGAGTATTCTTTTATAATATCTGCGCAGGCGGTAAAGACGTTCCATTGCGTTTGGTGGTGGCATTAGAGCCTCGTTGGCCGGGTTCGCCGAGGTGTTTCGAACCCGTTACCAGCTCCCACCACGGGGAGGTGAGGTTGAATGCCGCAGTTGATGGGTGCCAATGAATCCGAGGTCGTAAAGGTGTCCGGGGACAGGCAAGTGGGTCGAAGTGGGTCGGGAAAAAAGGAAAATCCAGAAGCCCTCATAGTACGTGGAGGTGCCTGAGGAGGACCTCAATGAGGTCCTGAAGCATGGCGGTGGTGTTATTGTTGGGCGAAAGAATGACGCGGACGATGGAACGAACGAGGCGCGATGAATCGTCGGGTGAGAGATGCCGGCGATGGTGGGCGACGATGTATCCGACGGCGTCGAGGCAGTCGTTGAGCAGGCAAGAGCTTTCCTGCAGCACGTCGCAAATCAGGTTGACGGCGCCCGAGAGGTAGCCGGGGATGTTGTGGCATATCGTCGGCGAAGGCAGATGGAGGCGCCCGGGATTCGAGATACCATGCTTCGGTAATGGTGGAACATCATCGTCGGCACGGCATCTGGCGTTGGAAGACGCGCGAAGAAGAGATCGGACGAGAACCCAGGTGAAAAAATAAGGTGGAATCCCAAGTGGGATATAGTGGAACCACTTAAACAACAAAATGGGTGAAAGTGGAACCACTTTGTCAGCAAAGTGGTTTAAGGTGAAACCACTTGGTCAGCAAAGTGGTTTGAAATGGAACCATTATCTTGGCAAAGCAGAAGTCAGAGTGGGTTAGTCAGAGCCGTTGTGGGCTAAACTGGAACCACTTGGTCAGCAAAGCGGCTCTAAATAAAGCCATTTTATGGCTAAATTGTGTTCAATCCGAAGTCAAAGTGGGTTTAGCCAGAGCCTTGTGAGTTAATCTGGAACCACTTTGAAAGTCAGAGTGGGTTAGACAGGATCCACTTGGGGTATCACATGAGGAACACTAAACACGAAAGGACAAGCAATCCAATCCAATCCATGTCTTCGTATCATTTGAATGATTTCAAAGTCGCGTCGGTTGGATAGAGCAATACAATGGAGCTACTGAAACTGCCTAGCATTGTACTCCAAGTTCAGTGCCTTAGGCGCATATAGGAAGTGAAACTCAATGCCTCTCCTCGCCACGATACCGCCATCGCTGCTGATATCGCCCGATTGCAAGTTGCAACACGCAGGCGTTCCACGGTGCTCGCTCGGATGCCTCGGGCTCGGGTAGAGAACGAAGAAGAATGTGATTTCTGCGTCGTGAGCTGCATCTGCTAATTTCAGTCTCGATCCTGTTGACTTCGCTTCTTGGGGAGCTATTCTCGATGAAGTAATGCGTGCATTACTTCGTTTCCAAGCTATCATTGGTCGTCGAGCGAAGAAGGCGTGAAGATACCTCACGCGCACGCAACCAATGCTGAAACAATTAAGCATGCAGTTGCATTGTTGCACTAGGAGACCGCCTCACGAGACCGCCCTTGCATTCCGTTACCGGAAACGGAAGAGCACAATGCCAAGGAAATATTTGTGGGAATATGTAAGAGCGTAGCAATATGCAACTTAATTGCGACGAGACAATTTGCTCGGACTCTAAGAGCTAAAGGGAAGAAAATGTGTGAACGTGAGCGCATTGCATTACGAAGTTCCTGACAGCGCTCGCGCATGAAATTTTGCTGCAATTTTGAACAAATCGAGTGGCGCGAAGGGCGCGAACAAAATTTGTGCAAGTGTACCATCACCGACAGTGACCATCTAAGTGACCATGCCTAGCCGCATAGCCAACGCCTTTTGTATTTCCCTTAAGAATCAGCGTTTGCCAAGTTCTTCGAATGGGAGGACGTCCCCCCCTCCCCTACACACACGCACCCTAATACCCCCAAAATCTGGAAGAGGCCCCCTTAAATTTTGTGACGTTTCGCAATACTTCGTCAAAAGCGTGTAAAAGTACCCCGCTCCCCGCAGGAAGAAATTCTGTGTAAACTACTGAGACCATCCCTTTGCTTGCACGGCGTTACATCGGAGAAACGGCTCAATGGAGATGTTGTGTGGCGAAGCACATCGAACGCGCGGTGCTATGTGGTGAAGTACGGACCAACAACAACCCAAGCAGCAAAATGTACTGAAAGTCGAGTGCAAAAGGGGTGGACGGGTAGGTGGAAGGCCTTGAACAGACTCGTGAAACTAAGGAACATCGATAAGACACATACCGTCCACCCCTGTTGCACCCGACTTTCAGTACATTGTGCTGCTTGGGAACATACACCGGTGTTCATTATCCCAAACAAATGCAGTGTACGCCACCGTCGAGTCGCGAAAACAGTTGCCGAACAAGATATAACGCCATAACCCAAAGTATGTATGCTATGTCGATCATACCGTCGTCCTTGATCAAAGTAATGCACCCCCTACGCTGCCTTACTTTTCTGCGTTAAAAGTGATGCCGTACGTCATTGCTTACGTCAAAATGACGTACGGCCTAACACGATGTTGGCTTGTGTCTGCCGGCTAGGGAAAATCTAGGGACAACTCCTCGATGTAATGTTGCAAAAAGTCAAAGCGTAGGGTGTGGCGCCAGTGTATCGCTTTGGAAATCTTCACATGCATGTCTACATAAAGGACTCTCTGCAAGTTTTTGACGAAACTGTAAAGCTGGAAATAAAATGTTCTCATGAACGGCTTTCTCATGAACGTTTCTACTGCAGCGTTACGATTTCGCTTGCGTTTTGCTCCCACATTTATTACATCTTGTACGTAGCGCCACCTCGTTACGTTCCCTTACAACAGAGCATGCCACTGCAAAAAATGTACTTGGAAATGACTTCGCTAGGGACAAACGTCCATAGAAATGGGCGGAGCGTTCGGGCGGAACGTGTCGCGTGGACTCCACCCAAGAGCTCGTGACGTGCAAGTAATGCACGCATTAGTTTCATCGAGAATAGCTCCCTTGGAAGGGTAAGCCAGTGGACCACCTTACAGTTCCAACATGACTAATATATGACTGAACTTTTCCTTGAACAATTCAGATTTGGTTTTCTTCATGCTGCACTTCAATATTAGATCTCGAAATTTCCCGGGATTCATGTCGTCCCTGGTCACCTTAAGAAACGCGGTCTGCAGCTAGCCATATTGTCTGTCCGTTCTGCGATACCTTGTGACATTGAAACATGTCTATACTTGTGAAACACTTCCCGACAGTGCGCGCGAGGTGTCCTCCATTATTGTGTCAACCTGTGTGCCACTTTCAAGGTATGTATTTTCGTAATAAAATAGTGTGTTGCTCAATACCTCATTGTGTGTGTGTGTGTGTTTTATGCACGTCGCGAATGTGTGAGACTGTTTCAGTTTGGACTTCGTTGGTGGCACGATTCCCCTGTCCATGTCAGGTTGGAAGCTTGAAATGAGAAGTGACAATATTTGACGTTTGTCTGATCTCGTTCGTACGTGGCGAAGGCGCATCGTATCGCATCATGTACCTCATGCACGAAACGGTACGTGCATGAGGTACATATTATTTTATCACGTTAGCCGCGGTACGTAACCGTTACTGGGCGTAGAGTGTAAGCTGAAAACTGAAGTGGACTCACTAGCAAGTGGTTCTGCAAGTGGAACCACTTGCAAATAGGTCCCAAAGTGGAAAATCGTATGTAAGTGGTTTCCGAAGTGGAACCACTACCAAGTGGTTTCCAAAGTGGAACGGCTTCCAAGTGGATTTTAAAGCGCAAAATTTTTAAGTGGTTTCTCAAAGGGGTACCTGTTTCATAAACAACTTGATATTTCCCACCTGGGAAGGACAGGAAACGAGCAATCGTCGAGCAAGAATGTCAGCGAGACAGGCTGAAGGTGTGAATTGGAATGTGAAATCCACAGCGGTATACCCTTCTCATCTTCTATGATGAAACTGTGGTTCGGCAGTTCACTTTTTGGGTGGGTAACAGTTCAACTGAATTGTGAGAACGTGATTACGAGGAATATATGTTAGGGCTTGATTTTTTTTGTGTGTTTCTGTTCTTATATCAGCTTAATATCCGATACGAGTCCTATTTGGACTCAAGATATGAAACATTTTTTTTTTGGAATGCGGCCGCAGTGCTTGAAGTTCACCTCTGTTTCGGGTTGGCCCTGTATTACAGTACCTTGATTTGAACGCTGGTTTAGGACAGGGCGGAGTAGGCAACATCTCTGTTTATGACGCTTATGATGAGACGTAGGTCCTTAAGACCCTACCATAACTACGTTGAAGAGAAGAGTACTCCTGTGTGGTACGCCGTAGTCTGATGGAACGGGTGCGGGATTTCCCTCAGATGTGTGGATGAACAGGGTACTACCGCGAGGGAAATCTGTGCCCACACGCTTTCCCCTTGATGCCGAAAAGAAGCACAAGTAAGCACATTGAAGACGAAAAGGCAACTGGCTGTGCCATACGCCCGTTTCAGGTCGACGAATACAATCCACCATTATTCTTTTGCGAGCCATTGCTTCCTGTGCTGCGGACAGAATCCAGGACAGCCGAGTGATGCCGACGGGAACCATACATTTCTTGGCGGAAAAATGATCTCTCTTCTGGAATCACCACTGGAGTGTGTGAGGTATGATGCGCTACAAGAGGATTTCGACACAACTGGTCAGGCTCACCGGCCTAAATAAGGACAATTGCGAAGGAACCTTGTCTGGGCTCAGCGAGAGAACAACGCGTGCGCATTTCTAGGATTCCGGGCAATTTACCTTCCCTCCAGAATGCATTCAGTGCTGACAATAGAAAGCCCCGTGACTGTAGGTCCAGGTTACGAAGCGCCAGATATGATATGTCGATACTGAAACACTACTTTGGCATTCAAAATACGTACAGAATAATACTGCACTGCTTGACTACAATTCGCCATCCACTTTATCTTCATTTCCCTCTTTCCCTCCGCTGACAGTTTAAACTTATCAGAGAGCGCCTCGTAGCGGGCAAAAGTTTCATATTTTTTTTGTCTCTTTATCTTGTTCGGTCCACCTCGCTTATTAGTGATGGCCTTGTCAGTTCAGACTTGAAATCATCAGAGTATAAAACAGAACGTAAAGGCAATTGGCGAACGAAGAAGGTTGTTGGAATCGTGATCGAGAGCTATATTTAGTCACCACTTTCAGGCAAAAATAAATTGTCAAGACAGATGACCGTGTCTCCCGAAAAAAAAAAAAAAAGAAGCTCAGAAACTACACTCATGTTCAAAGCACATTGTAGCACCATCCTACACACTAAACTTTTTTACGCCCTTTCCAGTGTAAAAATGGTGTTTGATAACTCACACCTGTTTGGGTGTAAAGTCTGTAGGGTGTAAGCAGTGACACCCCCTAGAGCGGTGTACCTGGTTCGTCCCCCTAATGACCACTGGGAACGTACTAGACAGGGTGTCCCAAGGAAAGTGGCAGATCCCAATGAGCAATCAACGAAAACTTGAGGCTATACTTGTGGTACTTAAGTTACATACAGGTGCACGTCAACAGTAACACTTGTTTAACTCTGGTACCATAAATATATAGCCTCAGGTTTCTGTGTATCGCTCGCTTGGGGTGCTCTGGTCCACTTTTCCTGCGCCACACTGTATATATAGGGTCTTCGTAGTTGGCCTGGGTAAGAAGTCGGCTGACATCATTTGCATATCATTTAATTCTGTGCAGTTCTAAGTAATGTGCATAATGTTCAGTGCCACACTTAAAAACACTGGACTGCATGGACTTGTAGAGGAGGTGGTGTTCCTCTACATGAGTCCTGACCGGCGTTGATGGAATGTCCCAGCGGGCAGATGGTCGTGGCCTCACGATAGGACGGTGCCGGTAGAACTGCCGTGCCAGCGCCGTAGCGCGTGGCAGCAAAGGCACGTCTTCGTCATCACACACCGGCCGCCACAGACTATCATCACAGCACAGAACGAACAAAACCTAAGGTGCATAAGTCCCATCGCTGCTAAAATTACAGAAATGCTGTGTGCAGCTCACCCGCCTTTTACACACTATGGGCCTGATGACCTTCTCACGGAGGGGGGGTAAAAAGCAGGCAGGAGGGCGTAAACAGCAGGATACACCCACTTTACACTCAAATGGGTGTTAGACAGTTAAGTGTGGGGTGTAAATTGTGCAACACGCCCTTTTAACACCTAAAGAGGTGTGAAATTTTTTAGTGTGTAGCTTGTGTTACCAACACACGCGCTCTGTCCTAACCCAGCATTCGAGTCGAGCAATAACGCATTTTCCCTCGTAATTACGTTCTCCTAATTTAATCTGAACTGTCGCGCACCCAAACCGTGAAGTGCCGATCCACCGTTTCACAAAAGACGAGAAGGGAGACCACAATTTCACATTTCAATTTACCCCTTCAACCTGTCTCCTCTCGCTGACGTCCTCGCTCTATACGATGAGTCGCTTCATCAATTTCCTGTCCGCCTTGATCTTCGGCCGTCGACCATCACCGGACGCGGTGCCAATTATGATGCACCATCACTACCGCCGGATCGTCTCCCGCATCCCGGGGGCGTTTCACGGCCTCCGCAACGAACTTGATATATGCCTCAACGTCGACGGTTATTTGTCAGCCGCCGTCAACCTCCTCTGCGACGTCCTGCAGGACAATTTGTGCCTGCAGGATGAATGCCTCGATTTCGCGAGGTACGTCGTCTTCCGCCACCATCGACGCCTCACAGCCGATGAGTCCTCACGCCTCATTCATTCCATCGCTCACGCCGTCCTCTCATCTGACGATGCCTCACTCCCCATGCCCATGGACCTCATTGAGGTCCTCATCACACACCTCAACGCACTGTAAGAGCTTCTGGATTCTTTTTTTTTTCTGACTTCGACCTTCTGCCTGTCCCCGGACCCCATCACGACGTCGGATTCATTGGCTCCCAACAACTGCGGCATTCAACCTCACCTCCCCGTGGTGGGAGCTGGTAACGGGTTCGAAACACCACGGCGAACCCGGCCAACGAGGCTCTGAATGCCGCCACAAAATGCAAGAATGTCATCATCTACATATGTATTTCCAATGGAGCGAAATATGTGTATATCTACGATACTTCTTTTCAAAGTCACCCGTATACGTCTACGTCGCCAGCAGCATATATTGTCTCTCAACATACTGCAACACTGGAATCCGAGGTCATCTACACAAGCTCCGCGTGGTCTGGCATCCAAAGTTGCATCTTCGCCAGCCACGTTGGAGCAGAACTTGGAACGTCTTTACCGCCTGCGCAGATATTATAAAAGAAGACTCTGCGCAGGCGGATAGGGCCGTGGGCCAGAGAAAGTTGTCTTCGAAAATAGAAAATCGTCGAAGTCAAAGTCGTCATCTGCATTCAGAAGGCTCATGAAATATTCCTCTCGTCGACACAGTCGTTGGGGATTCAGACACGGAAACTGAGACCAAAAGAACGCTATCTACTCTGTCGCTTCCTGAGAAGGCATGGCGGAGCACGGAAATCAGATAAGATCGTGATATACGCTTCACAGTTTGGCGAACTATGCAAAAGAAAAAGGACGGCGAGATCCACGAACGCACATAGGATTCTTTCGTCTGCAAAACCTGCAAAATATGCACCTCATTGCTTGAGCGAAGCACTCTGCTGTAACAGCGACGCAAATGTCAGCGCAGGCCATGTCGTGGAACGAATGGTGAGGCCAAAGAGTATATACCGAGGATAATTTCATCTCCAAGGATATGTCCTGGAACAGCGACCAAGAAGACGTTGCGGTGGACACCGTAAGCAAAATATGCAAAGAAAAAAAGGACGGCGAGTTCCACGAACGCACATAGGATCCTTTCGTCTGCAAAACCTGAAAAATATGCACCTCATTGCTTGAGCGAAGCACTCTGCTGTAACAGCGACGCAAATGTCAGCGCAGGCCATGTCGTGGAACGAATTGTGAGGCCAAAGAGTATATACCGAGGAGAATTTCATCTGCAAGGATATGTCCTGGAACAGAGACCAAGAAGACGTTGCGGCGGACACCGTAATCAAAATATGCAAAGAAAAAAGGACGGCGAGATCCACGAACGCACATAGGATCCTTTCATCTGCAAAACCTGCAAAATATGCACCTCATCGTTTTGAGCGAAGCACTCTGCTGTAACAGCGACGAAAACGTCAGTGCAGGCCATGTTGTGGAACGAATGGTGAGTCCAAAGAGTATAAACCCAGGAGAACTCCACCTGCAATGACATGTCTTGGAACAGAGACCAAGAAGACGTTGCGGCGGACACCGTAAGCGAAATATGCAAAGGAAAAAAAAGGACGGCGAGATTCATGAAAGCACCTAGGATTTGGCATCTGCAAAACCAGCAAAATATGCACCTTATCCTTTGAGCGGACTCTGTGGTAACAGCGAAGGAAATGCCGAACTCGTCAGTCAAGTTCAGACATCTGGAGCGACGTCTTCCACTGTAACCACTGTGACGTTGCAGCCAATAAAGATGAGAAAGACTTGATGTGTTTGAGTATTCCTTGTGTTTCTCACGGCATGCACACGTTTAATCGAAGCGCGTGCCGCTTTAGTGTATGGGGTTAATTTACCAAGTACCCAAGTAGTACCCTTACCGTACCTTCAGTACTGTTCTGGGTACGTTCTAGTCGTTATTCCTCGTGCGTTTAAAACGTCAAAATCGGGGCGTAGTTCAACTGTGACTCCAGAGACTGCACAACAAGAGAAGCCGGCGGATGCTGAGAGTGAGCCGGATTTCCTTGCCTGGAAGAACGAGAAAACGTCACTCGCTAAGGACCAATGAGCGGTGCGTCACATCCAATTAGTGAGAGTATGTATTAGGTTTTCGTCTAAGTGCCGCCACTGGGCGCGTTAAGTTGGTGTTCCGGGGACAGTTCGTTCGCTCCCGGGATCACTTAACCCAACCAAACACAAACAAACAAACAAAAAGGGAATAGGTCCAGTTGGAGTTTTCATTGCTATGAATGGGACCCAACAGGTCGCGTGTTAAAACCAGTTGGATCTTTCCGTTCCAATTGGACCGTCCAGTTGGTACCTGAGCACCAACATGAAGATCCATTAGGATTCATGCACTCCAACTGGTCACTCATTTGGACATTATCGATCCCCTCCCTTACCCCAGTCCCTCCTTCTGTTCGGGAACTCCTGTTCCATTTGGTCTCTCGGTCTCCAACTGGCCTCCCAATTAGCAGACATTCAGGAGCTGTTGGTCCATTTGGCAGTGTAGAGTTGTAAAGTAACTCATGTGTGACTCTCTACTCAGTGCATATTTAGCTAAACTATTAACGCTACCAATAATATCTATCGCTAAAAGCCTCTATCGCTCCTCGATGCCCATTCCGTTCACTTTGTCCTCTCTTTTCTAAACTTCAACTTACCGTAGCAAAAAGCAAAGCAAGGATGGCCGCCTGTCGACTTGTAACCATTGTCTTCTGCAAATGCTCTGGTCTCCCTTCAAATCCGCGTATTGACCCCAATTTGAATTCAATGGCAATCATATTTATCCCTCGGTAAAGATAGAACACATCTCTATCGCTCTGCGATGCCTATTCTGTTCACTTTGTCCACTCTTTTCTAAATTCCAACTTATTTTAGAGCAAAATAACTTCCGCCATCCTATTTACCTTTTCCTCCTGATGTTCTGACCTAAATTTGACTTCAATGGCACACATATTTATCCATCAGTCAAGATTGGGCACACCTCTATTGTCCTCCGATAACCATTCTGTTAACTTTGTCCAGTATTTCTAAAGTTCAACTTACTTTAGACCAAAATAACTTCTGCCATTTTATTTATTTGCCTTCTGATGTTCTGACCCGAATTTGACTTCAATGGTACACATATTTATCCCTCGGTCAAGATGGGACACACCTGTATCGCTCTGCGATGCCCATTCCGTTCACTTTGTCCACTCTTTTCTAAAATTCAACTTACTTTAGAGAAAAAAAACACTTGTGCCGCTTTATTTCCTATCACGAGTCTATCATGATCCGTTTCCTGTGCACCGCCACGTCTCACAGGGCACAAAGTGTCCTTTCCTTTTGGTCTCAGTTTTTGTGTCTGGATCTCCAACGACTGTGTTTACGAGAGGAATATTTCATGAGCCTTCTGAACATAGATGACGACTTCGATGACTTCGACGATTTTCTATTTTTGATGGCAATTTCCTCTGGCCCGCGACCCCATCCGCCTGCGCAGGGTCTTCTTTTATAATATTTGCGCAGGCGGGAAACACATTCCATTTTCTGCTCCAACGTGGCTGGCGAAGAGTGTGACTTTGGATGCCAGACCACGCGGAGCTTGTGTAGATGACCTGGGATTCCAGTGTTACAATATGTTGTAGACAACATTGTGTTGACCACGTAGACGTATACGGGTGACTTTGATCAGTTGCAGCGTAGATGAACGAATATTTTGCTCCATTGGGCGTTAGATAGGTAGATGATGACATTTTTCCGTTTTGGTGGCGGCATTCAGAGCCTCGTTGGGCAGATTCGCTGTGGTGTTTCGAACCCGTTACCAGCTCCCACCACGGGGAGGTGGGGTTGAATGCCGCAGTTGCTGGGAGCCAATGAATCCGAGGTCTTAAAGGGGTCCAGTGACAGGCAGAAGGCCGAAGTCAGAAAGAGAAATCCAGAAGCCCTCACAGTGCGTTAAGATGTTTGAGGAGGACGTCTATGAGGTCTTGAGGCATGGCGGTGGTGTTATAGTTGGGCGAAGGAATGGCGTGCACGATGGAACAAACGAGGCGTCAATAATCGTCGGGTGAGAGATGCCGACGATGGTGGGCGACGATGTATCTGACGGCTTCGAAGCACTCGTCCAGCAGGCACGAGTTTTCGTGCAGGATGTCGCAAATGAAGTTCACGGCGCCCGACAGGTAGCGGTGGATGTTGTGGCATATCGTCAGTTCTTTCCGAAGGCAGATGAAGGCGCCCGGGAGGCGAGAAACGATGCGCCGGTAGTGGTGGAACATCATCGTCGGCACCGCGTCTGGCGTTGGAAGATGCCCGAAGAAGAGAGTGGACAAGAAGGAAAGGAGGCGAGCCATCGTCAAGCAAGAATCTCAGCGAGACAGGTCGAAGGAGTAAATTGATACGCGAAATCCAAAGCAGTATATCCTTTTCATCTTCTATGGCGAAGCGTGGCTTGGTGGCACTTCACCTTTTGAGTGGGTAACAGTTGAACTGAATTATGAAAACGAAATTACGAGGAAAATGTGTTAGGGCTGGATTTGTGTGCGTGTGTCTCTGTGCGGATGAACAGGGTCCCACCGCGAAGGAAATCCGTGACCCAACGTTTTCCGCTTGATGACACACTCTAAGGAAAAAAAGGAGTAATTTTACTCCTTTTGGGCACTGAATGCACTGCCACAAAAAATAGTCCCTTTCGGGAGTAAATGCGCGAGAGTAAATGAATGTCACAGGGTGGAGACTGTATTCCACGCGCTGTTGTAAGAGTGTCACGTACATAATTGGTGTGCATGCATGAAAATACTTTGAAGCAAATCGTCAACCGTGATATATCGCGTGATATAAAATCTTGCGCCATACATAGGGCACAATGTGCGAAGAAAGATGCACTAACTGTTTCTTACTCTGTGTGGCTGGAAAATTGCTACGTTGGCTGAGTTATACAGCCTTATGGCATCAAATTGACCGAGGGCACATATTTCCGTAGACTGTTGCATTCAGGAGACGATTCGCGAAGTTCAGTGACAATTTGCAGTCCTGGGGAGTAAATGTCGGGTTAGGGGTTCCAAAATGGGGAGTAATTGCAGTTCAGGGGAGTAGAAGCTGCGATTTTCTTAGAGCGCAGAAGAAGCACAAGTAAGCACCTGGAGGATGAAAATTCGACTGAGTGTATGATATACCAGTTTCGCGTCGAGGAACACAACCCACCTTGATCCTTTTGACAGCCATTGCTTCCGGTGCTGCGAACAGAATCCAGCGCCGAGTGATGCCGATGGACGCCAGACATTTCTTGGCGGAAGGAGGGTCTCTCTTCTGGAGCCACCACTGAAGCCTGTGAAGTGTCATTCAGTCCAAGAGGTTTCCGACACAACTAGTCAGGCCCAGCAGCCTAAAAGAGGACAGTTGGAAAGGTACCTTGTCTAGCTTCAGGCAGGGAACAACTCGTGCGGATTTCCAGGCTTCCGGGCAATTTATCTTCCCTCCAGGATGCATTCAATGCTGACAATAGAAAGCCCAGTGACTGCAAGCCCAGGCTACGGAACGCCAGATATGATACGCCGATACTGAAACATTATTTTGCTATTCAAAATTACTTACAGAATAATACAGCTCTGACTGACTGCAACGCGCTACCCACTTCATCTTTATCTCCCTTTTTCTCTCCGATGACAGTTTAATGTATCAGAAAGCGCCTGGCAGCGGTCAAAAGTTTCATATTTTGAGGCTCTTTATCTTGTTCGGTCCACCTTGCTTATGAGTGATGGCCTTGTCAGTTCAGACCTTATATTATCAGAGTATAGAACAGAATGTAAAGGATATTTGCGAACGAAGAAGGTTGTTGCAATAGTGGTTGACAGCTATATTTAATCACCACCTTCAGGCAAAAATAATTTGTCAAGAGAGACGACCGTGTCTCCCCCCCCCCCCCGAAAAAAAATGCACACTCATATCCGAAGCGCATTGAAGCACCATCCTAAGTTGTGTTACCTATACACACGCCCTGTCCTAACCCAGCATTCGAGTCGAGGAATAACGCATTTTCCCTCGAAATTACGTTTTCATAATTCAGTTGAACTGTCGCTCACCCAGAACGTGAAGTACCGAACCACCGTTTCACCAAAGATGAGAAGGGTTTACCGCCTTGAATTTCCCCATTCCAATTTACCCCTTCAACCTGTCTCGCTGACAACCTCGCTCTACGATGAGTCGCTTCTTCAACTTCGTGTCCGCCCTGATATTCGGCCGTCTACCAACACCGGACGCGGTGCCCATCATGATGCACCTTCACTATCGACGCATCGCGTCACGCATTCCGGGGGCTTTTCACGGCCTCCGGAACGAACTCGATTTTTGTCGCAACGTCAACGGTTACGTCTCAGCCACTGTAAACCTCATCTGTGACGTCCTGCGGGACAATCTGTGCCTGCAGGACGAGTGCCTCGACTTCGCGAGGTACGTCGTCGCCCGCCACCACCGCCGCTTCACAGCTGACGAAACAAATCGCCTCATCAATTCCATCGCCCGTTCCGTCCTTCAATCCAACGACACGTCACTCGCCATGCCCATGGACCTCATTGAGGTCCTCATCAGACATCTCCACTCACTGTGAGAGCATCTGGATTTCCTTTTCTGACTTCGACCCGCTTGCCTGTCCCCGGACCCCATCACGACCTCGGATTCATTGGCTCCCAACAACTGCGGCATTCAACCTCACCTCCCCGTGGTGGGAGCTGGTAACGGGTTCGAAATACCACGGCGAACCCGGCCAACGAGGCTCTGAATGCCGCCACCAAATGCAAGAATGTCATCATCTACATATCTACTTCCAATGGAGCAAAACATGTGTACGTCTACTCTACTACTGATCAAAGTCGCATGTATACATCTACGTCGCCAGCAGCATATATTGTCTTTCAACATATTGCAACACTGGAATCCGAGGTCATCTACACAAGCTCCGCGTGGTCTGGCATCCAAAGTTGCATCCTCGCCAGCCACGTTTGAGCAGAAATTGGAACGTCTTTGCCGCCTGCGCAGATATCATAAAAGAAGACTCTGCGCAGGCGGATTGGGCCGTGGGCCAGAGAAAGTTGTCTTCGAAAATAGAAAATCGTCGATGTCATCAAAGTCGTCATCTACATTCAGAAGGCTCATGAAATATTCCTCTCGTCGACACAGTCTTTGGAGATTCTGACACAGAAACTGAGACCAAAAGAACTCTGTCTACTCTGTCACTTCCTCAGAAGGAAGTGCACGGAAATCAGATCGTGATCGATTCTGCGCACTTAGGCAGTTAATGTGACAACGATGTCAACAAGCGCAATATCCAAAGGAAAAAAAGGACGGCGAGATCCACGAACGTACCCAGGATTCTTTCATCTGCAAAATCTGCAAAATATGCACCTGATCGTTTGAACGAAGCACTCTGCTGTAACAGCGAAGAAAATGTCAGCGCAGGCCATGTCGTGGAACGAATGATGAGGCTAAAGAATACATACCCAGGAGAATTTTACCTGCAAGGACATGATCTGGAACAGAGACCAAGAAGACGTTGCGGCGGACACCGTAAGCAAAATATGCAAAGAAAAAAGACTGAGATCCACGGACACACCTAGAATTCTTTCATCTGCAAAACCTACAAAATATGCACCTCATCGTTTGAGCGAAGCACTCTGGTGTAACAGCGAAAAAAATGTGAGGGCAGACCATGTCGTGAAAAGAATGTTGAGGCTAAAGAGTATATACCCAAGAGAATTCCACCTGCAAGGACATGTCCTGGAACAGAGGCGAAGAAGACGTTGCGGCGGACACCGTAAGCGAAATATGCAAAGAAAAAAAGGGACGGCGTGATCCACGAAAGCACCAAGGTTTCTTTCATCTGCAAAACCAGCAAAATATGCACCTTATCGTTTCAGCGAAGCACTCTGCTGTAACAGCGAAGAAAACGCCGAACTCGTCAGTCAAGTTCAGACTTTTGGAGCGACGTCTTCCACTGTAACCACTGTGACGTTGCAACCAATAAAGACGAGAAAAAAAACTTGACGTGTTTGGGTATTCCCTGTGTTTCTCACGGCGTGCGCACGTTCAAGTAAAGCGCGAGGCACTTTAGTTTATGGGTTTAGTGTAGCAAGTACCCAAGTAGTACCCTTACCGTACCTTAAGTATCGTTCTGGGTACGTTCTAGTCGTTATTCCTCTTGCGTTGAAAACCTCAAAATCGTGGCGTAGTTTAATTGTAACTCCATAGAATGCATAACAAGAGAAGACGGCGGATGGTGAGAGTGAGCCGGATTTCGTTGCCTGGAAGAACGAGAAAACCTCACTCGCTAAGGACCAATGAGCGTGGGTCGCATCGAGTTAGTCACAAAATTACTTTTCCGTGTAAGTACCGCCACTGGGCACGCTAAGTTGGAGCACCGGGAACAGTTCATTCGCTCCCGGAATCACTTAACCCAGCAAAAAAAAAAAGGAATTGGTCCAGTTGGAGCTTGTCATTGGTATGAATGGGACCCAACAGGTCCCATGTTAAAACCTGTTGGATCTTTCAGTTCGTCCAGTTGGTAGTGAGCACCAATTGAAAGCACCATTTGGTTCATGCACTCCAACTGGTCACTCATTTGGACATCATGGGTCCAACTGGTCCTTCTGATAGGGAGGTTCCATTTGGTCTCTCGGTCTCCAACTGGCCTCTCAATTAGCAGACAATCAGCAACTGTTGGTCCAATTGACAGTGTTGTAAAGTAGAGTTGTAAACTTTTGTCATCCTATTTCCTTTTGCCTCCTGATGTTCTGACCCAAATTTGACTTCAATGGCAGTCATATTTGCCCCTCAGTCAAGACTGGGCACACCTTTGTCGCTCTCGGATGCCCATTCCGTTCACTTTGTCCTGTCTTTTCTGAACTTCAACTTACTTTAGAGCAAAATAACTTCTGCCATCCTATTTGCTTTTGCCTCCTGATGTTCTAACCCAAATTTGACTTCAATGGCAGTCATATTTGCCCCTCAGTCAAGACTGGGCACACCTTTGTCGCTCTCGGATGCCCATTCCGTTCACTTTGTCCTGTCTTTTCTGAACTTCAACTTACTTTAGAGCAAAATAACTTCTGCCATCCTATTTGCTTTTGCCTCCTGATGTTCTAACCCAAATTTGACTTCAATGGCAGTCATATTTACCCCTCAGTCAAGATTGGGCACACCTTTGTCGCTCTCGGATGCCCATTCCGTTCACTTTGTCCTGTCTTTTCTGAACTTCAACTTACTTTAGAGCAAAATAACTTTTGCCATCCTATTTCCTTTTGCCTCCTGATGTTCTGACGCAAATTTGACTTCAATGGCACTCATATTTATCCCTCAGTCAAGATTGGGCGCACCTTTGTCGCTCTCGGATGCCCATTCCGTTCACTTTGTCCTGTCTTTTCTGAACTTCAGCTTACTTTAGAGCAAAATAACTTCTGCCATCCTATTTCCTTTTGCCTCCTGATGTTCTGACGCAAATTAGACTTCAATGACAGTCATATTTACCCCTCAGTCAAGATTGGGCACACCTTTGTCTCTCTCGGATGCCCATTCCGTTCATTTTGTCCTGTCTTTTCTGAACTTCAACTTACTTTAGAGCAAAATAACTTCTGCCATCCTATTTCCTTTTGCCTCCTGATGTTCTGACGCAAATTTGACTTCAATGACAGTCATATTTACCCCTCAGTCAAGATTGGGCACACCTTTGTCTCTCTCGGATGCCCATTCCGTTCACTTTGTCCTGTCTTTTCTGAACTTCAACTTACTTTAGAGCAAAATAGCTGCTGCCATCCTATTTCCTTTTGCCTCCTGATGTTCTGACGCAAATTTGACTTCAATGGCAGTCATATTTACCCCTCAGTCAAGATTGGGCGCACCTTTGTCGCTCTCGGATGCCCATTCCGTTCACTTTGTCCTGTCTTTTCTGAACTTCAACTTACTTTAGAGCAAAATAACTTCTGCCATCCTATTTGCTTTTGCCTCCTGATGTTCTAACCCAAATTTGACTTCAATGGCAGTCATAGTTACCCCTCAGTCAAGATTGGGCACACCTTTGTTGCTCTCGGATGCCCATTCCGTTCACTTTGTCCTGTCTTTTCTCAACTTGAACTTACTTTAGAGCAAAATAACTTCTGCCATCCTATTTCCTTTTGCCTTCTGATGTTCTGACGCAAATTTGACTTGAATGGCAGTCATATTTACCCCTCAGTCAAGATTGGGCACACCTTTGTCGCTCTCGGATGCCCATTCCGTTCACTTTGTCCTGTCTTTTCTGAACTTCAACTTACTTTAGAGCAAAATAACTTTGCCATCCTATTTCCTTTTGCCTCCTGATGTTCTGACGCAAATTTGACTTCAATGGCACTCATATTTATCCCTCAGTCAAGATTGGGCGCACCTTTGTCGCTCTCGGATGCCCATTCCGTTCACTTTGTCCTGTCTTTTCTGAACTTCAGCTTACTTTAGAGCAAAATAACTTCTGCCATCCTATTTCCTTTTGCCTCCTGATGTTCTGACGCAAATTAGACTTCAATGACAGTCATATTTACCCCTCAGTCAAGATTGGGCACACCTTTGTCGCTCTCGGATGCCCATTCCGTTCACTTTGTCCTGTCTTTTCTGAACTTCAACTTACTTTAGAGCAAAATAACTTCTGCCATCCTATTTCCTTTTGCCTCCTGATGTTCTGACGCAAATTTGACTTCAATGGCAGTCATATTTACCCCTCAGTCAAGATTGGGCACACCTTTGTCGCTCTCGGATGCCCATTCCGTTCACTTTGTCCTGTCTTTTCTGAACTTCAACTTACTTTAGAGCAAAATAACTTCTGCCATCCTATTTCCTTTTGCCTCCTGATGTTCTGACGCAAATTTGACTTCAATGGCAGTCATATTTACCCCTCAGTCAAGATTGGGCGCACCTTTGTCGCTCTCGGATGCCCATTCCGTTCACTTTGTCCTGTCTTTTCTGAACTTCAACTTACTTTAGAGCAAAATAACTTCTGCCATCCTATTTGCTTTTGCCTCCTGATGTTCTGACCCAAATTTGACTTCAATGGCAGTCATATTTACCCCTCAGTCAAGATTGGGCACACCTTTGTCGCTCTCGGATGCCCATTCCGTTCACTTTGTCCTGTCTTTTCTGAACTTCAACTTACTTTAGAGCAAAATAACTTCTGCCATCCTATTTCCTTTTGCCTCCTGATGTTCTGACGCAAATTTGACTTCAATGGCAGTCATATTTACCCCTCAGTCAAGATTGGGCACACCTTTGTCGCTCTCGGATGCCCATTCCGTTCACTTTGTCCTGTCTTTTCTGAACTTCAACTTACTTTAGAGCAAAATAACTTCTGCCATCCTATTTCCTTTTGCCTTCTGATGTTCTGACGCAAATTTGACTTGAATGGCAGTCATATTTACCCCTCAGTCAAGATTGGGCGCACCTTTGTCGCTCTCGGATGCCCATTCCGTTCACTTTGTCCTGTCTTTTCTGAACTTCAACTTACTTTAGAGCAAAATAACTTCTGCCATCCTATTTCCATTTGCCTCCTGATGTTCTGACGCAAATTTGACTTCAATGGCAGTCATATTTACCCCTCAGTCAAGATTGGGCACACCTTTGTCGCTCTCGGATGCCCATTCCGTTCACTTTGTCCTGTCTTTTCTGAACTTCAACTTACTTTAGAGCAAAATAACTTCTGCCATCCTATTTCCTTTTGCCTCCTGATGTTCTGACGCAAATTTGACTTCAATGGCACTCATATTTATCCCTCAGTCAAGATTGGGCGCACCTTTGTCGCTCTCGGATGCCCATTCCGTTCACTTTGTCCTGTCTTTTCTGAACTTCAACTTACTTTAGAGCAAAATAACTTCTGCCATCCTATTTCCTTTTGCCTCCTGATGTTCTGACGCAAATTTGACTTCAATGGCACTCATATTTATCCCTCAGTCAAGATTGGGCGCACCTTTGTCGCTCTCGGATGCCCATTCCGTTCACTTTGTCCTGTCTTTTCTGAACTTCAGCTTACTTTAGAGCAAAATAACTTCTGCCATCCTATTTCCTTTTGCCTCCTGATGTTCTGACGCAAATTTGACTTCAATGACAGTCATATTTACCCCTCAGTCAAGATTGGGCACACCTTTGTCTCTCTCGGATGCCCATTCCGTTCACTTTGTCCTGTCTTTTCTGAACTTCAACTTACTTTAGAGCAAAATAACTTCTGCCATCCTATTTCCTTTTGCCTCCTGATGTTCTGACGCAAATTTGACTTCAATGGCAGTCATATTTACCCCTCAGTCAAGATTGGGCACACCTTTGTCGCTCTCGGATGCCCATTCCGTTCACTTTGTCCTGTCTTTTCTGAACTTCAACTTACTTTAGAGCAAAATAACTTCTGCCATCCTATTTGCTTTTGCCTCCTGATGTTCTGACCCAAATTTGACTTCAATGGCAGTCATATTTACCCCTCAGTCAAGATTGGGCACACCTTTGTCGCTCTCGGATGCCCATTCCGTTCACTTTGTCCTGTCTTTTCTGAACTTCAACTTACTTTAGAGCAAAATAACTTCTGCCATCCTATTTCCTTTTGCCTCCTGATGTTCTGACGCAAATTTGACTTCAATGGCAGTCATATTTACCCCTCAGTCAAGATTGGGCACACCTTTGTCGCTCTCGGATGCCCATTCCGTTCACTTTGTCCTGTCTTTTCTGAACTTCAACTTACTTTAGAGCAAAATAACTTCTGCCATCCTATTTCCTTTTGCCTCCTGATGTTCTGACGCAAATTTGACTTCAATGGCACTCATATTTATCCCTCAGTCAAGATTGGGCACACCTTTGTCGCTCTCGGATGCCCATTCCGTTCACTTTGTCCTGTCTTTTCTGAACTTCAACTTACTTTAGAGCAAAATAACTTCTGCCATCCTATTTGCCTTTTGCCTCCTGATGTTCTGACCCAAATTTGACTTCAATGGCAGTCATATTTACCCCTCAGTCAAGATTGGGCACACCTTTGTCGCTCTCGGATGCCCATTCCGTTCACTTTGTCCTGTCTTTTCTGAACTTCAACTTACTTTAGAGCAAAATAACTTCTGCCATCCTATTTCCTTTTCGCCTCCTGATGTTCTGACGCAAATTTGACTTCAATGGCAGCTCATATTTATCCCTCAGTCAAGATTGGGCACACCATTGTCGCTCTCGGATGCCCATTCCGTTCACTTTGTCCTGTCTTTTCTGAACTTCAACTTACTTTAGAGCAAAATAACTTCTGCCATCCTATTTCCTTTTGCCTCCTGATGTTCTGACGCAAATTTGACTTCAATGGCAGTCATATTTACCCTCAGTCAAGATTGGGCACACCTTTGTCGCTCTCGGATGCCCATTCCGTTCACTTTGTCCTGTCTTTTCTGAACTTCAACTTACTTTAGAGCAAAATAACTTCTGCCATCCTATTTCCTTTTGCCCTCCTGATGTTCTGACGCAAATTTGACTTCAATGGCAGTCATATTTACCCCTCAGTCAAGATTGGGCACACCTTTGTCGCTCTCGGATGCCCATTCCGTTCACTTTGTCCTGTCTTTTCTGAACTTCAACTTACTTTAGAGCAAAATAACTTCTGCCATCCTATTTCCTTTTGCCTCCTGATGTTCTGACGCAAATTTGACTTCAATGGCAGTCATATTTACCCCTCAGTCAAGATTGGGCACACCTTTGTCGCTCTCGGATGCCCATTCCGTTCACTTTGTCCTGTCTTTTCTGAACTTCAACTTACTTTAGAGCAAAATAACTTCTGCCATCCTATTTCCTTTTGCCCTCCTGATGTTCTGACGCAAATTTGACTTCAATGGCAGTCATATTTACCCCTCAGTCAAGATTGGGCACACCTTTGTCGCTCTCGGATGCCCATTCCGTTCACTTTGTCCTGTCTTTTCTGAACTTCAACTTACTTTAGAGCAAAATAACTTCTGCCATCCTATTTCCTTTTGCCTCCTGATGTTCTGACGCAAATTTGACTTCAATGGCAGTCATATTTACCCCTCAGTCAAGATTGAGCACACCTTTGTCGCTCTCGGATGCCCATTCCGTTCACTTTGTCCTGTCTTTTCTGAACTTCAACTTACTTTAGAGCAAAATAACTTCTGCCATCCTATTTCCTTTTCCCTCCTGATGTTCTGACGCAAATTTGACTTCAATGGCAGTCATATTTACCCCTCAGTCAAGATTGGGCACACCTTTGTCGCTCTCGGATGCCCATTCCGTTCACTTTGTCCTGTCTTTTCTGAACTTCAACTTACTTTAGAGCAAAATAACTTCTGCCATCCTATTTCCTTTTGCCTCCTGATGTTCTGACGCAAATTTGACTTCAATGGCACTCATATTTATCCCTCAGTCAAGATTGGGCGCACCTTTGTCGCTCTCGGATGCCCATTCCGTTCACTTTGTCCTGTCTTTTCTGAACTTCAACTTACTTTAGAGCAAAATAACTTCTGCCATCCTATTTCCTTTTGCCTCCTGATGTTCTGACGCAAATTTGACTTCAATGGCAGTCATATTTACCCCTCAGTCAAGATTGGGCACACCTTTGTCGCTCTCGGATGCCCATTCCGTTCACTTTGTCCTGTCTTTTCTGAACTTCAACTTACTTTAGAGCAAAATAACTTCTGCCATCCTATTTCCTTTTGCCTCCTGATGTTCTGACGCAAATTTGACTTCAATGGCAGTCATATTTACCCCTCAGTCAAGATTGGGCACACCTTTGTCGCTCTCGGATGCCCATTCCGTTCACTTTGTCCTGTCTTTTCTGAACTTCAACTTACTTTAGAGCAAAATAACTTCTGCCATCCTATTTCCTTTTGCCTCCTGATGTTCTGACGCAAATTTGACTTCAATGGCAGTCATATTTACCCCTCAGTCAAGATTGGGCACACCTTTGTCGCTCTCGGATGCCCATTCCGTTCACTTTGTCCTGTCTTTTCTGAACTTCAACTTACTTTAGAGCAAAATAACTTCTGCCATCCTATTTGCTTTTGCCTCCTGATGTTCTAACCCAAATTTGACTTCAATGGCAGTCATAGTTACCCCTCAGTCAAGATTGGGCACACCTTTGTCGCTCTCGGATGCCCATTCCGTTCACTTTGTCCTGTCTTTTCTCAACTTCAACTTACTTTAGAGCAAAATAACTTCTGCCATCCTATTTCCTTTTCCTCCTGATGTTCTGACGCAAATTTGACTTCAATGGCAGTCATATTTACCCCTCAGTCAAGATTGGGCACACCTTTGTCGCTCTCGGATGCCCATTCCGTTCACTTTGTCCTGTCTTTTCTGAACTTCAACTTACTTTAGAGCAAAATAACTTCTGCCATCCTATTTCCTTTTGCCTCCTGATGTTCTGACGCAAATTTGACTTCAATGGCAGTCATATTTACCCCTCAGTCAAGATTGGGCGCACCTTTGTCGCTCTCGGATGCCCATTCCGTTCACTTTGTCCTGTCTTTTCTGAACTTCAACTTACTTTAGAGCAAAATAACTTCTGCCATCCTATTTCCTTTTGCCTCCTGATGTTCTGACGCAAATTTGACTTCAATGGCAGTCATATTTACCCCTCAGTCAAGATTGGGCACACCTTTGTCGCTCTCGGATGCCCATTCCGTTCACTTTGTCCTGTCTTTTCTGAACTTCAACTTACTTTAGAGCAAAATAACTTCTGCCATCCTATTTCCTTTTGCCTCCTGATGTTCTGACGCAAATTTGACTTCAATGGCAGTCATATTTACCCTCAGTCAAGATTGGGCACACCTTTGTCGCTCTCGGATGCCCATTCCGTTCACTTTGTCCTGTCTTTTCTGAACTTCAACTTACTTTAGAGCAAAATAACTTCTGCCATCCTATTTCCTTTTGCCTCCTGATGTTCTGACGCAAATTTGACTTCAATGGCAGCTCATATTTATCCCTCAGTCAAGATTGGGCGCACCTTTGTCGCTCTCGGATGCCCATTCCGTTCACTTTGTCCTGTCTTTTCTGAACTTCAGCTTACTTTAGAGCAAAATAACTTCTGCCATCCTATTTCCTTTTGCCTCCTGATGTTCTGACGCAAATTTGACTTCAATGACAGTCATATTTACCCCTCAGTCAAGATTGGGCACACCTTTGTCGCTCTCGGATGCCCATTCCGTTCATTTGTCCTGTCTTTTCTGAACTTCAACTTACTTTAGAGCAAAATAACTTCTGCCATCCTATTTCCTTTTGCCTCCTGATGTTCTGACGCAAATTTGACTTCAATGGCAGTCATATTTACCCCTCAGTCAAGATTGGGCGCACCTTTGTCGCTCTCGGATGCCCATTCCGTTCACTTTGTCCTGTCTTTTCTGAACTTCAACTTACTTTAGAGCAAAATAACTTCTGCCATCCTATTTGCTTTTGCCTTCTGATGTTCTGACGCAAATTTGACTTGAATGGCAGTCATATTTACCCCTCAGTCAAGATTGGGCGCACCTTTGTCGCTCTCGGATGCCCATTCCGTTCACTTTGTCCTGTCTTTTCTGAACTTCAACTTACTTTAGAGCAAAATAACTTCTGCCATCCTATTTCCTTTTGCCTCCTGATGTTCTGACGCAAATTTGACTTCAATGGCAGTCATATTTACCCCTCAGTCAAGATTGAGCACACCTTTGTCGCTCTCGGATGCCCATTCCGTTCACTTTGTCCTGTCTTTTCTGAACTTCAACTTACTGTAGAGCAAAATAACTTCTGCCATCCTATTTGCTTTTGCCTCCTGATGTTCTGACGCAAATTTGACTTCAATGGCACTCATATTTATCCCTCAGTCAAGATTGGGCACACCTTTGTCGCTCTCGGATGCCCATTCCGTTCACTTTGTCCTGTCTTTTCTGAACTTCAACTTACTTTAGAGCAAAATAACTTCTGCCATCCTATTTCCTTTTGCCTCCTGATGTTCTGACGCAAATTTGACTTCAATGGCACTCATATTTATCCCTCAGTCAAGATTGCGCACACCTTTGTCGCTCTCGGATGCCCATTCCATTCATTTTGTCCTGTCTTTTCTGAACTTCAACTTATTTTAGAGCCAAATAACTGCTGCCATCCTATTTCCTTTTGCCTCCTGATGTTCTGACGCAAATTAGACTTCAATGACAGTCATATTTACCCCTCAGTCAAGATTGGGCACACCTTTGTCTCTCTCGGATGCCCATTCCGTTCATTTTGTCCTGTCTTTTCTGAACTTCAACTTACTTTAGAGCAAAATAACTTCTGCCATCCTATTTCCTTTTGCCTCCTGATGTTCTGACGCAAATTTGACTTCAATGGCAGTCATATTTACCTCTCAGTCAAGATTGGGCACACCTTTGTCGCTCTCGGATGCCCATTCCGTTCACTTTGTCCTGTCTTTTCTGAACTTCAACTTACTTTAGAGCAAAATAACTTCTGCCAGCCTATTTCCTTTTGCCTCCTGATGTTCTGACGCAAATTTGACTTCAATGGCAGTCATATTTACCCCTCAGTCAAGATTGGGCACACCTTTGTCGCTCTCGGATGCCCATTCCGTTCACTTTGTCCTGTCTTTTCTGAACTTCAACTTACTTTAGAGCAAAATAACTTCTGCCATCCTATTTCCTTTTGCCTCCTGATGTTCTGACCCAAATTTGACTTCAATGGCACTCATATTATTCCCTAAGTCAAGATTGGGGACACCTCTATCGCTCTGCTATGCCCATTCCGTTCACTTTGTCCAGTCTTTTCTAAATCCAACTTATTTTAGAGCAACATAATTTCTGCCATCCTATTTCCCTTTGCCTCATGATGTTCTGACCCAAATTTGACTTCAATGGCACTCATATTGATCCCTAAGTCAAGATTGGGGACACCTCTATCGCTCTGCTATGCCCATTCCGTTCACTTTGTCCAGACTTTTCTAAATCCAACTTATTTTAGAGCAACATAATTTCTGCCATCCTATTTCCCTTTGACTTCTGATATTTTGACCCAAATTTGACTTCAATAGCACTCTTATTTATCCCCCAGTCAAGATTGGGCACACCTATACCGCTTTGCGATGCCCATTCCGTTCACTTTCTCCAGTCTTTTCTAAGCTTCAGCTTAATGTAGAGCAAAATAATTTGTGTAATCCTATTTCCTCTTACCTCCTGATGTTCTGAACAAATTTAACTTCTATAGCACTCATATTTATCCCTCAGTGAAGATTGGGCACACCTCTATCGCTCTGCTATGCCCGTTTCGTTCACTTTGTCCAGTCTTTTATAAACTCCAACTTATTTCAGAGCAAAATATCTTCTGTCGTCTATTTTACTTTGCCTCCTGATGTTCTGACCCAAATGTGACTTCAATTGCACTCATATTTACCCTCCCCCGTCAAGAGTGGCCACCTGTGTCGCTCTCGGATGCCGATACCATACACTTTGTCCAGTCTTTTGTAAACTTCGACTTACTTTAGAGCAAAATAAATTATTCCATCCTATTTCCTTTTGCCTCTTCATGTTCTGACCCAAATATGACTTCAATGACACTCATATTTATCCCTCAGTCGAGATTGGGCACATCTATACCTCTGTGCTATGCCCGTTCGGTCCACTTTGTCGAGTCTTTTCTAAACGAACTTGCTTTAGAGCAAAATAACTTCTGCCATCTTATTTGCATTTTCTTCCTGATGTTCTGACCCAAATTTGATTTCAATGGCACTCATATTTGGCCCTCAGTCGAGATGAGGCACACCTCTCTCGCTCTGCGATGCCCATTCGGTTGTTTTGACACAACTTTTGTCGATTTGTCGAGTCTTTTCTAAACTTCAACTTACTTTAGAGCAAAAGAACTTCTGCCATCCTATTTCCTTTGCCTCCTGATGTTCCGACCCAAATGTGACTTTTAGTGGCATTGATATGAATCCCTTAGTTAAGATTGGGCACACCTCTGTCGTATTGTATAAGTGTATAATGCATGCCCCCTTTTTTGACCAACTCCTGGGCCCTCTGTCTTTAAACTCTGGCACATATACCTTGTGTTCTCAGTAGACGTGTTAGAATTTCTCCAGGTTTTATTTTTCTTTCCTTATTATATTTTATGTTCCTTTTTTAATCCATTTTAAGAACGTACCACTTTTGTAAAGCTCCTAATAACCGATAGCCTTTTCTCAGCTTCTCTACGTTAGAATGTAGACTAAACACGAGTGCTGCCATTGTTTATCATTTCTCAAACCCCAACAGTGTAATATTTCTTCCAGCGGTCTTCTTTACCATGTTCGCTCACATGAGATCTCTCGACGTTTTTTCTCTCTGGTAATGCTCATAGCTCATACATCGCTTTCTTTTGTATATCCTTCAGTATATCCTTTCTCTGATGTACAGTAGTATAAATTTATATCCGAAGTGTTCAATGTATCTCACCTGATGAAGGACGGACTGCGTCCGAAATGCTGCTTTTCAGTCAAATAAACGTTTCAATCTCTTTAAATACTTATTTGTTTTTGGATTCTCAAACGACGTCCTGTCTCCGGCCATGCCCGACAGATGATAACTTTGAACGTCAACTGCTACCAGTCTGCAATATATCTCATCAACAGTTGTATCATATCTACAAGCGTCGTTTCTGCAGGGATTTAGGAGCTTCAATATGGGGATACTCAAGTGGCTATTGTCTATAACAAAAAAGCAAAAAAAGAAAGGAAAAGGAAGAAAACGCATACGTGACGCCTTTTTGGCTGATGGCCGCCATGTCTTCTAAAGAACTGACAGAGTACAAAGTGTCCTTTTGGTCTCAATTTCTCTGTCTGAATCTCCAACGACTGTGTCGACGAGAGGAATACTTCATGAGCTTTCTGAATGTAGATGACGACTTCGATGACTTCAACGATTTTCTATTTTCGATGTCAAGTTTCTCTGGCCCACGACCAGATTCGCCTGCGCAGAGTCTTCTTTTATAATATTTGTGCAGGAGGTAAAGACGTTCCATTTTCTCCTCCAACGTGGCTGGCGAAGAGTGTGACTTTGGATGCCAGACCACGCGGAGCTTGTGTAGATGACCTCGGATTCCAGAGTTACAATATGTTGAAAGACAATATTGTGTTGACCACGTAGACGTATACGGGTGACTTTGATCAGTTGTAGCGTAGACGTACGAATATTTTGCTCCATTGGACGTTACATAGGTAGATGATAACATTTTTTTTCGTTTTGGTGGCGGCATTCAGAGCCTCGTTGGCCGGGTTCTCAGTGGTGTTTCGAACCCGTTACCAGCTCCCACCACGGGGAGGTGAGGTTGAATGCCGCAGTTGTTGGGAGCCAATGAATCCGAGGTCTTAAAGGGGTCCGGGGACAGACAGAAGGTCGAAGTCAGAAAGAGAAATCCAGAAGCCCTCACAGTGCGTTGAGATGTTTGAGGAGGACCTCTATGAGGTCCACAGGCATGACGGTGGTGTTATTGTTGGGCGAAAGAATGGCGTGCACGATGGAACGAACGAGGCGTCAATAATCGTCTGGTGAGAGATGCCGGCGATGGTGGGCGACGATGTACCTGACGGCTTCGAGGCACTCGTCGAGCACGCAAGAGTCTTCCTGCAGCACGTCGCAAATGAGGTTGACGGCGCCCGACAGGTACCCGGGGATGTTATGGCATGCCTTCAGTTCTTTGCGAAGGCACATGAAGGCGCCCGGGATGCGAGAAACGATGCGCCGGTAGTGGTGGAACATCATCGTAGGCACCGCGTCTGGCGTTGGAAGATGCCCGAAGAAGAGAGCGGACAAGAAGGAAAGGAGGCGAGCCATCGTGAGCGAGAGCGTCAGCGAGACAGGTTGAACGGGTAAATGGAAATGGGAAATGGTGGTCCCCCTTCTCGTCTTTTGTGAAACCCTTCTCATCTTTGGTAAAACGGTGGTTCGGCAGTTCACCTGTTGGGTGAGCGACAGTTCAACTGAATTATGAGAACCTGATTACGAGGATAATGTGTTAGTGCTTGATTTGCGTGCGTGTATGTCTCTGTGGGGATGAAGAGGATCTTGTCGCGGATAAAATACGGGACCCAATGTTTCCTCTTGATGCCACACTCTAAGGAAAAAAGGAGTACTTTTACTTCTTTTGGGGACTAAATGCACGGCCCCCCAAAATAGTCCCTTTCGAGAGTAAATGCGCGAGACTAAATGAATGTCACAGAGTGGAGACTGCATTTCACGCGCTGTTAATTGTAAGAGTGCCAAGTACATAATTCGTGTGCATGCATGAAAATACTTTGAAGCGAACCATCAACCGTGATATATCGCGTGATATAAAAGTTAGCCCCATGCATAGGGCAAAATTTGCGAAGAAACATGCGCTGTTTCTTACTCTGTGTGGCTGAAAAATTGCTACGTTAGCTGAGTTAAATAGCCTTAGGCCCTTCAGGTAGACAAAGGGCACATATTTACGTAGACTGTTACATTCACGAGACCATTCGCGAAGTTCAGTGACAATTTGCAGTCCTGGGGAGTAAATGTCGGGTTATGGGACTAAAATGGGGAGTAATTGGAGACTAGAAGCTGAGATTACTCCCCGTTTTACTCCTTTTTTTCTTAGCGTGCAGAAGAAGCACAAAGAAGCACATGGAGGATGAAAATTCGACTGAGTGTATTATACAACCGTTTCAGGTCGAGGAATACAACCAGCATTATTCTTTTGCGCGCCATTGCTTCCGGTGCTGCGGACAGAATCCAGCGCCGAGTGATGCCGACGGACACCATATATTTCATGGCGGAAGAATGATCTCTCTTCTGGACTCACCAGTGTAGTCTGTGAACTGTGATGCGTTCCAAGAGGTTTCCGATAGAACTGGTCAGGCTCACCGGGCTAATTGAGGACAATTGCGAGGGTACCTTGCCTGCCTTCAGCGAGGGAACAACGCGTGCGAATTGCCAGGCTTCCGGGCAATTTATCTTCCCTCCAGGACGCATTCAATGCTGACAATAGAAAGCCCCGTGGCTGCGAGTCCAAGTTACGGAGCGCCAGATATGATATATTGATATTGAAACAATATTTTGGCACTTTAAATACGTACACAATAATAAAACTCTGCCTGACTACAACGCGTCATCCGCTTTATCTTCGTCTCCCACTTTTTCTGCTGACAGTTTAACGTGTCAGAGAGTGCCTGGTAGAGGCAAAAGTTTCCAATTTTTTGTCCCTTCCCAAGCAGCACAATGTCCCAAGCAGCACAATGTACCGAAAGTCGAGTGCAATAGGGGTGGACGGTATGTATCTTATCAATGTTCTTTAGTTTCAGGAGTCTGTTCAAGGCCTTCCACCAACCGGTCCACCCCTGTTGCACTCGACATTCAGTACATTGTGCTGCTTGGGGTACTGAAAGTCGAGTGCAATAGGGGTGGCCGGTATGCGTCTTATCAATGTTCTTTAGTTTCATAAGTGTGTTCAAGGTCTTCTACCTACCCGTCCACCCCTATTGCACTCGACTTTCGGTACATTGTGCTGCTTGGGTTTATCTTGTTCGGTCCACCTTGCTTATCAGTGATGGCCTTATCAGTTCAGACTTTAAATTATCAGAGTAGAACAGCACTTAAAGGCAATTTACCAACGAAGGAGGTTGTTACAATAGTGATTGACAGCTATATTTAGTCAACACCTTGTGGCAAAAATAAATTGTCAAGAGAGATGACTGTGCCCCTAAAAAAAAAAAGAAAGATATCCGCAGAAACCACATGCAAGACTTGCAGGTGATACTCCCAGGACGTATTCCCCAGCCCTTCATCTCACTAATCGCAATACTACATACTTATATCCGAAGCACATTGTAGCACCATCCTACCGTGTGCTACCAACACACGCGCCCGGGCCTAACCGGGCTTTAGAGACGACCAATAACACATTTTCCTCGTAATTGCGTTCCCCTAATTCAGTTTAACTGTCGCGCACCCAAAACGTGAAGTGCCGAACCACCATTTCACCAAAGATGAGAAGGAGCACAATTTAACATTCCAATTTACCCCGTTCAACCTGTCTCGTTGAAACCCTCGCTCACGATGAGCCGCTTGTTCAGCTTCCTGTCTGCTCTCGTCTTCGGCCGTCGACCATCATCTGACGCGGTGCCAACGATGATGCACCTTCACTATCGTCGCATCGTCTCACGTTTTCCGGGGGCGTTTCAAGGCCTTCGGAACGAACTAGACATCTGCCTCAACATCCATGGTTACCTGTCCGCCACTGTCAACCTCCTCTGCGACGTCCTGCAGGACAATTTGTGCCTGCAGGATGAATGCCTCGACTTCGTGAGGTACGTCGTGTTCCGCCACCACCGACGCTTCACGGCTGATGAGTCCACTCGCCTCATTCATTCCATCGCTCACGCCGTCCTCTCATCTGACGATACATCGCTTGCCATGCCCATGGACCTCATTGAGGTCCTCATCAAACATCTCAACGCACTGTGAGAGCATCTGGATTCCCTTTTCTGACTTCGACCCACTGCCTGTCCCCGGACCCCATCACGACCTCGGATTCATTGGCTCCCAACAACTGCGGCATTCAACCTCACCTCCCCGTGGTGGGAGCTGGTAACGGGTTCGAAACACCACGGCGAACCCGGCCAACGAGGCTCTGAATGCCGCCACCAAATGAGAGAATGTCATCATCTACATATGTATTTCCAATGGAGCGAAATATGTGTACATCTACGCTACTTCTTTTCGAAGTCACCAGCAGCATATATTGTCTTTCAACATATTGCAACACTGGAATCCGAGGTCATCTACATAAGCTCCGCGTGGTCTGGCATCCAAAGTTGCATCTTCGCCAGCCACGTAGGAGCAGAAAATGTAACGTCTTTACCGCCTGCGCAGATATTATAAAAGAAGACTCTGCGCAGGCGGATTGGGCCGTGGGCCAGAGAAAGTTTTCTTCGAAAATAGAAAATCGTCGAAGTGATCAGAGTCGTCATCTACATTCAGAAGGCTCATGAAATATTCCTCTCGTCGACACAGTCGTTGGAGATTTGGACACGGAAACTGAGACCAAAAGAACGCTATCTACTCTGTCACTTCCTGAGAAGGCATGGCGGAGCAGGGAAATGAGAGAAGATCGTGATATGCGCCTCGCAGTTGGGCAGTTAATGTGACAATCATGTTAGCAAGCGAAATATGCAAAGGAAAAAAGGAAATAGGACGGCGAGATCCACGAACGCACATCGGATTCTTTCATCTGCAAATCCTGCGAAATATGCACCTCATCGTTTGAGCGAAGCACTCTGCTGTAGCAGCGAAGAAAATGTCAGCGCAGGCAATGTCGTGGAACGAATGGTGAGGCTAAAGGTTATATACCCAGGTGAATTTCATCTGCAAGGACATATCCTGGAACAGAGACCAAGAAGACGTTGCGGCGGGCACCGTAAGCGAAATATGCAAAGACGAAAAAAAAAAAGGACGGCGAGATCCACGAACGTACCAAGGATTCTTTCATCTGCAAAACCTGCAAAATATGCACCTTATCGTTTGAGCGAAGCACTCTGCTGTAGCAGCGAAGAAAATGTCAGCGCAGGCCATGTCGTGGAACGAATAGTGAGGCTAAAGAGTATATACCCAGGAGAATTTCATCTGCAAGGACATATCCTGGAACAGAGACCAAGAAGACGTTGCGGCGGACACCGTAAGCGAAATATGCAAAGAAAGAAGGGTCGGAGAGATCCACGAACGCACCTAGGATTGTTTCATCTGCAAAACCAGCAAAATATGCACCTTATCGTTTCAGCATTCTGGTGTAAAAGCGAACAAAATGCCGAACTCGTCGGTCAAGTTCAGACATCTGGAACGACGTCTTCCACTGTAACCACTGTGGCGTTGCAACAAATAAACAGGAGAAAAATACTTGGAAGTGTTCGAGTATTCCTTGTGTTCAAGTATTCGAGTATTCCTCGAGTAAACCTTGCGCAGGTTTAATCATTGCGCGACGCGCTTTAGTGTATGGGGTTAATTTACGAAGTAGCCAAGTCGTACGGTTCTGGGTACGTTCTAGTCGTTATTCCTCCATAGAATGCAATCTCAACCTGCAAACCTGCTTCAACCTGCGTTTAAAACCTCAAAATCGTGGCGTAGTTAAATTGTGACTCCATAGAACGCATAACAAGAGAAGATGGCGAATGGTGAGAGTGAGCCAGAGTGCGTTGCCTGGAAGAACGAGAAAATGTCACTCGCCAAGGACCAATGAGCTTGCATCGCGTCGAGTTAGTCAGAGAATTACTTTTTCGTGTAAGTGCCGCCACTGGGCGCGTTAAGTTTCAGCTCCGGAAACAGTTCCTTCGCTCCCGGGATCACTTAACCCAGAAAAAAAAAAAAGAAAAAGAAAAGAAAAGAGAAAGAAAGGAAATTAGTCCAGTCGGAATTTGTCATTAGTATGAATGGGACCCAACAGGTCCCATGCTAAAACTGTTGGATTTTTCAGTTCCAATTGGACCGTCCGGTCGGTAGCTGAGCACCAATTGGAAGCAGCATTTGGTTTCATGCACTCCGACTTGGACATTGAGTCCAGTTGGTACTTCTGATAGGGAACTCCTGTTCGATTCGGTCTCTCGGTCTCCAACTAGCTTCCCAATTAGCAGACAATCAGCAACTATTATTCCAATTGGCAATGTAGCGTTATAAAGTAACTGACGTGTGACTCAGTATTTTCAATACAATCAGTCAGTACATGTGTAGCTAAACTATTAATGCTACCAATAAGCAACAGTGATATATGTTTTATATGAAAGAACTGATGTTCTGAGGCTGGAACAACACAGAAGGGTCACATAGAATGCCTCAAATTGCCTAAGAAATTAACGGTGAAAGATGAAAGTCACCGAAAAGGTTAGCCAGCTGTAGGACTCGAACCCACATATTCTGGATTACCGGTCCTGGGCTCTACCAATTGAGCTAAGCTAACATGCCTTCTGAGCGGTTTCCAGCGTGCGTCATCTGAAGGGACAAACCAGCCACACTTTCGCAATCATCCTCCTTTCACTCTTACATTTTTGCTTACTCATACACACATTCATACGACGGGATCGACGCAGGCGGCAACTGTTGAACATGAAAGAACTGATGTTCTGAGGCTGGAACAACATAGAAGGTTGCATCTTCGTTGCATCTTCGCCAGACACTTTGGAGCAGATATTGGAACGTCTTTACCGCCTGTGCAGATATTACAAAAGAAGACTCTGCGCAGGCGGATGTACAAGTATGCGCATGTCGTAATTTGCCTGGAGCACGTTTTTAATCTGTGTACCACCCGTGTATTGCATGCATGAGCCCTCAAGGAAAATAAATGATGATGATGATGATGATGATGATGGTAGCAATTTTTTCCGCTCCCCCAGTGGAAAAATAGTTCCGACGCCACTGGGAGGATGAGTGAGAGAGAGTGGTTGGTTTGTCCCTTCAGATGGACGCACCCTGAAAGTCGCTAAGGAGGTGTGTTAGCTTAGCTCAATTGGTAGAGCCCTGGACCGGTAATCCAGAAGATGTGAGTTCTAGTCCTACAGCTGGCAAACCTTTCAGTGATTTTCATCTTTCATAGTATTTTATATTTCAATGTTTAGTTTGTGCTCCGAAGAGCGAGATTTGTCGGTATCAATAGCACAAAATGCGTAAATTATCCTTCATAGATAGAATATAAAATGATACCGGCAAAGAAAGTTTGTTTTCTTAGGTCGCACGTGTAAAGCTTTCTTTGTCATCACTTCAGTGTGAAACCGAAAGTTTGATGGTCTCATCGGACGCAGCGCATCGGCATCACCATGATCCCATGATCTATTTGAAGAAGTTCCCGTTGGAAATCAAAGAAAATCAAGATTGGCCAAGCCATTATTCGACTCTGGGCACGAGGCTACCTGCCAAACCGGAAGTTGCTCATGTGAATGCAGTGAATCACTGTGTATTTTGTCTTCGTGCCATGCTTTTGCTCCGGCTTTCACAGCTGCTGGAGACGAAAATCGAGCCTATATTTTTAATTTGTTTTCTTCTGCGTGTGACGTCGCCGCGGTTTTTGTAATGTGTTCAACAACCCAGCTTACCCCCTTCTTAGGATATCCCTCTGGATCTGTGGTTTAACGTCGTGTCGCTGAATGCTTTCACGATTCACATAGCACAAAAGATAGAAACACGTACTGCTACCTTCGGTGCCCTTTCCTATTATCCGCCTGCTAGTGAGTTATTGCTTCATAACCCACCCATTTTATCCTATCCTCTTTAGCACACAGGCGTCGTTTGTGTTGTCTGTGTTTGTTCTGTTTCGGATGCCCTGCTTTTTTATGTTTTACCAGGTGAGTAAACCAGATAGCAAGCTTCTCAGATATTCTTCTATATTGCTTCGGATATATTCACCAAAATTCGACATCAATAGCAATCTTATTTGCTCGACAGTCAAGATTGGGCTAGCCTTTCCGAATCCGCCGTCCCGTCTTTTTCGAACTTCAACTTCCCTATTTCCCTTTGCCTCCTGACGTTCTGACCCCAATTTGACTTCAATGGCGCTCATATTTATCCCTCGGTCAAGATAGGACACGCCTCTATAGCTCTGCGATGCCCGTTCCGTTCATTTTGTGCACTCTTTTCTGAACTCTAACTTACTTTAGAGCGAAATAAGTGCTGCCATTTTATTTCTCTTTGCCTCCTGATGTTCTGACCCAGATTTGACTTCAATGGCGCTCATATTTATCCCTCGGTCAAGATAGGACAAACCTCTGTAGCTCTGCGTTGCCAGTTCCGTTCATTTTGTCCACTCTTTTCTAAACTTCAACTTACTTTAGAGCGAAATAACTCCTGCTATTTTATTTATCTTTGCCTCCTGATGTTCTGACCCAGATATGACATCAATGGCGCTCATATTTATCCCTCGGTCAGGATAGGACACACCTCTATTGCTCTGCGATGCCCGTTCCGGTCATTTTGTCCACTCTTTTCTAAACTCTAACTTACTTTAGAGCGAAATAAGTGCTGCCATTTTATTTCTCTTTGCCTCCAGATGTTCTGACCCAGATTTGACTTCAATGGCGCTCATACTTATCCCTCGGTCAAGATTGGACACACCTCTATCGCTGTGCGATGCCCTTGTAGCAGCAGCGTCATAATCATCACCAGCACCGCCATCGGTTACGCGCAGCACTGCGCGTGACCCGAGCTTTCGTTTTCAGTTCATCGCCATTAACCGTCATTAAACCCATCAACCTCAGTAGAGCCTGGTCGCCTCATTTCTCGCTCTACAACTGGTGACCCGGACGCGATGTCTTAGCGTTCCACCATCATGAACGGCGACCAGTACTCCACCAGCTCTTCGCCTCCCAGCCGGCCACCGCCACCGCTTGAGGCTTCTGTGGCACCGCTCCGCCTGCCGCCTTTCTCCGCCGCGGACCGTATTCTGGATTTTGCTGGCCTTCCATCTCCAGGAGCCGTTGCCGCCCTGGCCCCCCGCACCTCCCCTCCACCGACGGACGTTGCAATCAATGCCATCAGCACGTCGCTCCAGCAACTCCAGACTACGGTGGCGGCCCTGGTGAACCGGGTGGACGCCATTCCCCTGCAGCGACCACGTTCCCCTCGGCGCCCGTTTTGCCGTCGCTGCTCGCCATCCCGTCAACGGTCTCCTTCGCCCTCTCAGCACCACTTCTGCTGGTATCATCGAAAATTCGGCGATGCCGCAAGGAACTGCCAGGCCACGGCAAGTCTATGGTGCGACACCTCTACTGGTACCCCCGCGCCCTTTCGTTCCCCTGGCCTTCCGCCGGCATGTTTTCAACGCCCTCCACTCGCTGTCCCACCCTGGCGTGCGCGGCACGCAAAAGATCGTCGCAGAGCGCTACATATGGCCTCGCATGAATGCCGATGTCCGTGACTGGGCGCGGGCCTGCCTGGCCTGCCAGCGGTCCAAAATCTACCGCCACACCATCTCGCCTCCATCGCGGTTCCTTCCGCCAGATGCACGTTTCGACCAGGTCCACATCGACTTGGTCGGCCCGCTTCCTCTGGCCAAAGGCTACCGCTACCTGCTCTCGTGCATCGACCGCTTTACCCGCTGGCCGGAGGTAACGCCGATTCCTGACATCACGGCAGAGACGGTGGCCCACGCATTCCTCTTCTTCTGGGTTTCCCGATTCGGCGTCCCGTCCACTGTAACCACGGACAGAGGACGCCAGTTTGAATCGGCCCTCTTCCGTCACCTGTGCAGCGCCCTCGGAACCCATCACATCCGAACCACGGCCTACCATCCGGCTGCCAACGGCCTGGTCGAGCGCTTTCATCGGCAGCTCAAGGCGTCCCTCCGCGCCACTGACCACGGCGACACAACTTGGCCCGAGCGTCTACCCTTCGTCCTGCTTGGCCTTCGCGCCGCGATCCGCCAGGATGACTGCAGCGCGGCCCACATGGTCTACGGCTGCCCGCTCCGCCTTCCCGGAGCATTCTTCACCCCATCGGCCCCGCTCGTGCACGACCCTTCCTCCTACATCGACCGTCTCCGCCAGCTCTTCCGGGACCTCAAGCCCACGCCTACCCGCTCCGGTCCCGCAACACGCGTGTTCGTGAGCCCCGACCTTAATCAAGCCACCCACGTCTTCGTCCGCCGGGACTCTGTGCGCTCCAGCTTGCAGCCTCCCTATGACGGCCCCTACAAGGTCATCTCGCGAGCCGCGAAGTTTTTTCGCCTCGATCTTCCGCGGGGACCTGACACTGTGGCCATCGACAGGCTCAAGCCCGCATTCCTGGAGTCGGCACCTCTGGTATCGCCCGACCCGCCCTCCCTACGTCCGTCCTCACCTCCTGTCTCCAGCATTCCTCCCCCTCCACGTCGAGTGCATTGGGCGCCGCAGCTCGCACACTACGAGCCGCCCGCCGCCTCGGGTCCGGCTCCTGCACTCCTTGGCCTCGGCGCCCGACCTTTCCGCCAACCTCGGCCCTCCTCGCCAGCCTTGTCATCCGCCACGGGGGGGAGCCCTGTAGCAGCAGCGTCATAATCATCACCAGCACCGCCATCGGTTACGCGCAGCACTGCGCGTGACCCGAGCTTTCGTTTTCGGTTCATCGCCATTAACCGTCATTAAACCCATCAACCTCAGTAGAGCCTGGTCGCCTCATTTCTCGCTCTACACCCTGTTCCGTTCGTTTTGTCCACTCTTTTCTAAACTTCAACTTACTTTAGAGCGAAATAACTCCTGCCATTTGATTTCTCTTTGCCTCCTGATGTTCTGACCCAGATTTGACTTCAATGGCGCTCATATTTATCCCTCGGTCAAGATTGGACACACCTCTATCGCTGTGCGATGCCCTGTTCCGTTCGTTTTGTCCACTCTTTTCTAAACTTCAACTTACTTTAGAGCGAAATAACTCCTGCCATTTGATTTCTCTTTGCCTCCTGATGTTCTGACCCAGATTTGACTTCAATGGCGCTCATATTTATTCCTCGGTCAAGATTGGACACACCTCTATAGCTCTGCGATGCCCGTTCCGTTCATTTTGTCCACTCTTTTCTAAACTTCAACCTACTTTAGAGCGAAATAACGCCTGCCATTTTATTTTTCTTTGCCTCCTGATGTTCTGACCCAGATTTGACTTCGGTGGCGCTCATATTTATCCCTCGGTCAAGGTAGGGCACACCTCTATAGCTCTGCGATGCCCGTTCCGTTCATTTTGTCCACTCTTTTCTAAACTTCAACCTACTTTAGAGCGAAATAACTCCTGCCATTTTATTTCTCTTTGCCTCCTGATGTTCTGACCCAGATTTGACTTCAATGGCGCTCATATTTATCTCTCGGTCAAGATAGGACACACCTCTATAGCTCTGCGATGCCCGTTCCGTTCATTTTGTCCACTCTTTTCTAAACTCTAACTTACTTTAGAGTGAAATAAGTGCTGCCATTTTATTTCTCTTTGCCTCCTGATGTTCTGACCCAGATTTGACTTCAATGGCGCTCATATTTATCCCTCGGTCAAGATTGGACACACCTCTATTGGTGTGCGATGCCCGTTCCGTTCGTTTTGTCCACTCTTTTCTAAACTTCAACTTACTTTAGAGCGAAATAACTCCTGCCATTTTATTTCTCTTTGCCTTCTGATGTTCTGACCCAGATTTGACTTCAATGGCGCTCATATTTATCCCTCGGTCAAGATAGGACACACCTCTATAGCTCTGCGATGCCCGTTCCGTTCATTTTGTCCACTGTTTTCTAAACTTCAACTTACTTTAGAGCGAAATAACGCCTGCCATTTTATTTCTCTTTGCCTCCTGATGTTCTGAACCAGATTTGACTTCAATGGCGCTCATATTTATCTCTCGGTCAAGATAGGACACACCTCTATAGCTCTGCGATGCCCGTTCCGTTCATTTTGTCCACTCTTTTCTAAACTCTAACTTACTTTAGAGTGAAATAAGTGCTGCCATTTTATTTCTCTTTGCCTCCTGATGTTCTGACCCAGATTTGACTTCAATGGCGCTCATATTTATCCCTCGGTCAAGATTGGACACACCTCTATTGGTGTGCGATGCCCGTTCCGTTCGTTTTGTCCACTCTTTTCTAAACTTCAACTTACTTTAGAGCGAAATAACTCCTGCCATTTTATTTCTCTTTGCCTTCTGATGTTCTGACCCAGATTTGACTTCAATGGCGCTCATATTTATCCCTCGGTCAAGATTGGACACAGCTCTATAGCTCTGCGATGCCCGTTCCGTTCATTTTGTCCACTGTTTTCTAAACTTCAACTTACTTTAGAGCGAAATAACGCCTGCCATTTTATTTCTCTTTGCCTCCTGATGTTCTGAACCAGATTTGACTTCAATGGCGCTCATATTTATCTCTCGGTCAAGATAGGACACACCTCTATAGCTCTGCGATGCCCGTTCCGTTCATTTTGTCCACTCTTTTCTAAACTTCAACTTACCTTAGAGCGAAATAATTGCTGCCATTTTATTTCTCTTTGCCTCCTGATGTTCTGACCCAGATTTGACTTCAATGGCGCTCATATTTATCCCTCGGTCAGGATAGGACACACCTCTATAGCTCTGCGATGCCCGTTCCGTTCATTTTGTCCACTCTTTTCTAAACTTCAACTTACCTTAGAGCGAAATAATTGCTGCCATTTTATTTCTCTTTGCCTCCTGATGTTCTGACCCAGATTTGACTTCAATGGCGCTCATATTTACCCCTCGGTCAAGATTGAACACACCTCTATTGCTCTGCGATGCCCGTTCCGTTCACTTTGTCCACTCTTTTCTAAACTTCAACTTACTTTAGAGCGGAATAACTCCTGCCATTTTATTTCTCTTTGCCTCCTGATGTTCTGACCCAGATTTTAATTCAATGGCGCTCATATTTATCCCTCGGTCAAGATAGGACACACCTCTATCGCTCTGCGATGCCCATTCCGTTCATTTTGTCCACTCTTTTCTAAACTTCAACTCACTTTAGAGCAAAAGATCTTGTGTCATTTTGTTTAGCTTTGCCTCCTGATGTTGTGACTTAACTTTGACTTCAATGGCACTCATATTTATCCCTCACTCAAGATATGACACACGTCTTTCGTTCTCTGATGCCCATTCCGTTCATTTTGTCCAGCCTTTTCCAAAACGTCAACTTAATTTAGAGCAAAATAACTACTTCCATTTTATTTCTCTTTGTCTCCTGATGTTCTGACCCAGATTTTACTTCAATGGCGCTCATATTTTTTCCTCGGTCAAGGTAGGACACACTTCTATCGCTCTGCGATGCCCATTCCGTTTATTTTGTTCACTCTTTTCTAACCTTCAACTTGCTTTAGAGCAAAATAATTCCCGCGATTTTATTCCCCTTTGCCTCCTGATGTTCTGACCCAGATTTCACTTCAATGGCGCTCATATTTATCCCTCGGTCAAGATAGGACACACCTCTATCGCTCTGCGATGCCCGTTCCGTTCATTATGTCCACTATTTTCTAAACTTCAACTTGCATTAGAGCAAAATAATTCCTGCCATTTTATTTCCCTTTGCCTCCTGATGTTCTGACCGAAATTTGACTTCAAGGGCGCGCATGTTTATCCCTCGGTCAAGATTGGGCAGACCTCTATCGCTCTGCGATGCCCATTCTATTCACTTTGTTCAGTCTTTTCCAAACTTCAAATTATTTTAGAGCAAAACAACTTCTGCAATCCTATTTCTCTTTGCCTCCTGATGTTCTGACCCAGATTTCACTTCAATGGCGCTCATATTTATCCCTCGGTCAAGATAGGACACAGCTCTATCGCTCTGCGATGCCCATTTCGTTCATTTTGTTCGCTATTTTTAAACTTAAACTTGCTTTAGAGCAAAATAATTCCTGACATTTTCTTTCCCTTTGCCTTCTGATGTTCTGACCCAGATTTTACCTCAATGGCGCTCGTATTTATCTCTCGGACAAGGTAGGACACACCTCTATCGCTCCGCGATGCCAATTCCATTCATTTTGTCCACTATTTTCTCCACTTCAACTTACTTTATAGGAAAATATTATCTGTCATTTTATTTCGCTTTGCCTCCTGATGTTCTGACCCAAATTGGACTTCAATTGCACTCATATTTATCCCTCGGTCAACATAGGACACACCTCTATCGCTCTGCGATGCCCATTCCGTTCACTTTGTCCACTCATTTCTAAACTTCAAGTTGCTTTGCACCAAAATAATTCCTGCCATTTTATTTCTCTTTGCCTCCTGATGTTCTGACCCAGACTTTACCTCAATGGCGCTCGTATTTATCTCTCGGTCAAGATAGGACCCACCTCTATCGCTCTGCGATGCCCGTTCCGTTCATTATGTCCACTATTTTCTAAACTTCAACTTGCATTAGAGCAAAATAATTCCTGCCATTTTATTTCCCTTTGCCTCCTGATGTTCTGACCGAAATTTGACTTCAAGGGCGCGCATGTTTATCCCTCGGTCAAGATTGGGCAGACCTCTATCGCTCTGCGATGCCCATTCTATTCACTTTGTTCAGTCTTTTCCAAACTTCAAATTATTTTAGAGCAAAACAACTTCTGCAATCCTATTTCTCTTTGCATCTTGATATTCTGACCCAAATTTGACTTCAATGGCACTCATGTTTATCCCTTGGTCAAGATTGGGTAGACCTGAGTCAATCTCGGATGTCCATTCTGTTCATTTTGTCCAGTCTTTTCCAAACTTCAAATTACTTTAGAGCAAAATAACTTCTGCCATCCTATTTCTCTTTGCCTCTTGATGTTCTGACCCAAATTTGACTTCAGTGGCACTCATGTTTATCCCTTGGTCAAGATTGGGCACACCTCTATTGTCCTCCAATACCCAGTCTGTTAACTTTGTCAACTCTTTTCGAAACTTCAACTTACTTTAGAGCATTATAACTTCTGCCATCCCATTTGTCTTTGCCTCCTGTTGTTCTGACCCAAATTTTATTTCAATGACACTCATATTTATCCCTCAGTCAAGATTGGACACAACTCTATTGTCCTCGGATACCCGTTCTGTTAACTTTGTCCAGTTTGTCTAAACTTCAACATACTTTAGAGCAAAAGAACTTCTGCCATCCTATTTGTCTTTGCCTCTTAATGTTCCGACCCAAATTTGACTTTAGTATCATTCATATTATCCGTCATTCAAAATTGGGCATACCGCTATTGTATTGTATAATGCATCCCCCTTTTTTGACCAACTCCTGGGCCCTCTGCCTTTAAACTATGGTATATATACCTTGTGTTCCCAGTAGACGTGTTACAATTTCTCCAGGTTTTATTTTTTCTTTGCTGATTACTTTTTCTTTCTCTTCTTTCAAATTTTAAGAATGTAACATTTTTGCAAAACTCCTAATAAGCGATAGCCTCCTTCAACGTCTTTACATTAGAATGCAGGCTAGACACGAGTGCTGCCATTGTTTATCTTTTCTCAAACCTCAGCAGTGTAATGTTTCTTCCAGGAGTCATCTTTAGCATGTTCGCTCACCTGAGATCTCTCAACGGTTTTTGTGTCCAGTAATGCTCATACTGTACATCGCTTTCTTTTGTATATGCTTGTTGTATATCCTTTCTCTGGTGCACAGTAGTATAAAAATATATCCCAAGTGTTCAATGTATCACACCTGAAGGACGGACCCCGCCCGAAAGCTTGTTTTTCACAAAAACAAATGTTTCAACCTGTTTAAATACTTGCTTTTTTTTGATTGTCCAATGACGTTGTGTCGTCAAAACGGGCACGACCGACAGATGAAAACTTTGAACGTCAATTGCTACCTGTCTACAATATACCTTACCTACAGTTATCATACCTAGAAGTTTGTATGGGGATTTAGGGGCACCGATTTGGGGATACTCAAGTGGCTATTGTATATAACAAAAAAAAGCAAAAAAGAAAGGAAAAGAAAGAAAACGCATACCTGACCCCTTTTTGGCTTATGCCTTAAAACGTAATGCCAGAACAGCGTTTTTTTGTTTAATGTGTTCATTGCGCATCCCTAGAGACGCGTCTCTCCTTCCAACCCCACAAAGAGAACACTATGAAAAAGCACATAGGGACCTTTTTTGTTCCTCAGGGAGAATGCCGCGAGAAACAAATTAAAGGCCCTTCTTACCTCGACCATATCTGCAAAACAGCGTCTCACGTCATTCTAAAAATTCACGTGCAGAGCGTCAACAAAACAACACGACGACTGTGCTCAAACTGGTGTTTTAGAGGAGAAAAAATATTGCGAAGAAAATGCCATTCGAAAAAACCAAACTTGCCCCCGTCTTAAAGTAGCTCCACTTTACCCTGTGTCCAGGCGTCAGAAAGACAATAAGCATCGAAATCCTTCCTTCCTTCCTTTATTGCTTGGAAAGTCAGGGTGGTTACAGCGCTGTATAACCGAAAACGCCTCTGGTATATCTGTGGAAAACGTCGCTCCAGGTGACTGTACTTGACTCCTCGGTGCGCTCCTAGGTCTTGCCTTCCGTTGCACGAGATTTTTTTTCTGTTTCCAGGGTCCACCAAAACGTCTTCTGAATTGACATAATAGGAACAGTTTTATTCGTTTCTCTGTTCCAGGAGATGTTCTTCGTTCTGCCATTCATTCCACGACATGGTCTGCGCTGAGATTATTGTCACACTTACTGTCCAATTGCCAAATGTCTATCACGATTCGTGTCCTTGGTCTTTCTTCATGGTAGATGATACAATCTTTGGCCTCGCCATTCGTTCCACGACATGGTCTGCGCTGACATTATTATCACATTTATTGTCTAATTGCGAAGAGTCTATCACGATCCGTGTCCCGTGCAACGTTATGTGTTCTGAAGAACTGACAGAATACAATGTGTCGTTTTGGTCTCAGTTTCCGTGACTGAATCTCCAACGACTGCGTCGACGAGAGGAGTATTTCATGAGCCTTCCGAATGTAAATGACGACTTCGATGATTTAGACGATTTTCTATTTTCAGTGGGAATTTTCCCTGGCGCACGACCCGATCCGCCTGCGCAGAGTCTTCTTTTATAATATCTGTGCAGGTGGTAATGACGTTCCAATATCTGCTCCAACGTGGCTGGCGAAGATGCAACTTTGGATGCCAGACCACGCGGAGCTTGTGTAGATGACCTCGGACTCCAGTGTTGCAATATGTTGAAAGACAATATTGTGTTGACCACGAAGGCGTATACAGTGACTGATAGGTAGTATACAGTGGTATATACAGTGACTTGATCGGTAGTAGAGCAGATGTACCAATCTTTCGCTCCGTTTGGCAGCAGTTAGGAAGATGACAGTTTTTGCGTTCGGTGGCGGCATTCAGAGCCTCGTTGGCCGGGTTCGCCGTGTTTCGAACCCGTTACCAGCTCCCACCACGGGGAGATGAAGTTGAATGCCGCAGTTGTTGGAAGCCAATGAACCCGAGGTCGTTATAGGGTCCGGGGACAGGCAAGTAGGTCGAAGACAGAAAAGGAAAATTCAGAAGCCTTCACAGTGCGTGGAGGTGTTTCAGGAGGACATCTACGAAGTCCTTGGGCATGCCGGTGGTGTTATAGTTGGGCGAAAGAATGGCGTGGATGATGGAACGAATGAGGCGAGAGGAATCGTCGGGTGCGAAGTCCCGGCGATGGTGGGTGACGATGTATCTGACGGCGTCGAGGCACTCGTGAAACAGGCAAGGGTTTTCGTGGAGGACGTCGCAAATGAGGTTCACGGCGGTCGAGAGGTAACCGCGGATGTTGTGGCACACTTTCCGTTCTTTCCGAAGGCAGATGAAGGCGCCCGGGATACGAGATATGATGCACTGGCAAGAGTAGTACGTCCATGTGGTGCCCCGTGGTCTGATGGAACGGGTTCGGGATCTCCCTCAGATGTGTGGATGAACAGGATTCTACCGCGAAGGAAATGCGTGACCCAACGCTTCCCCTTGATGTCAAAAGAAGAAGTATGCACATGGAGAATAAAAATTGGACTGAGTGTATCATACACCCGTTTCGCGTCCAGGAATACAACACACCTTGACAGCCATTTCTTCCAGTGCTGTGGACAGAATCCGGGGCTGAGCGATACCGACGGAAACCAGACACTTCTTGGCGGAAGAATGACCTCTCTTGTGGAGCCACCATTCGAGTCTGTCAAGGGTCATTCAGTCCAAGAGGTTTCCGACGCAAGTGGTCAGGCTCAGCTGCGTAAATGAGGACAATTGGGAACGTACCTTGTCTGGCTTCAGCGAGGAACAATGCGTGCGTATTTCCAGGCTTCTGGGCAATTTATCTTCCCTCCAGGACGCATTCAATGCTGGCTCAAAAAGAAACACCCGTGACTGCACGCTCTAGTTACGGAACGCCAGATACGATACGTCGATACTGAAACATTATTTTGGTACTCAAAATACGTACACGATAATACAACTCTGCCTGACTACAACGCCCCACACACTTTATCTTTATCTCCCACTTTCTCTCCGCTGAGAGTTTAAACTTATCAGAGAGCGCCTCGTAGCTACCAAAAGTCTCCAATTTTTTTGTCTATTTATCTTGTTCGGTCAACCTTGGTTATCAGTGATGGCCTTGTCAGTTCAGACTTTAAATTATCGGAGGAGAACAGAACGCAAAGCCAATTTGCAAACGAAGAAGGTTGTTGCAATAGCGATTGACAGCTATATTTAGTCACCACCTTCGGGCAAAAATAAATTGTCAAGAGAGAAGACCGTGTCTCCCGAAAAAAAAAAAGCTCAGAAACTACACTCACATCCGAAGCACATTGTAGCACCATCCTAGCTTGTGTTACCAACACACGCGCCCCGTCCTAACGTCCTGTCCTAACAAGCCCTGTCCTAACAAGTCGAGCAATAACGCATTTTCTTAAGTAATTACGCTCTCCTAATTCAGATGAACTGTAGCGCACCCAAAGCGTGAAGTGCCGAACCACCGTTTCACAAAAGATGAGAAGGGTTTCACAAAAAACGAGAACACAATTTCACATTTCAGTTTACCCCTTCTACCTCTTTCGCCTCGCTGACGCCCACGCTCTACGATGAGTCGATTCCTCAACTTCCTGTCCGCTCTCATCTTCGGCCGTCTACCATCAACCGACGCGGTGCCCATCATGATACACCTTCACTATCGACGCATCGTGTCACGTATTCCGGGGGTTTTTCACGGCCTCCGGAACGAACTCCATTTTTGCCGCAACATCCAGGGTTACATCTCGGCCACAGTCAACCTCCTGTGTGATGTCCTGCAGGACAATTTGTGCCTGTGGGACGAATGCCTTGACTTCGCGAGGTATTTCGTCTCCCGCCACCACCGCCGCTTCACAGCTGACGAAACAAATCGCCTCATCCATTCCATAGCCCGTTTCGTCCTTTCATCCCACGACACATCCCTCGCCATGCCAATGGACCTCATTGAGGTCCTCATCAGACATCTCCACTCACTGTGAGAGCACCTGGATTCCCTTTTCTGACTTCGACCCACTTGCCTGTCCCCGGACCCCATCATGACATCGGATTCATTGGCTCCCAACAACTGCGGCATTCAACCTCACCTCCCCGTGGTGGGAGCTGGTAACGGGTTCGAAACACCACGGCGAACCCGGCCAACGAGGCTCTGAATGCCGCCACCAAAACGGAAAAATGTCATCATCTACCTATCTACATCCAATGGAGCAAACTATGTGTGCATCTACTCTACTACTGATCAAAGACGCCTGTATACATCTCCGTCGTCAACAGCATCTTGTCTTTCAACATACTGCAACACTGGAATCCGAGGTCATCTACACAAGCTCCGCGTGGTCTGGCATCCAAAGTTGCATCTTCGCCAGCCACTTTGGAGCAGATATTGGAACGTCTTTACCGCCTGCGCAGATATTATAAAAGAAGACTCTGCGCAGGCGGATTGGGTCGCGGGCCAGAAAAAGTTGTCATCGAAAATAGAAAATCGTCGAAGTCATCGAAGTCGTCATCTACATTCAGAAGGCTCATCAAATATCCTCTCGTCAACACAGTCGTTGGAGATTCAGACACGGAAACTGAGACCAAAAGAACGCTATCTAATCTGTCACATCTTGAGAAGGCATGGCGGAGCACGGAAATAGGATAAGAACGTGATATACGCTTGGCAGTTGGGCAGTTAATGTGACAATGAAGTCAGCAAGCGAAATATGCAAACGAAAAAAGAAAAAGGACGGCGAGATCCACGAACGCACATAGGATTCTTTCATCTGAAAACCTGCAAAATATGCACCTCATGGTTTGAGCGAAGCACTCTGATGTAACAGCGACGAAGACGTCAGCGCAGGCCATGTCGTGGAACGAATGGTGAGGCTAAAGAGTATATACCCAAGATAATTTCACCTGCAAGGACGTGTCTTTGAACAAAGACAAAGAAGACGTTGTGGCGGACACCGTAAGCGAAATATCAAAAGAAAAAAAAGGACGCCGAGATCCACGAAAGCACCTAGAATTCTTTCATCTGCAAAACCAGCAAAATATGCACCTTATCGTTTGAGCGGACTTTGTTGTAACAGCGAAGAAAATATCAGCGCTGGCCATGTCATGGAACGAATGGTGAGGCCAAAGAGTATATACCCAGGAGAATTTCATGTGCAAGGACATATCCTGGAACAGAGACAAAGAAGACGTTGCGGCGGACACCGTAAGCGAAATATGTAAAAAAAAAAGGACGAGGAGATCCACGAACGCACGTATGATTCTTCAAAACCTGCAAAATATGCAACTCATCGCTTGAGCGAAGCACTCTGCTGTAACAGCGACGAAAACGTCAGCGCAGGCCATGTCGTGGAACGAATGGTGAGTCTAAAGAGTATATACACAGGAGAATTACACGTGCAACGACAAGTCCGGGAACAGAGACAAAGAAGTCGTTGCGGCGGACAGCGTAAGCGAAATATCAAAATAAAAAAGAGGACGGCGAGATCCACGAAAGCACCTAGAATTCTTTCATCTGCAAAACCAGCAAAATATGCACCTTATCGTTTGAGCGGACTCTGTTGTAACAGCGAAGAAAATGCCGAACTCGTCAGTCAGGTTAAGACATCTGGAACGACGTCCTCCACTATAACTACTGTGACATTGCAGCCAATAAAGATAAGAAAAAGACGATGTGTTTGAGTATTCCTTGTGTTTCTCACGGGATGCGCACGTTTAATCGAAGCGCGTGGCGCTTTAGTGTATGGGGTTAATTTACCAAGTACCCAAATTGTACCCTTACCGTACCTTAAGTACCGTTCTGGGTACGTTCTCGTCGCTTTCGAAACTACAGTGTCACGTTATTCCTCGTGCGTTGAAAACCTCAAAATCGTGGCGTAGTTTAATTGTGACTCCATAGAATGCACAACAAGAGAAGCCGGCGGATGATGACAGTGAGCCGGATTTCGTTGCCTGGAAGAACGAGAAAACGTCTCTCGCTAAGGTCCAATGAGCGTGCGTCTCATCCAGTTATTGAGAGTATTATATTTTCGTGTAAGTGCCGCCACTGGGAGCGTTAAGTTGGTGCTCTAGCAACGGTTCATTCGCTCCCAGGATCACTTATCCCAGCCAAAAACAAACAAACCAACAAAAAAGGAATTGGTCCAGTTGGAGTTGTGGAAGATCCATTGGGATTCATGCATTCCAATCGGTCACTCATTTGGACATTATGGTACCAATTGGTCCCTTTGTTAGGGAACTCCTGTTCCATTTGGTCTCTCGGTCTCCAACTGGCCTCCCAATTAGCAGACAACCAGGAGCTGTTGGTCGAGTTGGCAGTGTAGAGTTGTAAAGTAACTGTGTACTGTGACTCTGTATGTTCAATACAATTAGTCAGTGCATGTGTAGCTAAAATATTAACGCTACCAATAAGAAACAGTCATTATTGGTAACAGTACTTTATATTTCAGGGTTTAGTTTGTGCACTGAACAGCAAGATTTTTCGGTATAAATAGCACCAAATGCGTAAATTAAGCTTCATAGCCACAGCAGGATAGAATATAAAGTGATAGCCGCAAACGAAGTTTTGGTTCTAGGTCGCACGAGTGAAGAGTTATTCCAGCTGAATTGTCGCAGTCACGTGGCTGGACCATCGCGTATTTCCGAGAAAAAAATTGTAATGTTTGCATTGATGGGAACTCGAACCACGCAAAGCATTTTTCCCGGAAGCGCGTTGAATGGCCGCAAGGGGGCTTTGGCCCCGCACAAAGCAGTAAACCAGAGCGCGCGCGAGCGCGCACTGGGTGAGTGCGGCTTCACATTGGCAAAAAGTCAAAATTGGACTGTCTTCACAAAGCCAAAGCCGGTCGACACCCGTCCGCCGCGTATCATTGTCTTTGGAGCGTTCGGTGAAATACCCTCTAAATCCACTGACTTTGCGATTTTTTCCCGGACTACCTATGAAAGAAACTTCCACCAACTAATTTTTTACAAGTTCGGACCTCTCCAAGTAATGCGCGGAAAACGTTTGAAGCTCGCACGGTTTTTCTTTTAAAAAATCGCAAAGTTGCGTGTTCAAGCAAGAACCCGTAACATTGTTGAGCCGCCCTGAAAAGCCGCTCTATCGCTAAAAACCTTTACCGCTCTTCGATGCCCATTCCGTTCACTTTGTCCACTCTTTTCTAAACTTCAACTTACTTTAGAGCAAAAATAACTTCTCCCATCCTACCTCCCTTTACCTCCTAATGTCCCGACCCAAATTTGGCTTTAGTGGCTTTCATATTATCCCTTCGTTAAGATTGGGTACAACCAGTGATTTCCCCAGAAATTCACTACTGGGGGGGGGGGGTGCCGAGCTTTCAAAGGGGGGGGGTCATGCTTGGTGAAGGATCCACTTACGGAATTTTTCTTAGACACAGAAAGAATCGTGGCACAACGGTGTCATATCTGCGCAGCTTTCCCGGTTTATTTGTACATGTGATTACTTTAGAACACAGTACATTAGAACAGAGATTCATTGTGAACGGCATTTCAACATTAATATGCATAATCACACGACCGACAAAGATAAGAGTCTACCATCTTGCCAGCGAACACCTAGCAATCAACGGTGAAAATCTTAGAATGCCTCGCTTGGTTGAGTTGGACGCAAATGGCTCTTGATGATCCACATTGAGTTTGCGTGCTCGTACATACGCGCAATATATGCATTGCACAGTCACTTTCAAATGATTTTGGACAAATGCATGGTACGATCATCTGCATGACTGTGGTCCTACAGCCCAAGTTTAACAGCACAGGATGCAATTCGCTGCGCCGGACTCACTACCAGAACGTGTTGGTGGCCGAGCTGGGTGGAGTCACCTGAGAAGTTTCAGGGGGGTGTTGCAAAAATGCAGGGAGGGTGTACGCCCCCCCCTGAGGGGGTGTAGGGAAATCCCTGGGTACAACTCTATCGTATTGTGTAATTGTATAATGCATTCCCGTTTCTTGACCAACTCCTGGGCCCTCTATCTTTAAACCGTGGTACATATATACCTTGTTTTCTCAGTAGACGTGTTACAATTTCTCCAGGTTATTATTTTTCTTTCCTTATTACCTTTTCTGTTCCTTTTTTACACATTTTAAGAATGTATGACTTTTGCAAATCTCCTAAGAATCGATAGCCTTTTCTCAGCTTCTCTACGTTAGAATGTAGGCTAAACACGAGTGCTGCCATTGTTTATCCGTTCTCAAACCCCAGCAGCGTAATATTTATTCCAGCGGTCTTCTTTACCATGTTCGCTCACCTGAGATCTCTCAACGTTTTTTTCTCTCTGGTAATGCTCATACTGTACATCGCTTTCTTTTGTATATTCTTTTGTATACCCTTTCTTTGATGTACAGTAGTGTAAATATCTCTCCCAAGTGTTCAATGTATCGGACCTGGTGAACGACGGACTGCGTCCGAAAGCTTGCTTTTCTGTAAAAGAAACGTTTCAACCTCTTTAAATACTTATTTTGTTTCTGGACTGTCAAACGACGTCCTGTCTCCAAAACGGGCATGGTACGACAGATGATAACTTTGAACGTCAACTGCTACCAGTCAGCAATACACTATCTTATCTACAGTTATCATACCTATAAGCGTGGTTTCTGCAGGGATTTAGGGACACCGATTTGGAGATACTCGAGTGGCTATTGTCTATAACAAAACGCAAAAAAGAAAGGAAAATGAAGAAAACCCATACGTGACGCCTTTTCGGCTTATGCCTTAAAACGTAATGCCAGAACACAATTTTTTCTTTAATTTGTTCATTGCGCGTATCTAGAGACGCGTCTTTCCTTCCGACCCCAACAAGGGCACACCGTGAAAAAGCACAGATGGACCTTTTTAGTTCCTCGCGGAACAAAAAAAAAGGCCCCTCTTACCTCGACCACATCTGCGTCACAAGGTGCCACACCCCAAAGTCACGTGCAGAGCGTCAACAAAGTCAACACAACGACTGTGCTGAAACTGGTGCTACAGACAAGGAAAAAATATTGCGAAGAAAATGCCACTGGAAAAAACACAACTTGTCTCCGTCTTAAAGGAGCCCCACTTTACCCTGTCCCCAGGCGTGAAGAAGACAATAAATACCAAAATCCTTCCTTCCTTCCTTTATTGCTTCGAAAATCAGTGTGGTTAGAGCGCTGTATAAGCGAAGAAGCCTCTGGTATATCTGTGGAAAAAGTCGCTCCGGATGACTGTACTTGACTCCTCGGTGAGCTCCTGGATCTTGCCGTCCGTTGCACAAGATTTTTTTTTCTGTCTACGGGGTCCACCACAACGTCTTCTGAATTGACATAATAGGAACAATTTATTCTGTTTCTCTCTTCCAGGACAAGTTGTACGTTCTGCCATTCGTTCCACGACATGGTCTGCGCTGACATCATTGTCACATTTATTGTCCAATTGCGAAGTGTCTATCACGATTCGTGTCCTTGGTCTTTCTTCGAGGTAGACGATACAATCTTTGCCCTCGCCATTCGTTCCACGACATGGTCTGCGCTGACATCGTTTTCACACTTATTGTCCAATTGCGAAGACTCTATCATGATCCGTGTCCTGTGCACCGCCATGTCTTCGGAAGAACAGACAGAGGACAATGTGTCCGTTTGGTCTCAGTTTCTGTGTCGGGATCTCCAACGACTGTGTCAACGAGAGGAATATTTCATGAGCCTTCTGAATGTAGATGACGACTTCGATGACTTCGACGATTTTCTATTTTCGATGGCAATTTTCTCTGGCCCACGACCCAATCCGCCTGCGCAGAGTATTCTTTTATAATATCTGCGCAGGCGGTAAAGACGTTCCATTGCGTTTGGTGGTGGCATTAGAGCCTCGTTGGCCGGGTTCGCCGTGGTGTTTCGAACCCGTTACCAGCTCCCACCACGGGGAGGTGAGGTTGAATGCCGCAGTTGATGGGTGCCAATGAATCCGAGGTCGTAAAGGTGTCCGGGGACAGGCAAGTGGGTCGAAGTGGGTCGGGAAAAAAGGAAAATCCAGAAGCCCTCATAGTACGTGGAGGTGCCTGAGGAGGACCTCAATGAGGTCCTGAAGCATGGCGGTGGTGTTATTGTTGGGCGAAAGAATGACGCGGACGATGGAACGAACGAGGCGCGATGAATCGTCGGGTGAGAGATGCCAGCGATGGTGGGCGACGATGTATCCGACGGCGTCGAGGCAGTCGTCGAGCAGGCAAGAGCTTTCCTGCAGCACGTCGCAAATCAGGTTGTCGGCGCCCGAGAGGTAGCCGGGGATGTTGTGGCATATCGTCGGCGAAGGCAGATGAAGGCGCCCGGGATTCGAGATACGATGCTTCGGTAATGGTGGAACATCATCGTCGGCACAGCATCTGGCGTTGGAAGACGCGCGAAGAAGAGATCGGACAAGAACCCAGGTGAAAAAATAAAGTGGAATCCCAAGTGGGATATAGTGGAACCACTTGAACAACAAAATGAGTGAATGTGGAACCACTTTGTCAGCAAAGTGGTTTAAGGTGAAACCACTTGGTCAGCAATGTGGTTTGAAATGGAACCATTATCTTGGCAAAGCAGAAGTCAGAGTGGGTTGGTCAGAGACGTTGTGGGCTAAACTGGAACCACTTGGTCAGCAAAGTGGCTGTAAATAAAGCCATTTTATGGCTAAATTGTGTTCAATCCGAAGTCAAAGTAGGTTTGGCCAGTGCCTTGTGAGTTAATCTGGAACCACTTTGAAAGTCAGAGTTGGTTAGACAGGATCCAGATGGGGTACCACATGAGGAACACTAAACACGAAAGGACAAGCAATCCAATCCAATCCATGTCTTCGTATCATTTGAACGATTTCAAAGTTGCGTCGGTTGGATAGAGCAATACAATGGAGCTACTGAAACTGCCCAGCATTGTATTCCTAGTTCAGTGCTTCAGGCGCATATAGGAAGTGACACTCAATGCCTCGCCTCGCCACGATACCGCCATCGCCGCTGCTATCGCCCGATTGCAAGTTGCAACAGGCAGGCGTTCCACGGTGCTCGCTCGGATGGCTCTGGCTCTGGTGGGGAACGAAGAAGAATGTGATTTCTGCGTCGTGAGCTGCTTCTGCTAATTTCAGTCTCGATCCTGTTGACTTGGCTTCTTGGAGAGCTATTCTTGATGAAGTAATGCGTGCATTACTTCGTTTGCAAGCTATCATTGGTGGTCGAGCGAAGAAGGCCTGAAGATACCTCACGCGCACGCAACCAATGCTGAAACAATTAAGCATGGAGTTGCATTGTTGCACTAGGAGACCGCCTCACGAAACCGCCCTTGCATTCCGTTGCCGGAAACGGAAGAGCACAATGCCAAGGAAATATTTGTGGGAATATGTAAGAGTGTAGCAATATGCAACTTAATTGCGACGAGACAATTTGCTCGGACTTGTAAGAGCTAAAGAGAAGAAAATATGTGAACGTGAGCGCATTGCATTACGAAGTTCCTGAGAGTATGGTGGCGCTCGCGCATGAAATTTCGCTGCAATTTTGAACAAACCGAGTGGCGCGAAGGGCGCGAACAAAATTTGTGCAAGTGTACCATCACCGACAGTGACCATCGAAGTGACCATGCATAGGCGCATAGCCAACGCCTTTTGTATTTCCCTTGAGAATCAGCGTTTATCAAAGGGAGGAAGAGGGGGAGTTGGTGATAGTTCATGTCGCTTCAATGCAGCACTGAGACGGGACGAAGGGCGGTTAAGACAAGGAGACAAACGTATCTGCAAACTCACAACTGACAGGAATTTATTTGCGCAGACAAATTTAAACAATCACGAAGGAAAATAGGTGGCGCACTAGCTACACAAAATTCTATGCCCCTAGTGTGGTCCACGTGGGCCCCCAAGGTCAACCCCACACTCCACGTTTAGAAACTCTTTTTCTAGGTCAGTCAACGCAAGGGACGGGGCACTGATACAATGTGTCCCTTTTTCTGTATTTTCTGTATGCCTTCTGTATTCGCAGAAAAGGGACACATTGTATCAGTGCCCCGTCCCTTGCGTTGACTGACCTAGAAAAAGAGTTTCTAAACGTGGAGTGTGGGGTTCACCTTGGGGGCCCACGTGGACCACACTAGGGGCATTTTGTGTAGCTAGTGCGCCACCTATTTTCCTTCGTGATTGTTTAAATTTGTCTGCGCAAATAAATTCCTGTCAGTTGTGAGTTTGCAGATACGTTTGTCTCCTTGTTTTAACCGCCCTTCGTCCCGTCTCAGTGCTGCATTGAAGCGATATGAATCAGCATTTGCCAAGTTCTTCGAATGGGAGGACGTCCGCCCCCCCCCCCCTACACACACGCACCCTAATACCCCCAAAATCTGGAAGGGACCCCCCTTAAATTTTGTGACGTTTCACAATACTTCGTCAAAAGCGTGTAAAAGTACCCCCCCCCCCCCCGCAGGAAGAAATTCTGTGTAAACTACTGAGACCATCCCTTTGCTTGCACGGCGTTACATCGGAGAAACGGCTCAATGGAGATGTTGTGTGGTGAAGCACATCGAACGCGCGGTGCTATGTGGTGAAGTACGGACCAACAACAACATACACCGGTGTTCATTATCCCAAACAAATGCAGTGTACGTCACGGCTGAGTCGCGAAAACAGTTGCCGAACAAGATATAACGCCAGTACCCAAAGTATGTATGCTATGTCGATCATACCGCCGTCCTTGATCCAAGTAATGCACCCCCTACGCTGCCTTACTTTTCTGCGTTAAAAGTGATGTCGTACGTCATTGCTTACGTCAAAATGACGTACGGCCTAACACGATGTTGGCTTGTGTCTGCCGGCTAGGGAAAATCTAGGGACAACTCCTCGATGTAATGTTGCAAAAAGTCAAAGCGTAGGGTGTGGCGCCAGCGTATCGCTTTGGAAATCTTCACATGCATGTCTACATAAAGGACTCTCTGCAAGTTTTTGCTGAAACTGTAAAGCTGGAAATAAAATGTTCTCATGAACGGCTTTCTCATGAACTTTTCTACTGCAGCATTACGATTTCGCTTGCGTTTTGCTCCCACATTTATTACATCTTGTACGTAGCGCCACCTCGTTACGTTCTCTTACAACAGAGCATGCCACTGCAAAGAATGTACTTGGAAATGACTTCGCTAGGGACAAACGTCCCTAGAAATGGGCGGAGCGTTCGGGCGGAACGTGTCGCGTGGACTCCACCCAAGAGCTCGTGACGTGCAAGTAATGCACGCATTATCATACGCATTATGTTGAATTCCAATGGCAGATTCGGAGCGTTTCCAGAGCAGGTCTGTTCGATTGGCAGATTGGGAATAGTTCTGGAGTCTTCCAATAGGAGCTTCGGAGCGGCATTCGAGCCAAGGTCGCTCCAGGGAGCAACCCAGACTGCTCCGCCAAAATAGGCAGATTCAACCGGAACTCTACGTGACGTGTCACTTGTCGCTCGTGCTTCCTATTTCCTGTCTCTCCTTCGGCAACATGGCCGCTTCCCGACGCGTCTTCGCCGTGACTAGTCTTTCGCGTCGTACCTTAGCAATTTTGTTTCTTGAAGAAAGCAATAAGCCAGACATCACCAGGGCAACGTTAGGAGGTTAGGAGGACCTTGATGTTGCAAAACATGGCGTTGTATCGGAACATGAGTACAATCTTCTTCTTCTTCTTCCTCCGTCTCTGGCCACCATCCACTAAGGAAGATTGGCCAGGGCTAAACTCCAAGTTGGGCGCAAGTGTTCCAGTCGCAGATTCGGATCACTTGCTCTAGGCCAGATCAAGCCGCTCCACTGCGGAGTGTGCCACTTGCTCCGACACTGCCATTGGAATTCAACATTAGTTTCATCGAGAATAGCTCCCTCGGAAGGGTAAGCCAGTGGACCACCTTACAGTTCGAACATGACTAATATGTGACTGAACTTTTCCTTCAACATTTCAGATTTGGTTTTCTTCATGCTGCACTTTAATATTAGATCTCGAAATTTCCCGGGATTCATGTCGTACAACGCGGTCTGCAGCTAGCCATATTGTCTGTCCGTTCTGCGATACCTTGTGACATTGAAACATATCTATACTTGTGAAACACTTCCCGACAGTGCGCGCGAGGTGTCCTCCATTATTGTGTCAACCTGTGTGCCACTTTCAAGGTATGTATTTTCGTAATAAAATAGTGTGTTGCTCAATACCTCATTGTGTGTGTGTGTGTTTTATGCACGTCGCGAATGTGTGAGACTGTTTCAGTTTGGACTTCACTGGCGGCACGATTCCCTTGTCCATGTAAGGTTGGAAGCTTGAAATGAGTGACAAAAAGTGACAATATTTGACGTTTGTCTGATCTCGTTCGTACGTGGCGAAGGCGCATCGTATCGCATACGTACCTCATGCACGAAACGGTACGTGCGAGATACTTCATATTTTATCACGTTCGCCGTACCTCTTGAATGAAGATTTTTTTTAATGTACCTGATGTTCGTGCGGTACGTAACCGTTACTGGGCGTAGAGTGTAAGCTGAAAACTGAAGTGGACTCACTAGCAAGTGGTTCTGCAAGTGGAACCACTTGCAAATAGGTCCCAAAGTGGAAAAGCGTATGTAAGTGGTTTCCGAAGTGGAACCACTACCAAGTGGTTTCCAAAGTGGAACGGCTTCCAAGTGGATTTTAAAGCGCAAAATTTTTAAGTGGTTTCTCAAAGGGGTATCTGTTTCATAAACAACTTGATATTTTTCACCTAGGAAGGACAGGAAACGAGCAATCGTCGAGCAAGAATGTCAGCGAGACAGGTTGAAGCTGTAAATTGGAATGTGAAATCCACAGCGGTATACCCTTCCCATCTTCTATGATGAAACTGTGGTTCGGCAGTTCACTTTTTGGGTGGGTAACAGTTCAACTGAATTATGAGAACGTGATTACGAGGAATATATGTTAGAGCTTCATTTTTTTTTTGTGTCTGTTCTGATATCAGCTTAATATCCGATACGAGTCCTATTTAGACTCAAGATATGAAACATTTTTTTTTTTGGAATGCGGCCGGAGTGCTTGAAGTTCACCTCTGTTTCGGGTTGGCCCTGTATTACAGTACATTGATTTGAACGCTGGTTTAGGACAGGGAGGAGTAGGCAACATCTGTGTTTATGATGCTTATGATGAGATACAGGTCCTTAAGACCCTACCATAACTACGTTGAAGAGAAGCGTAGTACTTCCATGTGGTACGCCGTAGTCTGATGGAACGGGTGCGGGATCTCCCTCAGATGTCTGGGTGAACAGGGTACTACCGCGAAGGAAATCTGTGCCCACACGCTTTCCCCTTGATGCCGAAAAGAAGCACAAGTAAGCACATTGAAGACGAAAAGGCAACTGGCTGTGCCATACTCCCGTTTCACGTCGACGAATACAACCACCATTATTCTTTTGCGAGCCATTGCTTCCGGTGGTGCGGACAGAATCCAGGACAACCGAGTGATGCCGACGGGAACCATACATTCCTTGGCGGAAAAACGATCTCTCTTCTGGAGTCACCACTGGAGTGTGTGAGGTATGATGCGCTACAAGAGGATTTCGACAAAACTGGTCAGGCTCACCGGCCTAAATAAGGAAAATTGCGAAGGAACCTCGTCTGGGCTCAGCGAGAGAACAACGCGTGCGCATTTCCAGGATTCCGGGCAATTTACCTTCCCTCCAGAATGCATTCAGTGCTGACAATAGAAAGCCCCGTGACTGTAGGTGCAGGTTACGAAGCGCCAGATATGATATGTCGATACTGAAACACTATTTTGGCATTCAAAATACGTACAGAATAATACTGCACTGCTTGACTACAATTCGCCATCCACTTTATCTTCATTTCCCTCTTTCTCTCCGCTGACAGTTTAAACTTATCAGAGAGCGCCTCGTAGGGGGCAAAAGTTTCATATTTTTTGTCTTTTTATCTTGTTCGGTCCATCTTGCTTATTAGTGATGGCCTTGTCAGTTCAGACTTGAAATCGTCAGTTTATAAAACAGAACGTAAAGGCAATTGGCGAACGAAGAAGGTTGTTGGAATCGTGATTGAGAGCTATATTTAGTCACCACTTTCAGGCAAAAATAAATTGTCAAGGGAGAAGACCGTGCCTCCCGAAAAAAAAAAGAAGCTCAGAAACTACACTCATATCCAAAGCACATTGTAGCACCATCCTAGCTTGTGTTACCAACACACGCGCTCTGTCCTAGCCCAGCATTCCAGTCGAGCAATAACGCATTTTCCCTCGTAATTGCGTGCTCCTAATTTAATCTGAACTGTCGCGCACCCAAACCGTGAAGTGAAGAACCACCATTTCACAAAAGACGAGACGGGGAGACCACAATTTCACATTTCAATTTACCCCTTCAACCTGTCTCGTCTCGCTGACGCCCTCGCTCTATACGATGAGTCGCTTCATCAATTTCCTGTCCGCCTTGATCTTCGGCCGTCGACCATCACCGGACGCGGTGCCAATTATGATGCACCATCACTACCGACGTATCGTCTCACGCATCCCGGGGGCGTTTCACGGCCTCCGCAACGAACTAGATGTATGCCTCAACGTCGACGGTTATTTGTCAGCCGCCGTCAACCTCCTCTGCGACGTCCTGCAGGACAATTTGTGCCTGCAGGATGAATGCCTCGATTTCGCGAGGTACGTCGTCTTCCGCCACCATCGACGCCTCACGGCCGATGAGTCCTCACGCCTCATTCATTCCATCGCTCACGCCGTCCTCTCATCTGACGATACCTCACTCGCCATGCCCATGGACCTCATTGAGGTCCTCATCAGACACCTCAACGCACTGTAAGAGCTTCTGGATTCTTTTTTTCTGACTTCGACCTTCTGCCTGTCCCCGGACCCCATCACGACCTCGGATTCATTGGCTCCCAACAACTGCGGCATTCAACCTCACCTCCCCGTGGTGGGAGCTGGTAACGGGTTCGAAACACCACGGCGAACCCGGCCAACGAGGCTCTGAATGCCGCTACCAAACGCAAGATTGTCATCATCTGGATATCTAAATCAAATGGAGCAAAATATGTGTACGTCTACTCTACTACTGATCAAAGTCGCATGTATACATCTACGTCGCCAGCAGCATATATTGTCTTTCAACATATTGCAACATGGAATCCGAGGTCATCTACACAAGCTCCGCGTGGTTTGGCATCCAAAGTTGCAAAGTCGCCAGCCACGTTGGAGCAGAAAATGGAACGTCTTTACCGCCTGCGCAGATATTATAAAAGAAGACTCTGCGCAGGCGGATTGGGCCGTGGGCCAGAGAAAGTTGTCTTCGAAAATAGAAAATCGTCGAAGTCATCAAAGTCGTCATCTACGTTCAGAAGGCTCATGAAATATTCCTCTCGTCGACACAGTCGTTGGAGATTTGGACACGGAAACTGAGACCAAAAAAGAACGCTGTCTACTCTGTCACTTCCTGAGCAGGCATGGCGGAGCACAGAAATAAGATAAGATCGTGATATACGCTTCGCAGTTGGGCAGTTAATGTGACGATGATGTCAGCAAGCGAAATATGCAAAGGAAAAAAGAAATAGGACGGCGAGATCCACGAACGCACATCGGATTCTTTCATCTGCAAATCCTGCAAAATATGCACCTCAAAGTTTGAGCGAAGCACTCTGCTGTAACAGCGACGCAAATGTCAGCGCAGGCCATGTCGTGGAACGAATGGTGAGGCTAAAGATTATATACCCATGGGAAGTTCATCTGCAAGGACATATCCTGGAACAGAGACGAAGAAGACGTCGCGGCGGACACCGTAAGCGAAATATGCAAAAAAAAAGACGGCGAGATCCACGAACGTACCAAGGATTCTTTCATCTCCGAAATCTGCAAAATATGCACCTCATTGTTTGAGCGAAGCACTCTGCATAGCAGCGAAGAAAATGTCAGCGCAGGCCATGTCCTGGAACGAATGGTGAGGCTAAAGATTATATACCCAGGAGAATTTCATCTGCAGGGACATATCCTGGAACAGAGACCAAGAAGACGTTGCGGCGGGCACCGTAAGCGAAATATGCAAACACACAAAAAAAAAGGACGGCGAGATCCACGAACGTACCAAAGATTCTTTCATCTGCAAAACCTGCAAAATATGCACCTCATCGTTTAAGCGGACTCTGCTGTAGCAGCGAAGAAAATGTCAGCGCAGGCCATGTCGTGGAACGAATAGTGAGGCTAAAGAGTATATACCCAGGAGAATTTCATGTGCAAGGACATGTCCTGGAACAGAGACCAAGAAGGCGGACACCGTAAGCGAGATATGCAACGAAAAAAGGGACGGCGAGATCCACGAACGCACCTAGGATTGTGTCATCTGCAAAACGAGCAAAATATGCACCTTATCGTTTCAGCATTCTGATGTAAAAGCGAAGAAAATGCCGAACTCGTCAATCAAGTTTAGACATCTGGAACGACGTCTTCCACTGTAACCACTGTGACGTTGCAACAAATAAAGAGGAGGAAAATACTTGAAGTGTTCGAGTATATCTTGTGTTTCTCACGGCATGCGCAGGTTTAATCATTGCGCGACGCACTTTAGTGTATGGGGTTAATTTACCACGTAGCAAAGTAGTACGGTTCTGGGTACGTTCTAGTCGTTATTCCTCGTGCGTTGAAAACCTCAAAATCGTGGCGTAGTTTAGTTGTGACTCCATAGAATGCATAACAAGAGAAGATGGTGAGAGTGAGCTGGAGTGCGTTGCCTGGAAGAACGAGAAAACGTCACTCGCTAAGGACCAATGAGCTTGCATCGCGTCGAGTTAGTCAGAAAATTACTTTTTCGTGTAAGTGCCGCCACTGGGCGCGTTAAGTTCTAGCTCCGGGAACAGTTCCTTCGCTCCCGGGATCACTTAACCCAGCAAACAAAAAACGAAAGAAAGGAACATAGTCTAGTTGGAATTTGTCATTGGTATGAAATGGGACCCAACAGGTCCCATGCTAAAATCTGTTGGATTTTTCAGTTCCAATTGGATCGTCCAGTCGGTAGTTGAGCACCAATTGGAAGCCGCATTTGGTTTCATGCACTCCGACTTGGACATTGAGTCCAATTGGTACTTCTCATAGGGAACTCCTGTACGATTTGGTCTCTCGGTCTCCAGCTGGCCTCCCAATTAGCAGACAATCAGCAACTATTGGTCTAATTGGCAATGTAGCGTTATAAAGGTAACTGACGTGTGACTCAGTATTTTCAATACAATCAGTCAGTACATGTGTAGCTAAACTATTAATGCTACCAATAAACAACAGTGATATATGTTTTATATGAAAGAACTGATGTTCTGAGGCTGGAACAACACAGAAGGGTCACATAGAAAGCCTCAAATTGCCTAAGAAATTAACGGTGAAAGATGAAAGTCACCGAAAAGGTTAGCCAGCTGTAGGACTCGAACCCACATATTCTGGATTACCGGTTCTGGGCTCTACCAATTGAGCTAAGCTAACACGCCTTCTGAGCGGTTTCCAGCGTGCGTCATCTGAAGGGACAAACCAGCCACACTTTATCAATCATCCTGCTTTCACTCTTACATTTTTGCTTACTCATACACACATTCATACGACGGGATCGACGCAGGCGGCAACTGTTGAACATGAAAGAACTGATGTTGTGAGGCTGGAACAACATAGAAGGGCAAATACATACAAAGCCTCAAATTGCCTAAGAGATGAAAGTCATTGAAAAGGTTAGCCAGGCTGCAGGACTCTACAGTGACTTTCATCTTTCATCGTTAATGTCTTAAACGATTTGAGGCTTTGCGTGTATTTGTCCCTTCTATTTTGCTCCGGCTTTCACGGCTGCTAGAGACGAATATCGAGCCTATATTTTCATTTGTTTTCTTCTGCGTGTGACGTCGCCACGGTTTTTGTAATGTGTTCAACAAACCAGCTTACCCCCTTAGTAGTGATAGATATTGCATTTGGTAACAATGGGCCGCTCAGGTTACATGCGACACGCACACGCACGATAAGATATATCAGAAAACAATGGAAATCATGTATCGATAGTGTGAACAATGGGTTCCCAGGTTTCAATAACATGCGCCGCCAGGATAAGGTAACGGTTAACTCGGGTAAACAATGGGAACTCACGTGTCGATAGTGTTTGATGGGCACCTGGATGCACGTTTAATGACATTTAATAACACGCAATGACATGTAATAACGCGCAATGACATGTAATAACACGCAAATGACATGTAATAACACACAAATGACATTTAATAACAGGCAATAACATCTGATGACATTTAATAGTATTTTTCCGATCGGGTTGAAGTCAGTCCGTCACCTGGTTTGGTTGCCGCGTCAGAGCGCCAGGTAGTTTCGGTTCCCACCAAGCGCCCTCTAGTTTTCAAGCTCTGGCCGTCTGTAGTTTCGGTTTCGGTTTTAAATGAATGGACGCCAAGCTTGGTTGCTCCACGTGTAGTTCTGGTTTCAGTTTCGAATTCCTACGTGTTGCCAGATGCCCTCTGGTTTCAAGCTATTGACCGACTGTAATTTCGGTTTCAAACCGCAGCACGCTAGTTTCGCTGTGACAACGTCAACGCAGGTTTTTGAATGGTTACCAGATGTCCCTCTAGTTTCAAGCTTTTGACCGTCTGTACTTACGGTTTCATTTGACAAAAAAATAAATGCCGCGTCACAGCATGATTTTTTCCCCCCATTTGATAAGTACACTCAAATAATGATGTACATCAGAGACCAGACAACACTGTATATATTCCTTTTTTATTTCAGCACATTATTTTACTACTCTTTTATACAACTAACGAAAGATATGTTACAAATTACTAGAGTCTTGCTTGACTTCATCCTTGTACAGTAGCAATCTGCAAAAACAAAGGGAAAACGAAACATCCTGTGAATGCTCTTCTCAATCAGGACAAAGTCTACGATGACTCAAATCTCGATCAGGTGTCACGCAACAACAACAAGCAGCATTATCAAAGAATCGGTTAACGTTTTCCACTTTCCGATATGTCTCTGTTACTGTGTCATGCATTTGCATAGGAGTACGACGTTTGGAAGTAAATAACCCAGTGACAACAATCACAATAAAATAGAGGTGTTCTATACACGCACATTTCAAAACTTGTGTTGCGCATTGCGACAACAGCATACAACGAATCGAGAAGCATTGCATGACTACGTATTGCGGTTACCAGCTGTGATGGTTTCGAAATAAAAATAACAAAAAAAAAGGCATAAAGACAAGAGGTATACTCACATCCTTTCAAAGTTGCGTCGTCGATGAAGGTCTGATCGGTCTCAGTCGTCGACAGCTAGCTTATAAGACCCTTCATTTTTGTTTTATTTCAAGGGAAGGAAGGATCACGTGAATGCATCGTGGACAGCTTCTCCTTTCGCAGGAGCAGCATGTGAAATGCGATACCTCTTGCCGACGCGCTCTTTTTTCTTCTTCTTTTGGTATGATAACACAACCGCGAAACACCCGTCTGGCTTTTTCCAAACGCTCTTTGGGAACACCAACCACACACACACAAAAAAAGAAACCGTTATCGCCCTCGCAAGATGAATTTTCGACTGGTGGTATACGCTGTCTGCCACGTACGAGCTTCCAGCAGTGAGTGTGCCACGTAAGAGCCAAGTGATGTGAGTATTTCAAACCATTTCTTGTGTTACAGTGTATTTTATAGCTAAATGAAATGCGGGCATGTATTTGTTTTAAATTCTTTTTATTGTTTCGCTCAGATGAGACAGCAGAGACATGGTAGCCGATTTCGAAAGAGTGATACCGTAACCGCTGTGCTTTCCATTCCCAATGAGTCTTGCAATATTGTACACATTGCCGGGACATCGTTCTATTACTTGCCTGGGTTCGAAGCTTATTTCACATAGCTTCGAGCACTCGAAGTTATAATAATTGTGCGCGACATTTGCTTCTTTCAAGCAATGCCATAGTTGACGTGTATCATTTTGCGACAGATTTACTCCGTATCTCGTCGGATGACCATTGCTGAGCCAAAGGCGTACGGCAGTTACTGCAGCTGGACATCGGTGGACGTAGATGTTATGGTCAATCTGAGTCACGGTAGTGCATTTTCCCTGTTTCAGTGTTGGTTTTGTAAATTCTGTTGTAGCTACGAAAACGAACAGGGAAACAGCACTCAGAAAGGACAAGGTGTAGCAGAACATCTCCGGACATCTATTTACCATGACGACCTACAGTAAAATGAGACAACTCGTCATGGATTTCAATATTTATTGGTAAGCGTCTTTGGGTGACAACCTATTTTGCAACAGGTCAATTGTCATGTCGTTTATGTACACAGCCAGGTAATGGTAGCCAGTCTTCATTGCGTAGTACATGATACATAGACTTTCGGCCACCAGTTGCATTACGTCGACGTCACGATCACCGTAATAGCTGAATATTGAGCTCATCTGTTTTCCCCATTCGGAGACCAGGTCGAACGGGTGGTCGGATAGGTGCTCACACTTCCTGTGCACCCGGGCATACATTGTTTTTGAAGACTCCCACACAGTCTTTTTCGTGGGAAGGTTCAGAGGCAGGGACTGGAACAGGAAAATGTCTCTGGTTATCTTAAATGCTGCGACGAGCACTGTGCCGTCCGTTGACTTCGATGAACCGCATTCTAACACGTCATTCCAACAGGTATGAGGACGGCGACATTTTCCTTGGAGTTGATGATCCTGGGTAACGTCCCGCATGCCGCACACATCATCACCCGATTGGGACCAGGAATCGCCAGCGTTGGTTGGCTGTTCGACATCGGACCAGTGATCGCCAGTCATTTCGTCGTCGGTGGTGGCAGGTAGTTCTCCGGAACCCAAGTCCTTCTACGACTTCCAGAAGGTTGCAACAGGTACTGCACCTTTCCATTCCGAACGTGTCTTTTTATAATGCGGTGGCCCTTTCCAGGCTGCACACGTGTTAATTCGCTTGCATAAAATTGACCTTCAATAGGTTCTTCCTGCTGGTCACGTAAGAGATAGGTATTCGGGTAACCAATCTTGACTGCTCTCACCACAAAAATTTCACGCGTAAACGAACCAAGATAACTTTTGACTAACTGGTGTCTAGACTTTGCTATTCTGACAAGCTGGCCAACGCGAAAACGTGGCTTCTCTGGGGGTTTGCTCGGAGTAGGATAGAGCTTTTGTCTAAATAAATGCTCATTTTCTTTGTTGACATCCACAGGTCGTGCCGACAGAGTTCTATGAACACGATGATTATATGCTTTGACCAGAGGCTGTAAAATTTTCAAGTACGATTTATGTCCCTGATATTCAAAAGCACGATAAAGTGGCGTCATAAGACTTCGAATAGATCGTTCTGCAATACTTGCTTTCGTATTTGAATTAGTGTGGAAGAGAGATATCCCTTTTGATTTAAAAATGCTCCGACTGACTTATTGGTGAACTCTGTACCTCTGTCTGAATGAATCAGTCTCGGAGTCCCAATACGTCTAAAAGCGAGTCTCAGTCCACGTATAATTTCCGCTGCTCGTTTATTCTGCACAGGCACTACAGCAAGCATACGAGAAAATGCGTCGATACAAAACAAAAGATAGCGAAAACCCTTGTTGTATCTCGACAGTTTCTGAAGGTCTTTCAAATCTATTTGGAATATATCCTTCACACCCAAAACGATGGTCTTCCGGAACTGACGTGGTCGCTTAAGTTCTCTGAAGAGAGAGTACACATCACTGGTTTCCAGGAACTTGGCAACCTTCGCCGGCTTTTCACCGATCGCTCGTGCGAGTCGTTGAACACCACCTAGAGCACCAGGATGGTATACGTCCACGTAAGCAGCCATTAGCACAATTTTCTTCCACGAACACGAAGTCCATCGAATGACAAGTAGGCATTTATAACGGCTGCCACGTCACCTTTGTACCAAGAGGGCGATCGATTGTGCAGTTCGTATTTTATAAGCTCGATGACGGAACTACTTGGAACAACGCGAGAATGACAGATAATCCTTCCCTCTTCATCTATCGCAAATACGGTCTTTAGCATCTGCAGAATGGCGAGGGCCTTCTTCCTGTGTCGTGCGGGAAAATGCACCAGAATGTTTTCGTCCCGAAGGTAACCACAGTGTTCCTGTTGCGTTTCCAACGTGCTCAATACCGGTTCCATTCTCGAAGTCTCTTAGCCGCTCTTGTGATAACCGGAGAAATGCGTCGACGAGGTGTCTCAGGTGTAAACGTAGGACTACCGGCTGATGGCTCTGCAGTCTCCTTTTCAAGTCGAGATGGATGTACGATAAGTGTCGGTATATTTAGCTTGACCAATAGTGGTAGGATCCTCTCGAGATACGCGGGTCGCCACACATTTCGCGCTCTTGTGACCAAATAATAAACAAGGTCTACAACGTTGGTATTTGGTATTTGTTCACCATTGACAATGAGCTCAAACGTTTTACTATTCCAGCCGAGCACGGGTTTTAGTAAACGCAGTAATTGGCTTGCTCTCATCTTGTAGCCGCTGCTCATAAAATTAACGATGGCATCTTCCTCCTCGTCCGCTTGAATCTGTGTCTGCTCTCTTGTCGATGCCACATGATTTGTCTCCTCACCTGCTGCACTAGGCTGTCTTAATGTGTTCGCGGGAGGATGCAATAGCTTGTGCAAGTACTGGATGATCTCCTTGGCCTTGATATCATCAGGCTCCTGTTTATTCAATATCGACGGAATAGTGCTTTCCCGATAGGGAACAAGCTCGTATTTCTGCATTATTTAAATGCCGATTGCTTTTGCGATGCTTTTGCCCGCTAAACTTGAAACGAGACCTAACAAGGGGGGCAACAAAAATTGCAAAAACCCGCCGGACTGATGAAGAATCCGTTTAATTTTCTTCACATCTGCACGGTCTTGCCTGGAAGCCAGTGTCCTAATGGGTGTTGCAAAAGGCTGCAATTGCTTTTTAACTTTCGCCGGTACGTCGATGTTTCCTTTGCAGAGGTTCATACAAATCTCCCTGATTGTTCGTAGCTGTTCCCTGCTGGCATGTTGAATCAGGTTGTAACGATCTTCCCCTGTCTTTGCTTCAGCGATCATACGAAGGAAACGAATGTGTTTGTTAAGCCTTTTCATGACCTGTATACGATCTGTCTGTGATCATCCGGGAAAATGTTGGTCCACACCTTATAGTGATCGTTGCTCTGTTGAGACAAGTCGATAACTAAGTATGAGTATGGTTTCTGACAGGCATCTTTATATATCGTGGGCAACAAATCATTTCGCCCGAAAATCTGCCTGGACAGCATACGCAGCTGGTCTGTAGTGCGTGGTGAACGAAATAAAACGAGAGCCGTGCTATTGAATTGTATTGTGCGATACAAAGGGTCGTTGACGAACAGGTATTGCGAGATGAACACAGCCGTGATTGACAGGTGGTGACACCCAGCGATATAAAATTTGCAGATTTCTTTGAGTCTTTGTCGGTCGGCTAAACAGTCGTCAAATATAAATAATGAGTGGCTATAATTCTCCGGATCTGCAGGGATGTCTTGACTGAAATTTACTTCAGGAAGAGTATCGAATACCGGCTGCTTATAAAGATAGATATACCATATTTGCTTGAACGGTTTGTCAAAGAGGACAGCCCTGTGTTAATTAGTCGTGCCACGAAGGTGGATTTCCCCACTTTGACTAGCCCCTGAAATTGACACCGAGGCAGGCGTCACGAACCTAAAAGGTGCTATCACTGTCATTTCGTGCAAGGGAATGAAGTCTGGTCAAGATACGTTTCGTTAGATAAACAAGTCCGTGCTTGCAAACTGCAGGGAAAAAAAGCAAACTGCAAAGGTAGGTTCGACTGCAGAGTTGACGATGTAAAAAAAAAAGAAGACTCCTCAAGGTTGCCATGCTGGCAACTTCTTATATAAGAACTGTCTGACGCTCAGCTCCTTCACTCTCGAACCTCCTTCTGAGGAGGTATGGTGTTCAGAATGATGAAATATTTTGCAGTGTTCTAACATGTGCTCCTTTTGTTTTCAGTCGGTCCAACGTGTCCGAAGGATCATCGTCGTCATCATTGCATCAGTGTACAAGTAAGCATCATGTCTTCGTCGATCTTGCATAAACTTGACAAGTTAAAGAAATGTGGAGAGTTTCAAAAAATGGCGACAATTCCTAAAAACATCAAGTATGATGTGGTTGATGTTAACAAAATTGAAACGAGGTATGGCGAGGCGGTCTACGTAGAAATTATGAAGGATCACGAGCACGTAAAGGTGTTCCTTCCAGCTCGGTTTCATAAACTAAGCACTCAAGACATCGAAGACATGAGGAACACGAGCGGGCTCTGGATGGAGAAGAAAGAGCGAGTTGGAAAAGAGGGGAAACGTCTTCTTTCGCCAGACATCGTGTTCGGTCAATCCGAGTAAAAAAATAAAAAGAAATGGTGACATGCCACCTTTGTCCTCCGGCCGATCGGCAGCACTACACAACAGCGCTGGGACTTCAAGTTCATCTGGCTAACGTTCATAACCTTGCAACACCCTGTATCCCATTTTGTGAGACACTCTGTACGCTCCGCAACTATACCAACCGCTATGAGCTTCATCTACATGACAGAGACGACGACGGGCAGGATGTCAGCACATTCTTTCATGAAAACGGACGCTACCTTGCCGGTGTACTTCGACATTTCGGATTTCCGTTACGCTTTATGTTTTGCTGAAGGCGGAACTCGGTCGACATACGCCTGAGGATGAGATCATATTTGTCACTCAATTTATTCCTTCGAGTGTGCATACGCTGTGGTCGGAACGAGACGTAGAACGTGCTGTCATTGAAGTAGGCACTGAAGTCACCAACAATTTAGAAAAGCTTGAAATGCAAGGGTCGGGATTTTTCTTATTTCGAATTCACGCCTGCATTCTTCATGTCGGTCGTCTCGCACCACAGCTCATTGGTTGTACCGACTTTGAATTGCCAAACGAATTGAAAAAAAAGTGTCGGTGTCTTCTGAATGTCGACCTTCACGAGGATAGTGAACAGAACATGTGTTTCGCATTTTGCGTACTTGCCGGTCTACATCCTGCAAAGGGTTCTTACAGACGCAGAGCTTCATCCTACAGGTCATACCTGTCTCAATATGTATTTCCCGAGACGTTTCCTGTAGTGTTCCCGAAAGATGTAGAAATGTTTGAGAAGCAGAACGATGTGAGCATTAACGTGTACGGTTATGACAAAGATGAAAAATATGTTTACCCGATTAAGGTTGTTGACGACCAGTGCAAGAAGCATGTCGACCTACTGCTGATTGACTTCCATTTTGTACTCATTACTAATTTCAATGCTTTGTTCACACACCTGGTTATTTTCACTGCAAACGGTGTACGATGGGTTTCACCACCCCGGGTGTACTCGCCGATCATCTACTAATGTGTAAACAACAAAAAGTGTCCAAGACTATTTTTCCAAAGAAGGGTGAGACACTGTCGTTTGCCGGAGAGCATTTGATGTCGGAAGTTCCCTTCTACTGTTGTATACGACTTTGAGAGTGTACTATCACCGGTTCGGGAGGCGGAATGTCTACGAGGAACACATCCCTTCATCCTTCTGTCTCCTCGTCATACGCTCGTGCGATTCGTATGTCTTGAAGAAACATATTTACCGTGGTGCAGACTGCGTTTCCGTTTTCATGGAACTATTGCGTAATTTGCATGATGAGCTGTATGCGATGTTGCACGAGACTGTGCCCTTGCAAATGACCCCAGGAGACGAACTCGAACATTCTGAAGCCACACACTGTAACATCTGTAAAGAACCATTCACTAAGAAGCAGAAAGTGCGAGACCATGATCACGTAAGTGGAGAATTTCGCCAATCATTGTGTCAGGGATGTAATCTGAAACTGCGGATACCACGGAAAGTGCCATCATTGCACATAATGCCAATTATGACCTCGGATTCATAGTAGCTCATCTGCACCTGCTTCGGAGACAGACATCAGAGTGATAGCCTCCAGTTGTCAAAAGTTTAAGGCTATAGACATTGGTGTGTTCCGCTTCATAGACTCGTTAAGCTTCCTCAATGCTAGTCTCGACACACTGACGAAAAATCTATGTGACAAAGGTGAATCTAACTTCAGGTGTCTGCGTCAGTTTTTCGCAGAGGAGGACTACTTCAGGTTGGTTGTACGTAAAGGGTTTCTGTTATAACTAACGTTACCTCTTTTGAACGTACGACGAGCCCTGTTTGCCATCACGTGACCAGTTCTTTAAACCAACTGAACGGATCAGAAGTGAGCGAGGAAGATTACCGCCATGCGCAAAATGTGTTTGAAAAATTTCAACTGAAGAGCCTGGGCGAGTACTCGGATTTGTACCTTCTGACGGACGCATTGCTTCTGGCAGACGTGTTTCAAAACTTCCGAATATGGGCGTTGGAGACGCACAAAATTGAACCACTTCATTTCGTGTCACTCCCGGGACTAAGCATGTCTTGCGCACTAAAAATGAGCCGGATTAATCTGGATTTAATCCACGATCCCGATGCCTATCTGTTAATTGAACGGGGCCTGCGTGGTGGTATGACCCAGTGTTCAACGCGAATGGCCACTGCAAATGTCCCAGGGACAGATCAGTACGATCCCGAAAAACCAAAGACAATAATTCATTACATGGACATAAATGGACTCTATGGCACAGTGATGCGTGAACCACTCCCATTCGGAGACTTTGAATGGCTGTCACCCGAAGAGGTTGCAGGTTTAGATGTAACCCTTGTTGCAGATTATGCAGACGTTGGTTATTTTTTAGAGGTAGACCTGGCCTACGTACAAGAGCTCCACGAACGACATAAAGATTTACCGCTCGCGCCCGAAAAAATGAGCGTCCCGTATGAGTTGCTTTCGGATTATCAGAAAGACCTGATGAAAAAATTTAACCTCCCACAGCATGATATAGAACCGAAATTACTCCTTACACTGCTTGACAAGAAGAAGTATTTTCTTCATTATCGCAGTCTAAAGTTGTACCTACAGTTGGGTCTTCGGCTCGAGAAAATTCACCGGGTGCTCAGGTTCAAACAAAAACCATTCCTGCGATCCTATGTTGACTTCCATCATGAACTACGCAAGCAGGCAACCAATACCTTCGAACGTAACCTGTACAAGAGTTTAATTAACTCCGTATATGGGAAAACATGTATGAATGTACGAAAGTTCGTCGACTGTCGCTTAGCAACTTCCGAGGAGCAAGTGTTGAGATTCTTGCGTAAACCGAACCTCAAACAATTCAGGGCTCTAAGCTCTAACGTAGTCTTGTTTCAGTTCGCTCAATCGATAGTCCGTATGCGACAGCCTCTGTACCTGGGGTTCACTATTCTCGAGCTGTCTAAAGTCATGATGTATGACTTTTATTATAACAACTTGCTTCGGGTAGCCCCGGACACAAGGCTCTTGTATATGGACACAGATTCTTATATCGTGATGCTGAGCGATGAGAAGGCCCTTGCGGAGCTCGCCGATACCCACCTTGATACATCTGGTCATTCTTGTGATGACTCGATGTATTCTACGAAAAACAAGATGGTGCTAGGAAAATTTAAGAACGAAATGCCCCACGACCACATCCTAGGGTTCTGTTGCCTGAAACCAAAGCTCTATGCACTAGACCTCCATAGTAAAAGACGATACAATCGTGCTAAGGGGGTGAAACAATGTGAAGCCCAGAAGTTGCATTATTCAATGTACATAGACTCTCTTAAGCTTGGTGAAGTGTACAAAGTTTGTCAGAACCTCATTGTGCGCAAGGAAAATATAAATAAAAGTGTATGTGTTACGAAAGTAGCTTTAAAATCCCCTAGACACAAAGCGTTTCATTTGTGAGGATGGTATCCACACGTTACCCTTTGGGTACGCATCCAATGGAAAGATGTAGACAGTTTTTATGCATATGTTGCCCTACCTGGCTGTTGTTGTTGTAATGCTGCTTTTTATATATATATATATAAGATTGTGCCTGTAACGACATGGAAATAAATACAATTTTATTGTGTCAAAGTACACTGCAACATGACATGTTGTCTGTCTTTCTTGGGAATTGCTTCCGTACAAGGACGGGTACCAGCTTGTCGTTCAGCGTGAAGTTCGTTGACGAAAATCTCTGCGTGCACTCTCGGAGCGAGAATCACAAGCGAGCATGCTGCCTACATACAGGCAGTAGAGGCCACATGTAGCTGATCCATAGCCCTGAAGTCTTTTCTTGTTATAGTAAAATGACCTGGTAGGATGAATGAATTGGTAGAATTCTTTGTAGACGGGCTGAATGCCGTAACTATCAAAATACGTAACTACATTGTCACCGGAAACATAAGTCATGGTCCAGTGTTCACCGTTACTGCTCCTTGGAGCTGTGTTAATCACATAAATCCCGGGTATGGCTTCCTGTCTTGCGATTTCATTGCATGCAAAGGTTCCCCGAAACAGTTCTCTGGTGCAGTAGTGTCTACTGAATGCTGCATAGAACTGCCACTCCTCCATGTTTATTTTTCAGACAAATTTCACTCGTCTGTCTTTGTTGATTTCTAGCACACGTGGTGTTTCGGATACAAACAACACCGTAACTGCTTCTGTTAGATTGGCAGCAAACGTTAGGGTCAGACGAACGTTGGCTTGAACAACAGGACAAAGAGCATTCACTTCTGCATCTGGAGTCAGATGGTAATAAAGCATAAATGTCTCTTTTGCATACGCAGCTGGAGCTATTGGTATATCCTTGCGTTTTAGTTTGTGAAGCAGGTGTATATAGGCTTTGGAATAGATGTCTCGTTGGAAGTCGAACTCATCCGTGTACTGTTGTCCACCAACGTCCAGTAGTGCTCGTTTTAGTTTGAAGTTCTCAAGCTTGAATGGGTTTCGTGGTCTGCTACCTTGGTAGGCATCGCTCCTGACCATCAATACTGTTAACTTGGAGGGAACTCGCTCGCTGTACAAGTCGTCAAATATCACCTGAGATTGGTTAGGGGCGATGGTTCTGTACTTAATTTCCAGTCCTCGGAGAAGGTATACTGCAGGTGTTGTTTGAAGTCTTCGTTCTATACCAACAAGTATACTCGGCGATAACTGAACACGTCGGAGATAGAGCACGATACGTGAAAATTCCACAGTGTGCTTTTCTGTTGCACCATCAGCTTGCAAGAGACGAAAATCATCCGACGCTTGACGTAGCACAACTCGAATATCGGTTCCGTTAAGAATGAGCTTCTGTTGTTGACATATGTCGCTGAAGATTGGGCTGTACATGTCACACAGTGCCGATCCTTTGGTTCGCTTGTAACGAGCGAAAACTCCTTTTGAATCAGATGTGGGAGCATATACCTCACTCGTGCCTAAAGGGTCTGGCTCGTATAACATTGCTGAAAGGGTGTGTGTCTGAGTTACATTGTTGGCATTCGTAATGATGTCCAAGTAGGAACGGTAGCCATAATGTTCGAAACTCGAAACCAAGGTTGAATTCAGGTAGATATGTACGTGTTGAAACAATGATGAACCAAACGCTTGGACAGGTATGACTGCATCAGGTGTTGTTGAAGTGCTTGTTGTAGTTACCGCTGGATCTCCATTCTTTCGAATGATCTTGCACTGAATATGCAAAAAGCTGGATTGAAGATCAAAGAAGCCCCCACCGAGTCCCGGAACATTGTACTCGATCACTCCGCTTGATGTCGGAGCAGATACTGGGAAAAACTCGACGTATTCAGACTTCTCCAAAGCAAAATTTGTAGGTGGAAGAGAGAAGAGTTCCAGCTGGTTTGTAGTACACAGACAAGAATCTTTATGCACTACTGCAATAGACATTTTTTTTTTCTGTCAAGTAAAGAAGTCAGATTTCCTCCGCTTCTCCGCAGGTCGAGCTTTTTTAATGGCCTTGCGTTTTCTTCCTTTCCCTGTGAGTCTCTGAAGTAACTCGTCACGAGTTTTATGCACTGTGCGGTCTACTCCTTTCTTGACGGCTTCTCGAAATGATGCTCCTTGCTGGACTTCCTCGGCTATATGTCTTCCAGTATCAAGGAGCTTTCTTCCAACGTATGGCGCTACCTTCTTGGTCAGTATGGGCAAGAAACCCCTCAATACGTCACCAAATATGCCTCCTCCAATCTGATAAAGCTCGGGAGCAGTATAGTGTGGTAGATGCTCTCGCTTTCCTGCACCAAAATGTGCTATGCAACATGGTGGGTTTGTTATATACATTTACGTAGGTGGATCGTCAACCCGACACGTCCAGAGCCAGAAATGAATGGAATGAAATCACCTATCTCGTTTGCCAACTCGATTTGAATGGTTGTCAATTCCTTCGCAGATACATATTTATAGTACAGGTTTGTGAATAAATAAGACATCACATCATTCCTACCCTGGACTCTGAATGGTATCGATCGAAGAAGTGGTGCTGTCACGTCACCCACAAATTCGTTCTCGATGACATCGCAGTATATGAAAATATAGTTTTGAGCAGGGAATAGACAAACGTCTCGTTCGGCGACTGCATAACTTGAGAAAGTTGTCCTCTTTCCGAAGCCCAACATCAAAGCCAAATAAGGATGAAAGGTCACATAGCCATCGTTCATGCGTTCCAGGTGACAAATTCCGTTGTATGGGTTACATACGAGGAGACGAGCATCTTGCGACAAATGAAGTTTTGTTCGATAGGCATGGTTAATGGAATTAACGAGGTCCTTCCCCGATTCGTAGTAGCCTTCTGGAACTTCATACTTTACCGTTCGTGAACGATAGGTAACTATGTTAATCGTTTCTTCCGTATCCACCTGGTATTTGAGTAGCTTCACGGGTGACCCTCTGTCCAACTCTCCACAGCCGATTATCTTTTCAGCCATGCCAAGCTTAGCGGCAAGAGTTGCGCTAATTTCCAAACCATAGTTCAGAGGAAGTTGTATCTCATAATGACCGCTACCACGTATAATTCTTGTCTTATGCTGCAAATGTTTTGCTAAAAATTGTCTCAAAGACAAGAGAATGTTTTCATTAGCGTTGAACTTGACCTTTTCTGTTGCTTCAATCGTAGAACCAAGGAATGTCGTTTCCGATATACTATTGACTGTGTCAGTTACATTTTTAATCGCAAAAGGGATGTTGATTTCTGTTAAAGCGGCCTCCCACCTACCCTCCAACGTCTGTGGATGGGCTAGCTTTACTCGGAACTTGCTCATTGTGTTGTCGGGAAACACATCCAAAGATGCATTTGAGAGCAGGTTCACATAGAACTGGTCAACCATGTTTTTTTTCTCTTTTTCTGATGAAATTTCTACGCGTACGCTTAATTTATATCGCCAGAAAATGCGTTGACGTTGTCACAGCGAAACTAGCGTGCTGCGGTTTGAAACCGAAATTACAGTCGGTCAATAGCTTGAAACCAGAGGGCATCTGGCAACACGTAGGAATTCGAAACTGAAACCAGAACTACACGTGGAGCAACCAAGCTTGGCGTCCATTCATTTAAAACCGAAACCGAAACTACAGACGGCCAAAGCTTGAAAACTAGAGGGCGCTTGGTGGGAACCGAAACTACCTGGCGCTCTGACGCGGCAACCAAACTAGGTGACGGACTGACGTCAACCCGATCGGAAAAATACTATTAAATGTCATCAGATGTTATTGCCTGTTATTAAATGTCATTTGTGTGTTATTACATGTCACTTGCGTGTTATTACATGTCATTGCGCATTATTACATGTCATTGCGTGTTATTAAATGTCATTAAACGTGCATCCAGGTGCCCATCAAACACTATCGACACGTGAGTTCCCATTGTTTACCCGAGTTAACCGTTACCTTATCCTGGCGGCGCATGTTATTGAAACCTGGGAACCCATTGTTCACACTATCGATACATGATTTCCATTGTTTTCTGATATATCTTATCGTGCGTGTGCGTGTCGCATGTAACCTGAGCGGCCCATTGTTACCAAATGCAATATCTATCACTACTCCCCTTCTTAGGATATCCTTGTGGATCTGTGGTTTAACCGTCTCGCTGGATGCTTTCACGATTCACATAGCACAAAAGATAGAAACACGTACTACTCCCTTCGGGGCCCTTTTTTATTATTTACCTGCTAGTGAGTTATTGCTTCATAACCCACCCATTTTATCCTATCCTCTTTAGCACAGTGGCGTCGTTTGTGTTGTCTGTGTTTGTTCTGTTTCGGATGCCTTGCTTTTTTATGTTTTATTAGGTGTGTAAACCAGATAACAAGCTTCTCAGATATTCTTCTATATTGCTTCGGATATATTCACCAAAATTCGACATCAATAGCAATCCTATTTACTCGACAGTCAAGATTGGGCTAGCCTTTCCGAATACGCCGTCCCGTTTTTTCTGAACGTCAACTTATTTGGAGCAAAATAACTTCTGTCATCCTATTTCCATTTGCCTCCTGACGTTCTGACCCCAATTTGACTTCAATGGCACTCATATTTATCCCTCGGTCAAGATAGGACACACCTCTATCGCTCTGCGATGCCCATTCCATTCATTTTGTCCACACTTTTCTAAACTTCAACTTACTTTAGAGCAAAATAACTCCTGCCATTTTATTTCCCTTTGCCTCCTGATGTTCTGACCCAGATTTGACTTCAATGGCGCTCATATTTATCCCTCGGTCAAGATAGGACACACCTCTATCGCTGTGCGATGCCCATTCCGTTCACTTTGTCCACTTTTTTCTAAACTTCAGCTTACTTTAGGGTAAAATAACATCGGCCATTTTATTTCACTTTGCCTCCTGATGTTCTCAGCCAAATTTGACCTCAATGGCACTCATATTTATCTCTCGGTCAAGATAGGACACATCTCTCGCTCTGCGATGCCCATTCCGTTTACTTTGTCCACTCTTTTCTAAAAAGTAACTTGCTTTAGAGCAAAATAATTCCTGCCATTTTATTTCCCTTTGCCTCCTGATGTTCTGACCCAAATTTCACTTCAATGGCGCTCATATTTATGCCTCGGTCAAGATTGGACACATCTCTCTCGCTGTGCTATGCCCATTCCGTTCACTTTGTCCACTCTTTTCTAAACTTTAACTTGCTTGAGAGCAAAATAATTCCTGCCATTTTATTTCCCTTTGCCTCCTGATGTTCTGACCCAGATTTGACTTCAATGGCGCTCATATTTATCCCTCGGTCAAGATTGGACACACCTCTATCGCTGTGCGATGCTCATTCCGTTCACTTTGTCCACTCTTTTCTAAACTTTAACTTGCTTGAGAGCAAAATAATTCCTGCCATTTTATTTCGCTTTGCCTCCTGATGTTCTGACCCAGATTTGACTTCAATGGCGCTCATATTTATCCCTCGGTCAAGATTGGACACACCTCTATCGCTGTGCTATGCCCATTCCGTTCACTTTGTCCACTCTTTTCTAAACTTTAACTTGCTTGAGAGCAAAATAATTCCTGCCATTTTATTTCCCTTTGCCTCCTGATGTTCTGACCCAGATTTGACTTCAATGGCGCTCATATTTATCCCTCGGTCAAGATTGGACACACCTCTATCGCTGTGCTATGCCCATTCCGTTCACTTTGTCCACTCTTTTCTAAACTTTAACTTGCTTGAGAGCAAAATAATTCCTGCCATTTTATTTCCCTTTGCCTCCTGATGTTCTGACCCAGATTTGACTTCAATGGCGCTCATATTTATCCCTCGGTCAAGATTGGACACACCTCTATCGCTGTGCTATGCCCATTCCGTTCACTTTGTCCACTCTTTTCTAAACTTTAACTTGCTTGAGAGCAAAATAATTCCTGCCATTTTATTTCCCTTTGCCTCCTGATGTTCTGACCCAGATTTGACTTCAATGGCGCTCATATTTATCCCTCGGTCAAGATTGGACACACCTCTATCGCTGTGCGATGCTCATTCCGTTCACTTTGTCCACTCTTTTCTAAACTTTAACTTGCTTGAGAGCAAAATAATTCCTGCCATTTTATTTCCCTTTGCCTCCTGATGTTCTGACCCAGATTTGACTTCAATGGCGCTCATATTTATCCCTCGGTCAAGATTGGACACACCTCTATCGCTGTGCTATGCCCATTCCGTTCACTTTGTCCACTCTTTTCTAAACTTTAACTTGCTTGAGAGCAAAATAATTCCTGCCATTTTATTTCCCTTTGCCTCCTGATGTTCTGACCCAGATTTGACTTCAATGGCGCTCATATTTATCCCTCGGTCAAGATTGGACACACCTCTATCGCTGTGCTATGCCCATTCCGTTCACTTTGTCCACTCTTTTCTAAACTTTAACTTGCTTGAGAGCAAAATAATTCCTGCCATTTTATTTCCCTTTGCCTCCTGATGTTCTGACCCAGATTTGACTTCAATGGCGCTCATATTTATCCCTCGGTCAAGATTGGACACACCTCTATCGCTGTGCTATGCCCATTCCGTTCACTTTGTCCACTCTTTTCTAAACTTTAACTTGCTTGAGAGCAAAATAATTCCTGCCATTTTATTTCCCTTTGCCTCCTGATGTTCTGACCCAGATTTGACTTCAATGGCGCTCATATTTATCCCTCGGTCAAGATTGGACACACCTCTATCGCTGTGCTATGCCCATTCCGTTCACTTTGTCCACTCTTTTCTAAACTTTAACTTGCTTGAGAGCAAAATAATTCCTGCCATTTTATTTCCCTTTGCCTCCTGATGTTCTGACCCAGATTTGACTTCAATGGCGCTCATATTTATCCCTCGGTCAAGATTGGACACACCTCTATCGCTGTGCTATGCCCATTCCGTTCACTTTGTCCACTCTTTTCTAAACTTTAACTTGCTTGAGAGCAAAATAATTCCTGCCATTTTATTTCCCTTTGCCTCCTGATGTTCTGACCCAGATTTGACTTCAATGGCGCTCATATTTATCCCTCGGTCAAGATTGGACACACCTCTATCGCTGTGCTATGCCCATTCCGTTCACTTTGTCCACTCTTTTCTAAACTTTAACTTGCTTGAGAGCAAAATAATTCCTGCCATTTTATTTCCCTTTGCCTCCTGATGTTCTGACCCAGATTTGACTTCAATGGCGCTCATATTTATCCCTCGGTCAAGATTGGACACACCTCTATCGCTGTGCGATGCTCATTCCGTTCACTTTGTCCACTCTTTTCTAAACTTTAACTTGCTTGAGAGCAAAATAATTCCTGCCATTTTATTTCCCTTTGCCTCCTGATGTTCTGACCCAGATTTGACTTCAATGGCGCTCATATTTATCCCTCGGTCAAGATTGGACACACCTCTATCGCTGTGCTATGCCCATTCCGTTCACTTTGTCCACTCTTTTCTAAACTTTAACTTGCTTGAGAGCAAAATAATTCCTGCCATTTTATTTCCCTTTGCCTCCTGATGTTCTGACCCAGATTTGACTTCAATGGCGCTCATATTTATCCCTCGGTCAAGATTGGACACACCTCTATCGCTGTGCTATGCCCATTCCGTTCACTTTGTCCACTCTTTTCTAAACTTTAACTTGCTTGAGAGCAAAATAATTCCTGCCATTTTATTTCCCTTTGCCTCCTGATGTTCTGACCCAGATTTGACTTCAATGGCGCTCATATTTATCCCTCGGTCAAGATTGGACACACCTCTATCGCTGTGCGATGCTCATTCCGTTCACTTTGTCCACTCTTTTCTAAACTTTAACTTGCTTTAGAGCAAAATAATTCCTGCCATTTTATTTCGCTTTGCCTCCTGATGTTCTGACCCAGATTTGACTTCAATGGCGCTCATATTTATCCTTCGGTCAAGATTATTAGATTATTTATTATTAGATTATTAGTTTATTTATCAAGATTCAAGGATTATTGCTGGTGTCAGTCGACTGTCTCATACTGCGGAATTATTTGAACAGTACGATATTATTCCGATACCGAAATTCTACAACTATAAGCTTACCTTAACTTATTCAAAAAGCGTCCGTGAAAATAACACGTCATTTCTAGAACTATGTCAGTTAACTACGCTGACATCTATGTATTCTTTTCGACATAGGATTTGGTGTGTCCCATTGCATCGAACAAACTACGGCAAGCAGTCATTGACGTATATGTCACCATTTATTTTTAATCAGTTTGTTGGTACGTCGCCGGACCCATTGTTGATGCCAAAAGGAATGCTCTGTCGCTTTATGTTGGGTATTTAACTGTTAATTGAGTCAATTTTGAACTGTTAGTTGATTTGTTTGTATCATAGGCATTATATCTCTTCTTTCCATTTTTCTCACTTGGTTATTGTTACAATATTGTTTTTCTTTTTTTCTGTACGCTATGATCGTTACTGTATTGTTGCTGTAAATAGTGAATTTTGGGGGAGGAGCCGGTGTCAAGCCTCATGGGCTTTTTGCTGCTCTCCCAACCGCAAGGAAATATATTGAAATTGAAATTGAAGATAGCACACACCTCTATAGCTCTGGGATGCCCGTTCCGTTCAATTTGTCCACTCTTTTCAAAACTTCAGCTTACTTTAGGGTAAAATAACATCGGTCATTTTATTTCCTTTTGCCTCCTGATGTTCTGACCCAAATTTGACTTCAATGGCACTCATATTTTTCCCTCGGTCGAGATAGGACACACCTCTGTCGCTCTGCGATGCCCATTCCGTTCACTTTGTCCACTCTTTTCAAAACTTCAGCTTACTTTAGGGTAAAATAACATCGGTCATTTTATTTCCTTTTGCCTCCTGATGTTCTGACCCAAATTTGACTTCAATGGCACTCATATTTTTTCCCTCGGTCGAGATAGGACACACCTCTGTCGCTCTGCGATGCCCATTCCGTTCACTTTGTCCACTCTTTTCAAAACTTCAGCTTACTTTAGGGTAAAATAACATCGGTCATTTTATTTCCTTTTGCCTCCTGATGTTCTGACCCAAATTTGACTTCAATGGCACTCATATTTTTCCCTCGGTCGAGATAGGACACACCTCTGTCGCTCTGCGATGCCCATTCCGTTCACTTTGTCCACTCTTTTCAAAACTTCAGCTTACTTTAGGGTAAAATAACATCGGTCATTTTATTTCCTTTTGCCTCCTGATGTTCTGACCCAAATTTGACTTCAATGGCACTCATATTTTTCCCTCGGTCGAGATAGGACACACCTCTGTCGCTCTGCGATGCCCATTCCGTTCACTTTGTCCACTCTTTTCAAAACTTCAGCTTACTTTAGGGTAAAATAACATCGGTCATTTTATTTCCTTTTGCCTCCTGATGTTCTGACCCAAATTTAACTTCAATGGCACTCATATTTTTCCCTCGGTCGAGATAGGACACACCTCTGTCGCTCTGCGATGCCCATTCCGTTCACTTTGTCCACTCTTTTCAAAACTTCAGCTTACTTTAGGGTAAAATAACATCGGTCATTTTATTTCCTTTTGCCTCCTGATGTTCTGACCCAAATTTGACTTCAATGGCACTCATATTTTTCCCTCGGTCGAGATAGGACACACCTCTGTCGCTCTGCGATGCCCATTCCGTTCACTTTGTCCACTCTTTTCAAAACTTCAGCTTACTTTAGGGTAAAATAACATCGGTCATTTTATTTCCTTTTGCCTCCTGATGTTCTGACCCAAATTTGACTTCAATGGCACTCATATTTTTCCCTCGGTCGAGATAGGACACACCTCTGTCGCTCTGCGATGCCCATTCCGTTCACTTTGTCCACTCTTTTCAAAACTTCAGCTTACTTTAGGGTAAAATAACATCGGTCATTTTATTTCCTTTTGCCTCCTGATGTTCTGACCCAAATTTGACTTCAATGGCACTCATATTTTTCCCTCGGTCGAGATAGGACACACCTCTGTCGCTCTGCGATGCCCATTCCGTTCACTTTGTCCACTCTTTTCAAAACTTCAGCTTACTTTAGGGTAAAATAACATCGGTCATTTTATTTCCTTTTGCCTCCTGATGATCTGACCCAAATTTGACTCCAATGGCACTCATATTTATCCCTCGGTCGAGATAGGACACACCTCTGTCGCTCTGCGATGCCCATTCCGTTCACTTTGTCCACTTTTTTCAAAACTTTAGCTTACTTTAGGGTAAAATAACATCGGTCATTTTGTTTCACTTTGCCTCCTGATGTTCTGAGCCAAATTTGACTTCAATGGCGGTCATATTTATCCCTCGGTCAAGATAGGACACACCTCTATATCTCTGCGATGCCCGTTCCGTTCACTTTGTCCACTCTTTTCAAAACTTCAGCTTACTTTAGGGTAAAATAACATCGGTCATTTTATTTCACTTTGCCTCCTGATGTTCTGACCCAAATTTAACTTCAATGGCACTCATATTTATCCTTCGGTCGAGATAGGACACACCTCTGTCGCTCTGCGATGCCCATTCCGCTCACTTTGTCCACTCTTTTCAAAACTTCAGCTTACTTTAGGGTAAAATAACATCGGTCATTTTATTTCCTTTTGCCTCCTGATGTTCTGACCCAAATTTGACTTCAATGGCACTCATATTTTTCCCTCGGTCGAGATAGGACACACCTCTGTCGCTCTGCGATGCCCATTCCGTTCACTTTGTCCACTCTTTTCAAAACTTCAGCTTACTTTAGGGTAAAATAACATCGGTCATTTTATTTCCTTTTGCCTCCTGATGTTCTGACCCAAATTTGACTTCAATGGCACTCATATTTTTCCCTCGGTCGAGATAGGACACACCTCTGTCGCTCTGCGATGCCCATTCTGTTCACTTTGTCCACTCTTTTCAAAACTTCAGCTTACTTTAGGGTAAAATAACATCGGTCATTTTATTTCCTTTTGCCTCCTGATGATCTGACCCAAATTTGACTCCAATGGCACTCATATTTATCCCTCGGTCGAGATAGGACACACCTCTGTCGCTCTGCGATGCCCATTCCGTTCACTTTGTCCACTTTTTTCAAAACTTTAGCTTACTTTAGGGTAAAATAACATCGGTCATTTTGTTTCACTTTGCCTCCTGATGTTCTGAGCCAAATTTGACTTCAATGGCGGTCATATTTATCCCTCGGTCAAGATAGGACACACCTCTATATCTCTGCGATGCCCGTTCCGTTCACTTTGTCCACTCTTTTCAAAACTTCAGCTTACTTTAAGGTAAAATAACATCGGTCATTTTATTTCACTTTGCCTCCTGATGTTCTGACCCAAATTTAACTTCAATGGCACTCATATTTATCCCTCGGTCGAGATAGGACACACCTCTGTCGCTCTGCGATGCCCATTCCGTTCACTTTGTCCACTCTTTTCAAAACTTCAGCTTACTTTAGGGTAAAATAACATCGGTCATTTTATTTCACTTTGCCTCCTGATGTTCTGACCCAAATTTAACTTCAATGGCACTCATATTTATCCCTCGGTCGAGATAGGACACACCTCTGTCGCTCTGCGATGCCCATTCCGTTCACTTTGTCCACTCTTTTCAAAACTTCAGCTTACTTTAGGGCAAAATAACATCTGTCATTTTATTTCCTTTTGCCTCCTGATGTTCTAACCCAAATTTGACATCAATGGCACTCATATTTATCCCTCGGTCAAGATAGGACACACCTCTATAGCTCTGCGATGCCCGTTCCGTTCACTTTGTCCACTCTTTTCAAAACTTCAGATTACTTTAGGATAAAATAACATCGGTCATTTTGTTTCACTTTGCCTCCTGATGTTCTGAGCCAAATTTGACTTCAATGGCGGTCATATTTATCCCTCGGGCAAGATAGGACACACCTCTATAGCTCTGCGATGCCCGTTCCGTTCACTTTGTCCACTCTTTTGAAAACTTCAGCTTACTTTAGGGTAAAATAACATCGGTCATTTTGTTTCACTTTGCCTCCTGATGTTCTGAGCCAAATTTGACTTCAATGGCGGTCATATTTATCCCTCGGTCAAGATAGGACACACCTCTATAGCTCTGCGATGCCCGTTCCGTTCACTTTGTCCACTCTTTTCAAAACTTCAGCTTACTTTAGGGTAAAATAACATCGGTCATTTTGTTTCACTTTGCCTCCTGATGTTCTGAGCCAAATTTGACTTCAATGGCTTTCATATTTATCCCTCGGTCGAGATAGGACACATCTCTATAGCTCTGCGATGCCCGTTCCGTTCACTTTGTCCAATCTTTTCAAAACTTCAGCTTACTTTAGGGCAAAATAACATCTGTCATTTTATTTCCTTTTGCCTCCTGATGTTCTGACCCAAATTTGACTTCAATGGCACTCATATTTATCCCTCGGTCAAGATAGGACACATCTCTATAGCTCTGCGATGCCCGCTCCGTTCAATTTGTCCACTCTTTTCAAAACTTCAGCTTACTTTAGGGCAAAATAACATCGGTCATTTTATTTCACTTTGCCTCCTGATGTTCTGAGCCAAATTTGACTTCAATGGCTTTCATATTTATCCCTCGGTCGAGATAGGACACACCTCTATAGCTATGCGATGCCCGTTCCGTTCACTTTGTCCAATCTTTTCAAAACTTCAGCTTACTTTAGGGTAAAATAACATCGGTCATTTTGTTTCACTTTGCCTCCTGATGTTCTGAGCCAAATTTGACTGCAATGGCTTTCATATTTATCCCTCGGTCGAGATAGGACACATCTCTATAGCTCTGCGATGCCCGTTCCGTTCACTTTGTCCAATCTTTTCAAAACTTCAGCTTACCTTAGGGCAAAATAACATCTGTCATTTTATTTCCTTTTGCCTCCTGATGTTCTGACCCAAATTTGACTTCAATGGCACTCATATTTATCCCTCGGTCAAGATAGGACACATCTCTATAGCTCTGCGATGCCCGCTCCGTTCAATTTGTCCACTCTTTTCAAAACTTCAGCTTACTTTAGGGCAAAATAACATCGGTCATTTTATTTCACTTTGCCTCCTGATGTTCTGAGCCAAATTTGACTTCAATGGCTTTCATATTTATCCCTCGGTCGAGATAGGACACACCTCTATAGCTATGCGATGCCCGCTCCGTTCAATTTGTCCACTCTTTTCAAAACTTCAGCTTACTTTAGGGTAAAATAACATCGGTCATTTTATTTCCTTTTGCCTCCTGATCTGACCCAAATTTGACTTAAGTGGCACTCATATTTATCCCTCGGTCGAGATAGGACACACCTCTGTCGCTCTGCGATGCCCATTCTGTTCACTTTGTCCACTCTTTTCAAAACTTTAGCTTACTTTAGGGTAAAATAACCTCGATCGTTTTGTTTCACTTTGCCTCCTGATGTTCTGAGCCAAATTTGACTTCAATGGCGCTCATATTTATCCCTCGGTCAAGATAGGACACACCTCTATAGCTCTGCGATGCCCGTTCCGTTCACTTTGTCCACTCTTTTCGAAACTTCAGTTTACTTTAGGGTAAAATAACATCGGTCATTTTGTTTCACTTTGCCTCCTGATGTTCTGAGCCAAATTTGACTTCAATGGCGGTCATATTTATCCCTCGGTCAAGATAGGACACACCTCTATAGCTATGCGATGCCCGTTCCGTTCACTTTGTCCACTCTTTTCAAAACTTCAGTTTACTTTAGGGTAAAATAACATCGGTCATTTTGTTTCACTTTGCCTCCTGATGTTCTGAGCCAAATTTGACTTCAATGGCGGTCATATTTATCCCTCGGTCAAGATAGGACACACCTCTATAGCTATGCGATGCCCGTTCCGTTCACTTTGTCCACTCTTTTCAAAACTTCAGTTTACTTTAGGGTAAAATAACATCGGTCATTTTGTTTCACTTTGCCTCCTGATGTTCTGAGCCAAATTTGACTTCAATGGCGGTCATATTTATCCCTCGGTCAAGATAGGACACACCTCTATAGCTATGCGATGCCCGTTCCGTTCACTTTGTCCACTCTTTTCAAAACTTCAGTTTACTTTAGGGTAAAATAACATCGGTCATTTTGTTTCACTTTGCCTCCTGATGTTCTGAGCCAAATTTGACTTCAATGGCGGTCATATTTATCCCTCGGTCAAGATAGGACACACCTCTATAGCTATGCGATGCCCGTTCCGTTCACTTTGTCCACTCTTTTCAAAACTTCAGTTTACTTTAGGGTAAAATAACATCGGTCATTTTGTTTCACTTTGCCTCCTGATGTTCTGAGCCAAATTTGACTTCAATGGCGGTGATATTTATCCCTCGGTCAAGATAGGACACACCTCTATAGCTATGCGATGCCCGTTCCGTTCACTTTGTCCACTCTTTTCAAAACTTCAGTTTACTTTAGGGTAAAATAACATCGGTCATTTTGTTTCACTTTGCCTCCTGATGTTCTGAGCCAAATTTGACTTCAATGGCGGTCATATTTATCCCTCGGTCAAGATAGGACACACCTCTATAGCTATGCGATGCCCGTTCCGTTCACTTTGTCCACTCTTTTCAAAACTTCAGTTTACTTTAGGGTAAAATAACATCGGTCATTTTGTTTCACTTTGCCTCCTGATGTTCTGAGCCAAATTTGACTTCAATGGCGGTCATATTTATCCCTCGGTCAAGATAGGACACACCTCTATAGCTATGCGATGCCCGTTCCGTTCACTTTGTCCACTCTTTTCAAAACTTCAGTTTACTTTAGGGTAAAATAACATCGGTCATTTTGTTTCACTTTGCCTCCTGATGTTCTGAGCCAAATTTGACTTCAATGGCGGTCATATTTATCCCTCGGTCAAGATAGGACACACCTCTATAGCTATGCGATGCCCGTTCCGTTCACTTTGTCCACTCTTTTCAAAACTTCAGTTTACTTTAGGGTAAAATAACATCGGTCATTTTGTTTCACTTTGCCTCCTGATGTTCTGAGCCAAATTTGACTTCAATGGCGGTCATATTTATCCCTCGGTCAAGATAGGACACACCTCTATAGCTATGCGATGCCCGTTCCGTTCACTTTGTCCACTCTTTTCAAAACTTCAGTTTACTTTAGGGTAAAATAACATCGGTCATTTTGTTTCACTTTGCCTCCTGATGTTCTGAGCCAAATTTGACTTCAATGGCGGTCATATTTATCCCTCGGTCAAGATAGGACACACCTCTATAGCTATGCGATGCCCGTTCCGTTCACTTTGTCCACTCTTTTCAAAACTTCAGTTTACTTTAGGGTAAAATAACATCGGTCATTTTGTTTCACTTTGCCTCCTGATGTTCTGAGCCAAATTTGACTTCAATGGCGGTCATATTTATCCCTCGGTCAAGATAGGACACACCTCTATAGCTATGCGATGCCCGTTCCGTTCACTTTGTCCACTCTTTTCAAAACTTCAGTTTACTTTAGGGTAAAATAACATCGGTCATTTTGTTTCACTTTGCCTCCTGATGTTCTGAGCCAAATTTGACTTCAATGGCGGTCATATTTATCCCTCGGTCAAGATAGGACACACCTCTATAGCTATGCGATGCCCGTTCCGTTCACTTTGTCCACTCTTTTCAAAACTTCAGTTTACTTTAGGGTAAAATAACATCGGTCATTTTGTTTCACTTTGCCTCCTGATGTTCTGAGCCAAATTTGACTTCAATGGCGGTCATATTTATCCCTCGGTCAAGATAGGACACACCTCTATAGCTATGCGATGCCCGTTCCGTTCACTTTGTCCACTCTTTTCAAAACTTCAGTTTACTTTAGGGTAAAATAACATCGGTCATTTTGTTTCACTTTGCCTCCTGATGTTCTGAGCCAAATTTGACTTCAATGGCGGTCATATTTATCCCTCGGTCAAGATAGGACACACCTCTATAGCTATGCGATGCCCGTTCCGTTCACTTTGTCCACTCTTTTCAAAACTTCAGTTTACTTTAGGGTAAAATAACATCGGTCATTTTGTTTCACTTTGCCTCCTGATGTTCTGAGCCAAATTTGACTTCAATGGCGGTCATATTTATCCCTCGGTCAAGATAGGACACACCTCTATAGCTATGCGATGCCCGTTCCGTTCACTTTGTCCACTCTTTTCAAAACTTCAGTTTACTTTAGGGTAAAATAACATCGGTCATTTTGTTTCACTTTGCCTCCTGATGTTCTGAGCCAAATTTGACTTCAATGGCGGTGATATTTATCCCTCGGTCAAGATAGGACACACCTCTATAGCTATGCGATGCCCGTTCCGTTCACTTTGTCCACTCTTTTCAAAACTTCAGTTTACTTTAGGGTAAAATAACATCGGTCATTTTGTTTCACTTTGCCTCCTGATGTTCTGAGCCAAATTTGACTTCAATGGCGGTCATATTTATCCCTCGGTCAAGATAGGACACACCTCTATAGCTATGCGATGCCCGTTCCGTTCACTTTGTCCACTCTTTTCAAAACTTCAGCTTACTTTAGGGTAAAAAAACATCGGTCATTTTATTTCACTTTGCCTCCTGATGTTTTGAGCCAAATTTGACTTCTATGGCGCTCATATTTATCCCTCGGTCAAGATAGGACACACCTCTATAGCTCTGCAGGGGTGCTACGGGCAAAACTGATTTTGGAGCACTTTTTGGAGCAGTTCAATTTGAGTTTTGGAGCTCCTTGGAGCAGTAATTTTGCATACTTTGGAGCATACTGGAGCACAAAAATGTCATGTTCTGGATCAACTTGGAGCACAGCATTTCACATCTTTAATGGCACCAAGGAAAATAACCACATCTGAAGAAGCATATAGGTATAGCCTTAGTCCGTGTTAACAAGAAAGGACTCTGCTAATACATTTCCCGCATGTATTAAGTCCATGAGTGTGTCCGACACAAAGTGGAAAGCATAACTCGGTGAAGAAAGTTAGGAAACGTTGTTAAGTTAAAGTTAACAGCAGCCACGCCATGCTGAGCGCACGAAATTACGACGTTGCAAAGGACGCACACAGCATCAGTGTCCTTAAATTCTGGTTTGCACCAAACGCTGATGAGGTCATTGTTGGAATCCGCTTCATTTAGCACAGTTCAACTGAATTTGGTGCTCCGACCTGCGGCGACAAACGCAACCATTAAATTGATGCGAATCTCTCACGCAACTAAGCTCAGAAAAGCGATCTCTGTGTTGTAACTAAGCAACAAAGCAAAAAACGGTCGCTATATGCGATCAAAGCTAGCCAAGGTATTGCCACAAAAGTCGGAACTGGGACCACCCTTGTGAAAACCGAAAGTGTAATTTACACTTTCGGTTTGGGCGGCTGCGCTGTTTACAGTGAACAGCGCGGCCGCCCATACGTCTCGAACAACAGTATATTGCGATGAATTTATTGATAAGGGACGCAACTGGGAAGCATTACGGGTAAGGCTATATAATATATGTGGAAGAGCTAATTACGTTTGCTTATCTTGACACACACCTACGCTTGTCGCTGCATACAGTTAACGCCACCGAGGCACCCGCCACACAAACAGCAGGAGACGCAGGAGACACCCTGGCGGTAGAGGTGCGCGCCGCCGCCGGCCCTAAACGTCTGCACGCCGCCAACGTGGTAATTCGGTGCAAAGTCTGCTTTTCGACCAAAAACGCTCTAAAATCTCTCTGGTTTAAACGGAACTTTTTGGTCTCATGTTCTGCAATGGTTCACCCTCTTTTGTTTTTATATTCGGTGCAGCACTCTGCATATGAGCATTATTCGAACCCACGGCGAAAAAAAGAGGTAAACAACGAGATTTGGCCGAGGCAGACCTTTTCCCTGAGTTTTTGCATTCGAAAAAAAGAGATCAGCTCGGCGGCCCCGCCGCCGCCGCCGGGCCTCCAGAGGGGTGCACCCAGCTGAGAGCTTTCGACTTTTGCTCTTATGGCGCAATTTCCGCCGATTTCACGTTTTCGGCGCACGATGGCGCAAGAAATCAACCTTGTATCAAAATTGCGCAATTGGCGCAGCTGTAGCACCCCTGGCTCTGCGATGCCCGTTCCGTTCACTTTGTCCACTCTTTTCGAAACTACAGCTTACTTTAGGGTAAAATAACATCGGTCATTTTATTTCACTTTGCCTCATGATGTTCTGACCCAAATTTGACTTCAATGGCACTCATATTTATCCCTCGGTCGAGATAGGACACACCTCTATAGCTCTGCGATGCCCGTTCCGTTCACTTTGTCCAGTCTTTTATGAACTTCAACTTGCTTTAGAGCAAAGTAACTTCTGCCATTTTATTTCCCTTTGCGTCTTTATGTTCTGACCCAAATTTGACTTCAATTGCACTCATATTTATCCTTCGGTCAAAATAGGACACAGCTCTATCGCTCTGCGTGCCCATTCTGTTCACTTTGTCCAGTCGTTTATGAACTTCAACTTGCTTTAGAGCAAAGTAACTTCTGCCATTTTATTTCCCTTTGCGTCCATATGTTCTGACCCAAATTTGACTTCAATTGCAGTCATATTTATCCTTCGGTCAAGATAGGACACACCTCTATGGCTCTCCGTGCCCATTCTGTTCACGTTGTCCAGTCGTTTATGAACTTCAACTTGCTTTAGAGCAAAGTAACTTCTGCCATTTTATTTCCCTTTGCGTCCATATGTTCTGACCCAAATTTGACTTCAATTGCAGTCATATTTATCCTTCGGTCAAGATAGGACACACCTCTATGGCTCTCCGTGCCCATTCTGTTCACTTTGTCCAGTCGTTTATGAACTTCAACTTGCTTTAGAGCAAAGTAACTTCTGCCATTTTATTTCCCTTTGCGTCCATATGTTCTGACCCAAATTTGACTTCAATTGCAGTCATATTTATCCTTCGGTCAAGATAGGACACACCTCTATGGCTCTCCGTGCCCATTCTGTTCACGTTGTCCAGTCGTTTATGAACTTCAACTTGCTTTAGAGCAAAGTAACTTCTGCCATTTTATTTCCCTTTGCGTCCTTATGTTCTGACCCAAATTTGACTTCAATTGCAGTCATATTTATCCTTCGGTCAAGATAGGACACAGCTCTATCGCTCTGCGTGCCCATTCTGTTCACTTTGTGCAGTCGTTTATGATCTTCAACTTGCTTTAGAGCAAAGTAACATCTGCCATTTTATTTCCCTTTGCGTCCTTATGTTCTGACCCAAATTTGACTTTAATTGCACTCATATGTATCCTTCGGTCAAGATAGGACACAGCTCTATCGCTCTGCGTGCCCATTCTGTTCATTTTGTCCAGTCTTTTATGAACTTCAACTTGCTTTAGAGCAAAGTAACTTCAGCCATTTTATTTCCCTTTGCGTCCTTATGTTCTGACCCAAATTTGACTTCAATTGCACTCATATTTATTTTTCAGTCAAGATAGGACACACCTCTATCGCTCTGCATGCCCATTCTGTTCACATTGTCCAATCTTTTATGAACTTCAACTTGCTTTAGAGCAAAGTAACTTCTCCCATTTTATTTCCCTTTGCGTCCTTATGTTCTGACCCAAATTTGACTTCAATAGCACTCATATTTATCCTTCGGTCAAGATAGGACACAGCTCTATCGCTCTGCGTGCCCATTCTGTTCACTTGGTCCAGTCGTGCACGAACTTCAACTTGCTCTAGAGCAAAGTAACTTCTCCCATTTTATTTCCCTTTGCGTCCTTATGTTCTGACCCAAATTTGACTTCAATAGCACTCATATTTATCCTTCGGTCAAGATAGGACACAGCTCTATCGCTCTGCGTGCCCATTCTGTTCACTTGGTCCAGTCGTGCACGAACTTCAACTTGCTCTAGAGCAAAGTAACTTCTCCCATTTTATTTCCCTTTGCGTCCTTATGTTCTGACCCAAATTTGACTTCAATAGCACTCATATTTATCCTTCGGTCAAGATAGGACACAGCTCTATCGCTCTGCGTGCCCATTCTGTTCACTTGGTCCAGTCGTGCACGAACTTCAACTTGCTCTAGAGCAAAGTAACTTCTCCCATTTTATTTCCCTTTGCGTCCTTATGTTCTGACCCAAATTTGACTTCAATAGCACTCATATTTATCCTTCGGTCAAGATAGGACACAGCTCTATCGCTCTGCGTGCCCATTCTGTTCACTTGGTCCAGTCGTGCACGAACTTCAACTTGCTCTAGAGCAAAGTAACTTCTCCCATTTTATTTCCCTTTGCGTCCTTATGTTCTGACCCAAATTTGACTTCAATAGCACTCATATTTATCCTTCGGTCAAGATAGGACACAGCTCTATCGCTCTGCGTGCCCATTCTGTTCACTTGGTCCAGTCGTGCACGAACTTCAACTTGCTCTAGAGCAAAGTAACTTCTCCCATTTTATTTCCCTTTGCGTCCTTATGTTCTGACCCAAATTTGACTTCAATAGCACTCATATTTATCCTTCGGTCAAGATAGGACACAGCTCTATCGCTCTGCGTGCCCATTCTGTTCACTTGGTCCAGTCGTGCACGAACTTCAACTTGCTCTAGAGCAAAGTAACTTCTCCCATTTTATTTCCCTTTGCGTCCTTATGTTCTGACCCAAATTTGACTTCAATAGCACTCATATTTATCCTTCGGTCAAGATAGGACACAGCTCTATCGCTCTGCGTGCCCATTCTGTTCACTTGGTCCAGTCGTGCACGAACTTCAACTTGCTCTAGAGCAAAGTAACTTCTCCCATTTTATTTCCCTTTGCGTCCTTATGTTCTGACCCAAATTTGACTTCAATAGCACTCATATTTATCCTTCGGTCAAGATAGGACACAGCTCTATCGCTCTGCGTGCCCATTCTGTTCACTTGGTCCAGTCGTGCACGAACTTCAACTTGCTCTAGAGCAAAGTAACTTCTCCCATTTTATTTCCCTTTGCGTCCTTATGTTCTGACCCAAATTTGACTTCAATAGCACTCATATTTATCCTTCGGTCAAGATAGGACACAGCTCTATCGCTCTGCGTGCCCATTCTGTTCACTTGGTCCAGTCGTGCACGAACTTCAACTTGCTCTAGAGCAAAGTAACTTCTCCCATTTTATTTCCCTTTGCGTCCTTATGTTCTGACCCAAATTTGACTTCAATAGCACTCATATTTATCCTTCGGTCAAGATAGGACACAGCTCTATCGCTCTGCGTGCCCATTCTGTTCACTTGGTCCAGTCGTGCACGAACTTCAACTTGCTCTAGAGCAAAGTAACTTCTCCCATTTTATTTCCCTTTGCGTCCTTATGTTCTGACCCAAATTTGACTTCAATAGCACTCATATTTATCCTTCGGTCAAGATAGGACACAGCTCTATCGCTCTGCGTGCCCATTCTGTTCACTTGGTCCAGTCGTGCACGAACTTCAACTTGCTCTAGAGCAAAGTAACTTCTCCCATTTTATTTCCCTTTGCGTCCTTATGTTCTGACCCAAATTTGACTTCAATAGCACTCATATTTATCCTTCGGTCAAGATAGGACACAGCTCTATCGCTCTGCGTGCCCATTCTGTTCACTTGGTCCAGTCGTGCACGAACTTCAACTTGCTCTAGAGCAAAGTAACTTCTCCCATTTTATTTCCCTTTGCGTCCTTATGTTCTGACCCAAATTTGACTTCAATAGCACTCATATTTATCCTTCGGTCAAGATAGGACACAGCTCTATCGCTCTGCGTGCCCATTCTGTTCACTTGGTCCAGTCGTGCACGAACTTCAACTTGCTCTAGAGCAAAGTAACTTCTCCCATTTTATTTCCCTTTGCGTCCTTATGTTCTGACCCAAATTTGACTTCAATAGCACTCATATTTATCCTTCGGTCAAGATAGGACACAGCTCTATCGCTCTGCGTGCCCATTCTGTTCACTTGGTCCAGTCGTGCACGAACTTCAACTTGCTCTAGAGCAAAGTAACTTCTCCCATTTTATTTCCCTTTGCGTCCTTATGTTCTGACCCAAATTTGACTTCAATAGCACTCATATTTATCCTTCGGTCAAGATAGGACACAGCTCTATCGCTCTGCGTGCCCATTCTGTTCACTTGGTCCAGTCGTGCACGAACTTCAACTTGCTCTAGAGCAAAGTAACTTCTCCCTTTTTATTTCCCTTTGCGTACTTATGTTCTGACCCAAATTTGACTTCAATTGCACTCATATGTAACCTTCGGTCAAGATAGGACCCACATCTATCGCTCTGCGATGCCCATTCTGTTCACTTTGTCCAGTGGTTTTTGAACTTCAAGTTGCTTTAGAGCAAAGTAACTTCACCCATTTTATTTCCCTTTGCGTCCTTATGTTCTGACACAAATTTGACTTAAATTGCACTCATATTTATCCTTCGGTGAAGATAGGACACACCTCTATCGCTCTGCGTGCCCTTTCTGTTCACTTTGTCCAGTCTTTTATGAATTTCAACTTGCCTAAGAGCAAAGTAACTTCTGACATTTCATTTCTCTTCGCGTCCTGATGTTCTGACCCAAATTTGACTTCAATTGCACCCATATTTATCATTCGGTCAAGATAGGACACACTTCTATCGCTCTGCGTGCCCATTCTGTTCAATTTGTCCAGCCTTTTATAAACTTCAAGTTGCTTGAGAGCAAAGTAACTTCTGCCGTTTTATTTCCCTTTGCGTCCTTATGTTCTGACCCAAATATGACTTCAATTGCACTCATATGTATCCTTCGGTCAAGATAGGACCCACCTTTATCGCTCTGCGATGCCCATTCTGTTCACTTTGTCCAGTCTTTTATGAACTTCAACTTGCTTTAGAGCAAAGTAACTACTGCCATTTTATTTCCCTTTGCGTCCTTATGTTCTGACCCAAATTTTACTTCAATTGCACTCATATTTATCCTTCGGTCAAGATAGGACACAGCTCTATCGCTCTGCGTGCCCATTCTGTTCACTTTGTCCAGTCTTTTTTGAACTTCAACTTGTTTTAGAGCAAAGTAACTTCTGTGATTTTATTTCCCTCTGCGTCCTTATGTTCTGACCCAAATTTGACTTCAATTGCACTCATATTTATCCTTCGGTCAAGATAGAACACAACTCTGTCGCCCTGCGATGTCCGTTCTGTTCACTTTGTCCAGTCTTTTATGAACTTCAACTTGCTTTAGAGCAAAGTAACTGCTGCCATTTTATTTCCCTTTGCGTCCTTATGTTCTGACCCACATTTGACTTCAATTGCACTCATATTTATCCTTCGGTCAAGATAGGACACACCTCTATCGTTCTGCATGCCCTATCTGTTCACTTTGTCCAGTCTTTTATGAACTTCAACTTGCTTTAGAGGAAAGTAACTTGTGCCATTTTATTTCCCTTTGCGTCCTTATGTTCTGACCCACATTTGACTTCAATTGCACTCATATGTATCCTTCGGTCAAGATAGGACACACCTCTATCGCTCTCCATGCCCATTCTGTTCACTTTGTCCAGTCTTTTATGAACTTCAGCCTAGTTTAGATCAAAGTAACTTCTCCCATTTTATTTCCCTTTGCGTCCTTATGTTCTGACCCAAATTTGACTTCAATGGCACTCATATTTATCCCTCCGTCATGATAGGACACACTTCTTTCCCTCTGCGATGCCCATTTCGTTCACTTTGTCCAGTCTTTTCTAAACTTCAACTTATTTTAGAGCAAAATAACTGCTGCCATCCTATTTCTCTTTGCCTCCTGATATTCTGACCCAAATTTGAATTCAATGGCACTCATATTTATCCATCAGTCAAGATTGGGCACACCTCTATTGTCCTCCGATAGCCATTCTGTAAACTTTGTCCAGTATTTGTAAAGTTCAACTTACTTTAGACCAAAATAACTTTTTATTTTATTCTGACCCGAATTTGACTTCAATGGTACACATATTTATCCCTCGGTCAAGATGGGACACACCTGTATCGCTCTGCGATGCCCATTCCGTTTACTTTGTCCACACTTTTCTAAAATTCAACTTACTTTAGAGAAAAAAACACTTGTGCCGCTTTATTTCCTATCACGAGTCTATCACGATCCGTTTCCTGTGAACCGCCACGTCTTCTGATGAAATGACAGGGTACAAAGTGTCCTTTTGGTCTCAGTTTTTGTGTCTGGATCTCCAACGACTGTGTTTACGAGAGGAATATTTCATGAGCCTTCTGAACATAGATGACGACTTCGATGACTTCGACGATTTTCTATTTTCGATGGCAATTTTCTCTGGCCCGCGACCCCATCCGCCTGCGCAGGGTCTTCTTTTATAATATTTGCGCAGGCGGGAAACACATTCCATTTTCTGCTCCAACGTGGCTGGCGAAGAGTGTGACTTTGGATGCCAGACCACGCGGAGCTTGTGTAGATGACCTCGGATTCCAGTGTTGCAATATGTTGAAAGACAACATTGTGTTGACCACGTAGACGTATACGGGTGACTTTGATCAGTTGCAGCTTAGATGTACGAATATTTTGCTCCATTGGGCGTTAGATAGGTAGATGATGACATTTTTCCGTTTTGGTGGCGGCATTCAGAGCCTCGTTGGGCGGATTCGCTGTGGTGTTTCGAACCCGTTACCAGCTCCCACCACGGGGAGGTGGGGTTGAATGCCGCAGTTGCTGGGAGCCAATGAATCCGAGGTCTTAAAGGGGTCCGGGGACAGACAGAAGGTCGAAGTCAGAAAGAGAAATCTAGAAGCCCTCACAGTGCGTTGAGATGTTTGAGGAGGACCTCTATGAGGTCTTGAGGCATGGCGGTGGTGTTATAGTTGGGCGTCTGGCGTTGGAAGATGCCCGAAGAAGAGAGCGGACAAGAAGGAAAGGAGGCGAGCCATCGTCAAGCAAGAATCTCAGCGAGAGAAGTCGAAGGAGTAAATTGATACGCGCAATCCAAAACAGTATACCCTTTTCATCTTCTATGGCGAAGCGTGGCTTGGTGGCACTTCACCTTTTGGTTGGGTAACAGTTGAACTGAATTATGAAAACGTAATTACGAGGAAAATGTGTTAGGGCTTGATTTGTGTGCGTGTGTCTCTGTGCGGATGAACAGGGTCCTACCGCGAAGGAAATCCGTGACCCAACGTTTTCTCCTTGATGACACACTCTAAGGAAAAAAGGAGTAATTTTACTCCTTTTGGGCGCTAAATGCACTGCGACAAAAAATAGTCCCTTTCGGGAGTAAATGCGCGGGAGTAAATGAATGTCACAGGGTGGAGACTGTATTTCACGCGCTGTTGTAAGAGTCCCACGTACATAATTGGTGTGCATGCATGAAAATACTTTGAAGCAAATCGTCAACCGTGATATATCGCGTGATATAAAATCTTGCGCCATACATAGGGCACAATGTGCGAAGAAAGATGCACTAACTGTTTCTTACTCTGTGTGGCTGGAAAATTGCTACGTTGGCTGAGTTATACAGCCTTATGCCATCAAATTGACCGAGGGCACATATTTCCGTAGACTGTTGCATTCAGGAGACGATTCGCGAAGTTCAGTGACAATTTGCAGTCCTGGGGAGTAAATGTCGGGTTAGGGGTTCCAAAATGGGGAGTAATTGCAGTTCAGGGGAGTAGAAGCTGCGATTTTCTTAGAGCGCAGAAGAAGCACAAGTAAGCACCTTTAGGATGAAAATTCGACTGAGTGTATGATATACCAGTTTCGCGTCGAGGAACACAACCCACCTTGGTCCTTTAGACAGCCATTGCCTCCGGTGCTGCGAACAGAATCTAGCGCCTAGTGATGCCGATGGGCGCCAGACATTTCTAGGCGGAAGTAGGATCTCTCTTCTGGTGCCACCACTGGAGCCTGCGAAGTGTCATTCAGTCCAAGAGGTTTCCGACACAACTAGTCAGGCCCAGCAGCCTAAAAGAGGACAGTTGGAAAGGTATCTTGTCTGGCTTCAGGCAGGAAACAACTGGTGCGGATTTCCAGGCTTCCCGGCAATTTATCTTCCCTCCACGATGCATTCAATGCTGACAACAGAAAGCCCAATGACTACAAGTCCAGGCTACGGAACGCCAGATATGATACCCCGATACTGAAACATTATTTTGCTATTCAAAGTTACTTAAAAAACAATACAGCTCTGACTGACTGCAACGCGCTATCCACTTCATCTTTATCTCCCTTTTTCTCTCCGCTGACAGTTTAATGTATCAGAGAGCGCCTGGCAGCGGGCAAAACTTTCATATTTTTAGTCTCTTTATCTTGTTCGGTCCACCTTGCTTATGAGTGATGGCCCTGCCAGTTCAGACCTTATATTATCAGAGTATAGAACAGAATGTAAAGGAAATTTGCGAACGAAGAAGGTTGTTGCAATAGTGGTTGACAGCTATATTTAGTCACCACCTTCAGGCAAAAATAAATTGTCAAGAGAGACGACCGTGTCTCCCCCCCCCCAAAAAAAAATATATGCACACTCATATCCGACGCGCGTTGAAGCACCATCCTAAGTTGTGTTACCTATACACACGCCCTGTCCTAACCCAGCATTCGTGTCGAGCAACGCGTTTTCCCTCGTAATTACGTTTTCCTAATTCAGTTGAACTGTCGCTCACCCAAAACGTGAAGTGCAGAACCACCGTTTCACCAAAGATGAGAAGGGTTTACCGCCTTGAATTTCCCCAATCTAATTTACCCCTTCAACCTGTCTCGCTGACAACCTCGCTCTACGATGAGTCGCTTCTTCAGCTTCGTGTCCGCCCTGATATTCGGCCGTCTGCCAACACCGGACGCGGTGCCCATCATGATGCACCTTCACTTTCGACGCATCGCGTCGCGCATTCCGGGGGCTTTTCACGGCCTCCGGAATGAACTAGATTTTTGTCGCAACGTCAACGGTTACATCTCAGCCACTGTAAACCTCATCTGTGACGTCCTGCAGGACAATCTGTGCCTGCAGGACGAGTGCCTCGACTTCGCGAGGTACGTCGTCGCCCGCCACCACCGCCGCTTCACGGCTGACGAATCAACTCGCCTCATCAATTCAATCGCCCGTGCCGTCCTTTCGTCCAACGACACGTCACTCGCCATGCCAATGGACATCATTGAGGTCCTCATCAGACACCTCCACGCCCTGTGAGCTTCTGGATTGCCTTTTCTGACTTCGACCCGCTCGCCTGTCCCCGGACCCCATCACGACCTCGGATTCATTGGCTCCCAACAACTGCGGCATTCAACCTCACCTCCCCGTGGTGGGAGCTGGTAACGGGTTCGAAATACCACGGCGAACCCGGCCAACGAGGCTCTGAATGCCGCTACCAAATGCAAGATTGTCATCATCTGCATATCTACTTCCAATGGAGCAAAATATGTGTACATCTACGCTACTACTGATCAAAGTCACCTGTATACGTCTACGTCGCCAGCAGCATATATTGTCTTTCAACATACTGCAACACTGGAATCCGAGGTCATCTACACAAGCTCCGCGTGGTCTGGCATCCAAAGTTGCATCTTCGCCAGCCACGTTTGAGCAGAAATTGGAACGTCTTTACCGCCTGCGCAGATATCATAAAGGAAGACTCTGCGCAGGCGGATTGGGCCGTGGGCCAGAGAAAGTTGTCTTCGAAAATAGAAAATCGTCGATGTCATCAAAGTCGTCATCTACATTCAGAAGGCTCATGAAATATTCATCTCGTCGACACAGTCTTTGGAGATTCTGACACAGAAACTGACACCAAAAGAACTCTGTCTACTGTGCCACTTCCTCAGAAGGCATGGCAGTGCACGGAAATCAGATCGTGATCGACGCTGCGCACTTAGGCAGTTAATGTGACAACGATGTCAACAAGCGAAATATGCAAAGGAAAAAAAGGACGGCGAGATCAACGAACGTACCCAGGATTCTTTCATCTGCAAAATATGCAAAATATGCACCTGATCGTTTGAACGAAGCACTCTGCTGTAACAGCGAAGAAAATGTCAGCGCAGGCCATGTCGTTGAACGAATGATGAGGCCAAAGAGTATATACCCAGGAGAATTTTACCTGCAAGGACATGATCTGGAACAGAGACCAACAAGACGTTGCGGCGGACACCGTAAGCAAAATATGCAAAGGAAAAAAAAAAGACTGAGATCCACGAACACACCTAGAATTCTTTCATCTGAGAAACCTACAAAATATGCACCTCATCGTTTGAGCGAAGCACTCTGCTGTAACAGCGAAGAAAATGTCAGCGCAGGCCATGTCGTGGAACGAATGGTGAGGCCAAAGAGTATATACCCAGGAGAATTTCATCTGCAAGGACATGTCCTGGAACAGCGACCAAGAAGACGTTGCGGCGGACACCGTAAGCGAAATATGCAAAGAAAAAAAAAGGGACGGCGTGATCCACGAAAGCACCAAGGATTCTTTCATCTGCAAAAACAGCAAAATATGCACCTGATCGTTTCAGCGAAGCACTCTGCTGTAACAGCGAAGAAAATGCCGAACTCGTCAGTCAAGTTCAGACTTTTGGAGCGACGTCTTCCACTGTAACCACTGTGACGTAGCAACCAATAAAGACGAGAAAAAGACTTGACGTGTTTGAGTATTCCTTGTGCTTCTCACGGCGTGCGCACGTTCAATTAAAGCGCGAGGCACTTTAGTGTATGGCGTTGATTTACGAAGTACCCAAGTAGTACCCTTACCGTACCTTACGTACCGTTCTGGGTACGTTCTAGTCGTTATTCCTCGTGCGTTGAAAACCTCAAAATCGTGGCGTAGTTCAATTGTGACTCCTTAGAATGCGTAACAAGAGAAGACGGCGGATGGTGAGAGTGAGCCGGATTTCGTTGCCTGGAAGAACGAGAAAACCTCACTCGCTAAGGACCAATGAGCGTGCGTCACATCCAGTTAGTCAGAGAATTACGTTTTCGCGTAAGTGCCGCCACTGGGCGCGTTAAGTTGGTGCTCCGGGAACAGTTCATTCGCTCCCGGGATCACTTAACCAAGCCAGAAAAAAAAAAAGAATTAAAAGAATGGGCCCAGTTGAAATTTGTCTTTGGTATGAATGGGACCCAACAAAATGTTTTAGTCTTTCAATTTTCTTTACGTTTTTCTAAGGTTTCAATTTTGGCCTGATGTCTTAGGTCCGTTACTGGGGTCGGATTCACAAACGCGATCGTAAGATGCGCTAAGACGTCGTAGCCTGCGACGCGCGTACGACGGCGCCGTAAGTGCGATTCACAAAGCTATCGTAGTGGAGAGGGTATCCCCTTTGACGAGGAAGGGGAAGCTGCTCGTTTCGTGTCACGTGCACCTCCGAGAGAAACAGCCAAAGGGTGCGAGACTATGTTTTCGCTATGGTAACGACACTGATCTCGATTGTAAAAGGCTGGATCGCGGATTGGGAGCGCGAGCGTGAAGAAACCGGCCGCCATCTTACGGTACCCACAAGAGTCGCCGCAGCGATCATGGCAACTTCTTGCAATTACGGTCCTACCAACCGCACTGGCAAGGTTACAGGGCCTAAATTTATGCAGGTGAGTCACTCTTCATCAAGGAATAAATAGGCGCCCATCCTGTATATTTAGTTGACCATTATGAAGTGTTTTTTTGCCCAAAACGAGCACTGGATGCAGGATGCTTGATCGCTCTTCCGGCGTTCAATCGAGCACACTTGCATTTTACCCGGCGGCAAATACAGTTTGAGCGCATAATATGCTTGAAAGAACATGTTACACTACACAGGTAGTGTTGTCATCAATATATGTGCAAGCACTCGAGCGCTTTTTTGCATGCATTGCTAGCATGGTACACGGTGTTCTCAGTGGAAGCAAGTGCCACATTCATTTCCTTCAATTACCTTCGCGCACAAGTTCGGTATTACGTCATAATGAGACCACGATTGTCACCTTTTTTCATGTATTAGTATTGTTTTGTGCCTTGGTTTGATTTGTGACAAAGAATCCTACGTAACGGTGGTGTGGCGCGACTTGAATAACGGCTTTGTGTCTGAGCTGTATCGTCAGCTTGTTACGATAGTAATAATTTGTAGCGTGTCGTGCTATTTGTAGCAGTTTTTAAAGCAAAAGTGGTCACTCAATACAGGTTTCGTCATGAGGGCTACCCTGTGAATAATCTGTGCAGTGTGATACGGCTGGGTGTACAGGTAAGTATCACGTTCTTCATCCACTGGTTTCTACTTTACAGGAAGGAACAACCTCAGTGCACGCACTGTGGTTAGCCTCTCTCAGTTTTGCATATTTTCTTACATGTTCACATCAGAAACACACCTTACACTTTAGGCTCCTTCACCCAGCAATATAATAATTAGATATTATAATTCTTTTTAGAAGAGTTCCCCATATTCTTTTTAGAATAGTTTTTAATCTTTTTAATTTTTAGAAGATACAGGGATTGTAAACCATGTTTTAAACTGATGTTTTAACATTTGTCCAATGCATTTATTAAACAACATATTCATTTTTAACTGGTTGCACCCAAACCAATGTTCTGATGTATTATTTCCTTTGTTGTCGATGCACCATAAAAGTTGGAATAATCATCATCAGTGCAGGTTACTTCACAGCTTTCTCGACATACTCAAGAAATGGGTGCAGAACCTGCGTAATGCCCGCAAACTTTGACTACCACAGCACCTCCAGAAAGTAAAGGAATATGTGTCACATGGGATTTTTAAAGGCATTCACAGTATATAATACATGTATGAACTGTTGTAGATCTAAGCAGCTTCTACAGTACACTCTCAGAAATTAAAACTTGTCAGGGAACTGTGATAATTGTTTCAGTTGATAGGCATGCACATATACGCTAAAGAAGACAATTATTTATTGAGAATGCACTTCTCTGGCTATACTCATGTTGTTTACATCTACTGTTGATCACATTCATTTATCACATATTATATTCTTATATATTATTATTATGTTATCACATATTCGATCACATTAGATTTAAAATTGAGCATATAAGAGAAAATATCAGGAGGGAAGTTGCTATTCATTGCTCATTCCAACCTAAAATTGAGTGCTACAAATTTAGAGAGCGCACCTGACCGCTGTCATTCCTAAAATGTATATTGCCATTGTAGCAAGGTCACAAAACAATAAATGTAGCCTTTTGCGACCTCTCTGCACGTTCATTGTATCCTGAAACGCATAAGTGCAGGAAATAAATCTTGAACTTGAATAAACTTGATGTTGTATAAACTTGACATAAAATGTTGAATAATATAATGAATAATATAAAATATTGAATAAACTTGAACTCGTATATTCTCTTTACTCATCATCAGTGATCTTCATTACAAAACCATATCGTGTTAGACTTTTTTGTGTGCGTTTCACAGACTGGGTACACGAGGGCCAAAATGACAAAATCACAACTGTTTCAACCTCCAAATAGTCCTGTTGCAATTTGAAGACCATACGTGGAGCTGCATTGTTTGGAACATGCTCCACATAACAAGCATGACAAAGTCAGCACTGGATAGTAGGACCCCGTGCCCAAGCAGCTTTTCTCACGCTGCAGTTGTATTCAACAAAAGCATGTGAGTGCTGGAAAAGGACATTCAGTTTGGCACAACCGCGCCTGCAGATAATCAGAACAGATGAAGGAAGAAACAAACAAACATAGAAAGGCCGTACTTCAAAAAGAGATAAGTCCTGTGTCTCAAGGAGGTGTTACCACTTTTAAGTAACTTAATTGATTAAGCTTACATCACTACCTGATTAACTGTCCTAACGAGCGTGTTCTAATTGCGTGAAGCAATTAAATCACGCTCACAACTTATTTGGGCTGCTTCGGTGTGTCCATATTTGCGAGGCAAAGCACCGCAGTCGTTCACTAAAAGACACTTTCTGCGGCGGTGCTTGATATAAATCATACGAAACCGATACACGGCTAAAACAACGGCTGTGATTCTACAGAACGATCTCTTTCTGCCATGCGAGTATATCCTTTCCCGGACCGTTCTTTATGGAACAATTTTTGTCCAGAACGCAGCACGGGATATGACATACATGGTGGTTGTTAACCTCACATCGTTTCTTATTGAAATATTGGCTGGGAAACGTACTGTAGTACAATCCCCAGCGCTGCACTGCTGTGACGGTCTAGTTTCGGAATGCAAAACATGACGTAATTAAGAATCGAACGGCAGGACACCTGTGAAACACTGTTAGGATACATCAGTATACTGGCACCTTACAAAATTGTGTGATGACAAGCAACGATCAACGCCTGCAGCGCTATAAATACTCACAATCTCCGTTGCCTCCCATTGTTTTCTATGGGCACACACAGCGCTTTAGGGCCTCCCAACATGGCGGCCCGAATGCACGCCCCTCTCCCATGCGCCATCCAGCCTTTATAGATAGAGATCAGTGGTCTCACGTTTCGTACGTCATTTCTGCTCCGGACTCTTCACGTGAACGTCGGCTACGTCCAGAGCAAGGTGAGATCCTTGATGCGTACTTACCATCTTTCACTATTATTAATGCCGTGTTGTAGTTTTTTACTGTCTGTACGATTTTCCCCCCCCACTGTTCTCACTGTATTTGTAAATTGTTGTTCGTCAACCGTACGACGTAGTTTTAGCCGCCGGATTTTCTTGTCTCTACCTTTATACTGACCGTGTAACTTCTCTGCTGATGAAGGAACGAATAATTAAGAGACACGGGACACGAAGACAAGCACAAGAGTTCGCCGTCTCACGGTTATTCGTTCCTTCATCATCATGCACCAGTGTCCGTTATTTCACACGTATTAGCCGCACCACAGATAAGCCGCAGGACTCGTTTTTAGATACATTTTGAAAATGTTTTTGCAGATAAGCCGCGGGTAATACGACGCGATTGCTTTGTGCGCTAAACCAGCCGCGGCTAATACACGTGAAAATACGGTAGTCTGCGCCCTATCTCTTCTACTTCTCTGCGGCTCGTTATCTATTAAGCTGAGTCGTCAGAGTAAATAACGTACGCTGCGTCCGAAAGGTGCCACTTATAAGCTACCTATGGACCACCGATAAGCGTTCCCCTTGCTTATCGTTGGATTAATGCCAAAGCATGGCATTCCTTCGGTAGGCGCGTTGTCATTGTGCAAGTCGGCTTCACCTAATTACCGTGTGCATTGAGGGGGAAGCCAGCTTTAGGAAAATCTCGATGTTGCTAGACTACTTCTTTCTTTTGCTCTAAATTTAGCGAAACATTTTGTAATCGTTCCGTTTTATGGTTTTACTGTGGGGAAGCCGACTTTACAATAGTGTTGACTGCGCCTTTGTTGCTTTGCTGGGCTCCCCTCCCTTTTTCGCTTTGTTCTAATAAATATAGCCCCCTTTCTCGTGTTGTTTTTTCTTCTTTTTCTTTTTTTTTGTAGCAAATGATCCTGTGCTGGCCCAGGGGCGGATCCAGACCCTCGTTTTTTTTGGGGGGGGGGGTTCTTTGTGGGAGCGCGTAGTGGGGGAGGGAAATCCAATGTATAAACTGACGTTTCGGGGGGGGGGGGGGCGATCGCCCCCCCCACACACAGCATCCTATGTGCTGGCTATGTTTCGAAAGAAGACCGTTATCTCTGAGCGGGTTTTCTTCATAGGACAACACGTCAGAAACATAAACGTATTTTGGGGACGTCATCAGCGTCCTGTTCGGAACGCCACCGGCATTGATAGTAATTATGTGGTTTCGGTTTCCTGGAATAGGCAGGCGACGGCGGCTTCGTGGTTTTCGTTGTTTCGTGGCACTCTTCGCATTCGTCGCGTCACATTCTGTCAGTATATGATACCTTTGCCGCATAGCTGACAGGCGGGGTCCACTTCAAAAAGTTCACTCGTCCGCCTGGCATTTTACTAGCCCTAACGGAACACAACTTCCAGTAGTGTCCCGACAGACGTCCCCCACATATCTCCGAGTGGCCACGGTTTGGAGTTCCCACAAATATCCGTCGTTTGTCCTCGCAGGATGTTACACGGAGATGGCGGGACGTTGCACGGACTTACATGCGTACGTGCTCACGGCCCTGTATTTTCTTATTATTATTGATACTGTTTATTGAGCTGCTGCGTAAGTGGACAGATTCTTACTAGGCGTTTTTTTTTTCCTGTCATTTTGTTTCAGCTTGGGCCATTGCATCTTCCTTTTGCAGTTGCAGTTCTTTCTAGTATTTCTGTTACTGACAATGGGCACGAAGATTTAAAAAGAAAAGAAAAAAAAAGCTCTTAGAACCATGAACTTAGAAAGGCAGTGGCATACCTTTCCAAATCGAAAACAGATACTATAGATATTGCTTGTCTCGCGAGCTTCCACCAATTCGAGAGTCCCGTTTTTGTCTGCGAGTCAAACTAAAGCGTGAAGTGTTCAATTTTTTAAATTTTTATTTTTTAATTTGTTTGTTATTATTTGTGATTGCGTATACCGATAACACTGGACTGAAGAACTGGTTGAAGTATACGTCAAGCAGTTCTTCTGCTATCATCTCTGGGCCGGCGGACGTTCTTGGCCATATGTTGCTCAACCGTCAAATCACTAATTACTTAAAAACCGTTAATTAACTGTTTCGTTATAACAGCAGTAGTAATAGGGGGTATCGAGGGAGACCAGATGTCAGTACGTTCCATAGGTGTCTGGTTCGAACCCCACAGCGTCTGGGACACCGTCGCGTGTGCGGAGGGCGCGGCGCCAGTGCGGAGGGTTGTCCGAGCGCTTATCGGCGGGGGTAGGGCTGCGTGCGCGCTTACTAGCTCACATTTTTCAGCCTGGGCCAACTTCTTTCGTCATTTTTCAATCTGCGCCGAATTTTTTCGCGACTTTTTCCCGTGCGCGACAGGCGGCGCTCGGGTGGAGGGCTGCTGCGGTGGGCGGAGCGTGGCCGGAGGGTTGCGTGAGCGCTTACTTGCTCACATTTTTCAGCCTGGGCCGACTTCTTTCATCATTTTTCAATCTGTGTCGACTTCGATCGCAATTTATTTCCCGCTACAGCAGGTGTGCAGTAGGCGATTTACATGCAAAGGATAGCCATACACAAAAGTACAAGTGAAAATATATTTATTAAAGTCATTAGTGTCAGGAATTACGTTATGACTTCATGTGAAGGAGAAAAACTCAGCCAAAAAATCTGATGCAATAGCATTGAGTATTTTATTAGTGATAATCACGCAAGTTTTCAATTAAACAGAGAGTAGCACATTTTAATAAAAGAGGATATTTTTAATCAATATGATTACAATCAAAATTAAAAGTTTTATTATAAAAAGTCTAACATGACCACCATGGAGGAGTTTTAATTACATAGTTCTAATATGTAACTTCATGCACAACAACCTAATATTCCATTATGATACATTTAATCAAACAATATATTTTTAATCAATATAATTACAATCAAAATTAAAAGTTGTATTATAAAAAGTCTAACATTATTATACGTGACCACCATAGTGGAGCTTTAATTACAAGTGCCGATAGATGTATGTGAACAGCAGAGAACCTGGAAGACCATGGGACACAAACACAAGAGGAAATAAAATCTATAACACTACAAAGAAGATATTCTTAATCAAAACAACAGAGGAGGGGAATAATCTATCATTTTAACTATCATAAAATCATCCTCGTGACTTCCCCATACAATTTTCGTTCTAAGAGACTCTACAAACCTTACTTTGTTTTATGAATTCAACACAGAAAATATATTTAAAAAATGAACTTCAACACATAGCACGCTCCTAGCCAACAATCAGCTCTAATAATATCTGCCCTGATTTGTTGAAGACGGGAGGCGTACACCTGACAGCTATGAACATTTTCGAGCACAATAGGGAAGATTATTCCAACATTACCCAATTAATCAATTTCTTATTAAGTAAACAACATAGACATACGGAAATAATGAGAAAAACGATCAACAGCTAATAGAGAACCAAAACACATCACATAAACAACAGACACATGCAGGAAAATAAATGAAAAATAATCTATCAAAACGATCAACATGCACGGATGAATGGCAGAGAAACACTTTGAACAGTACATGCTGAATAATTTAATACAGCACAGAGCTCACGCTGAATAGCAGAGAAACAATCTAAACGGCACATCTGCCAACATGTAAACAACAGACAGGAAAATATTAGTGAAACAAGATCAACAGCTAATAGAGAGCCAAAATCCAACACGTAAACAAGAGGTACACAAAGGATAAATAGTTGAAGAACAATCTAACAAAACAAGAAACATGCACGGATGAATAGCAGAGAAACACTCTAAACGATGCATCTACCAACGGTAAACAACAGACACATGCAGGAAAATAATTGAAAAAGAATCAATCAAAACGATAAACATGGACGGATGAATAGCAGAGAAACGCTTTGAACGATGCATCTGCCAACATGTAAACAACACACCGGAAAATAATAGCGAAACAAACTATCAAACATTACAATTTGAAATAATATATCTTTTGAACTATCATAAAATCAACCTTGCGAGCTAACAATATAGAATTTTCATCCTACTCAGGCACTATAAACATTACCTTGACAGAGCTATCCAAACATGCACCACAGCTATGCTTTACAATAATTACAACCAGACTTGAGACCAGCGGGGTCACTCTCTCCCTCTATGCAGCCCGGTGCGGTCACTCTCTCCATCTATACAGCCCAAGCATGGAACCTGTTGTCAATCTGTGGGGGTGGGGAAATCCTCTCTCTTTTTCACATTCTTTTCTCCAAAAGGAAATATTCTTAGGATCGGTGTACAGAGACGAATTTTTTATTGATCGCAAATAGACATTGGAATTATTCGACTCTCAAGCACACAATAAGAATTCTATCAAAAACAATAGAACGCAAAAAATCTAAGAATACACTTTCTAAGCAAACGAGAAAATATTATCGGTGCAAACAATACTCAACGAGAAACGTTGCATTTAATGTATTTCAGATCAGACACAACTATTAGGCAATCATTATTCTCAACTCACAAAATATCAATCGAGTGAAAGTCAAGTTTATTCAATGACAGAAACAATACTCATTCGAAAACGAGAATCAAATTTAATTACGTTGTTTTATGTTAACTTTGCAATACATGCAGAAGCCACAAACAACTCATCTGAAATGCAAATTATTGTGTTTGCTATAGCGGAAATCAACGCACACAACATTCCAATCTAATAGAATATTTTTATTAATATCGATCGGGTGATCATCTGAAACATAGTCAAAGCAGTAATTAATTTAGGCAAACATTTTCCTAACCAAGTGTGCAAATACATCACAGAAACACGTCTTTTTCATTGAGGACCTAATAGTGGAAACAAAATATCAATCGAGTGAAAGTCAAGTTTATTCAGTGATAGAAACAATACTAATTCGAAAACGAGAAACAAATTTAATTACATATTTTTATGATAACTTTGCAACAGTAATTTCTACATGTAGAATAGCCACAATCAACTCATCTGAAATGTAAATTATAGTGTTTGCTACAGCGAAAATCAACGCACACAACATTCCCAACTAATAGCATATTTTTATTAATATCAATCGAGTGATCATCTGAAACAAAGTCAAAAGCAGTAATTAATTTAGGCAAACATTTTTCGTAATTACGCAGCGCAAATATACATCGCAGAAACACGTCTTTTTCATTCAGGACCCACTAGTGTAAACGAAGTGACAGAGGGAAGCTGAGTTCCCGTACACTTTCGTTAAGGTTACACCCGCAGGGAGTAGGGGAATCCAACAACGGTCTTGGTATACAAAGCCATAAACCGACTCCAGCAAGTCAAGTTAGGGAAGGATGGGCTCTAGCGCTGTCTTGTACATAGAATCATTGAAAGCAAACATTTTTTTCCTTACACATCACATCTTTTTGTAAATTGAATTTCATAATTCTCACGGCAGGTGGAACATTCTAAACGCGAGAACAAATTTTTAATAAATAAAATTACCACCAATATGATTTAATTAAATGTCGAGGCGCACTACAAAACAGAACAGACAATTGCTATACATTGAAGAGATGGACGGATTTTGTACTCATTACCATACGTCATGGGAGGACCTGATAAAAAGCTGCTTCGAAAAGGAGGAGCCGCGAAACGATTCATTTATCGCTGCATTTCAATACGTCCTAGACATGGTCGTATTCGGAGATATGGCACAAATTATGGAATTCAAGATGCGAGAACTTGTATGTCGAATCTACAATAGTTATAAAAATATTTGCACGTCAACATCGGAAGGACCGTTTGGATTGATGGTGGAGTTTTTGAGGTTTGCTAACGAAGAATTGAAATACACTAGACCAAACGTAATTGTAATCATTGCAATGCGCATTGCATTAATCAAGAAAGCAATCAGATCAAATTATCATATACAAGCAGTCTATATCGCACGATTCATTACGGATTTGTTGAAATTACACCTAACGGTTGAAATGGAAAGTACATAAAAAATCTTATCACGTGGTATATTCCACCCTAGAACCTCTATACATTTATTTTATTCTACCAGTCAAGGATGTCGAATGAACAGAAGTTCAATATTGTCGTGCAAGGTCTGATGTATCATCACTTATTGAAACTCAACAAACATATCAATTGCGGTGGGCCACCGGACGATTTTCATCTAATACTCTCTTGTACGCCATTCATGAATCTTCATACAAAGAAAGGAAGCATCAATAAGAGACTGTGCAAGTTCGTCGCAACAAAGTGCAAGTTGTTGAAGCAATACAAACACGGCGACAACATATCATCTGCGTTAATCAACGCTGGATTCAAGCGCCCAATAATCAGAATAAATTACTTGATGTCTTCGGAATTCATTAATCAAGACAACAAACGAAACTTTCGGAGTTTGGAATATAATTGTAATTTATCGAAATAAACAAGTGTATAATTGAAATAATACTTGTATTCTTTGTCATCATTGTAATGTATTCTACACAGCGCAACCAAAACAGCTTATGACCAGGTTGAAGATTGCTAAGGAGACACTACGTACAAGGATCTTCGCATGGAATCAGCGCTGGCAATCAAAGAGATTTTTACACGACCACACTCTATACAGCAACACCGACACCCGAAGGAAAGAATTGTAGAAAAATCGGTAATAGAAATTTAGAAGCATGTTACATCAATATTTGTTTACAAAGAGGATCACTAATATTTTGCGAAAGCTTATTTTACGAATTAAATTGCACAGTGTATATATTTTCTCAAACTATTGGACAGTTGACAATACTATATTGAAAGAAATCTATTATCAAATGACGCGAAGGTGGAGTCTACAATTCTAATCATCATAACATGCGGCACACAATTCCAATAAGATTTTGGGAGAATCGAATCACACAACTGTCATCAGAAATGTTTATCCAATGAAGATCAGCACTATGCATAAGATATGCAATTATAATAAGTAAATATTCCTTTTGCAAACTTAACCAAAGCAGCACACATAAACGTAGCTTCAATTCACAGAATGTACCCGAGGTTTTTAATTAGCCATACTGGAAAACTACGAGTCTTATCATTATGTCACGGCATATGAGGCACTACAAATGGAAGGACATACATTAATTTTAGAAGATTTTAGCTCATAATGAATCAAAACGTAATCTTCAACACCAAAGGTTCGTGTTTAAATTTTCAAAGTCAAAACTGTACACTCTTTCTTACAATTTTTTAAGATGTAGATTAAAAAGCTGTCTATATAGTCACACATTGTATACAAGATATTTGTTTGTGCATTAATTGATAAAATTTATCAGATCACATTCCGGAGCAGTGGAGACTATCAGTAAGTGTTTAATTAAAATTTGAACTGCTGCCGCAATTTATGAACTGAGTTGTAGAAAGCGCAATTTCACAGCTTTAGCTGGCTCACTTTGATACGCGAAGGTTTTAAGAACTCTTTTGCGATGACAAAGCATTTAATCGAGTGTATTGATGTTTTCTATATACTCTATAACGTAATGTGAATTCTCCACGACGTGGATAGTAAAAGTTACGAATATTTTTCGAACAAAATTTACTTAAAACTCGGAGAATGTTTGTGTATGTCTGTTTTCGTCCCTACCTCGTCTCGGGTTTTCAAGTCATGGATCGTCACCACCAGCTCGCTTGCTACCTAACTTTCCTTTCGTTATCACTTACTGATAGTCTCCACTGCTCCGGAATGTGATCTGATAAATTTTATCAATTAATGTACAAACAAATATCTTGTATACAATGTGTGACTATATAGACAGCTTTTTAATCTACATCTTAAAAAAATTGTAAGAAAGAGTGTACAGTTTTGACTTTGAAAATTTAAACACGAACCTTTGGTGTTGGAGATTGCGTTTTGATTCATTATGAGCTAAAATCTTCTAAAATTAATGTATGTCCTTCCATTTGTAGTGCCTCATATGCCGTGACATAATGATAAGACTCGTAGTTTTTCAGTATGGCTAATTAAAAACCTCGGGTACATTCTGTGAATTGAAGCTACGTTTATGTGTGCTGCTTTGGTTAAGTTTGCAAAAGGAATATTTACTTATTATAATTACATATCTTATGTATAGTGCTCATCTTCATTGGATAAACATTTCTGATGACAGTTGTGTGATTCGATTCTCCCAAAATCTTATTGGAATTGTGTGCCGCATGTTATGATGATTAGAATTGTAGACTCCACCTTCGCGTCATTTGATAATAGATTCCTTTCAATATAGTATTGTCAACTGCCCAATAGTTTGAGAAAATATATACTCTGTGCAATTTAATTCGTAAAATAAGCTTTCGCAAAATATTAGTGATCCTCTTTGTAAACAAATATTGATGTAACATGCTTCTAAATTTCTATTATCGATTTTTCTACAATTCTTTCCTTCGGGTGTCGGTGTTGCTGTATAGAGTGTGGTCGTGTAAAAATCTCTTTGATTGCCAGCGCTGATTCCATGCGAAGATCCTTGTACGTAGTGTCTCCTTAACAATCTTCAACCTGGTCATAAGCTGTTTTGGTTGCGCTGTGTAGAATACATTACAATGATGACAAAGAATACAATTATTATTTCAATTATACACTTGTTTATTTCGATAAATTACAATTCTATTCCAAACTCCGAAGTTTTCGTTTGTTGTCTTGATTAATGAATTCCGAAGACATCAAGTAATTTATTCTGATTATTGGGCGTTTGAATCCAGCGTTGATTAACGCAGATGATATGTTGTCGCCGTGTTTGTATTGCTTCAACAACTTGCACTTTGTTGCGACAAACTTGCACAGTCTCTTATTGATGCTTCCTTCCTTTGTATGAAGATTCATGAATGGCGTACAAGAGAGTATTAGATGAAAATCGTCCGGTGGCCCACCGCAATTGATATGTTTGTTGAGTTTCAATAAGTGATGATACATCAGACCTTGCACGACAATATTGAACTTCTGTTCATTCGACATCCTTGACTGGTAGAATAAAATAAATGTATAGAGGTTCTAGGGTGGAATATACCACGTGATAAGATTTTTTATGTACTTTCCATTTCAACCGTAAGGTGTAATTTCAACAAATCCGTAATGAATCGTGCGATATAGACTGCTTGTATATGATAATTTGATCTGATTGCTTTCTTGATTAATGCAATGCCCATTGCAATGATTACAATTACGTTTGGTCTAGTGTATTTCAATTCTTCGTTAGCAAACCTAAAAAACTCCACCATCAATCCAAACGGTCCTTCCGATGTTGACGTGCAAATATTTTTATAACTATTGTAGATTCGACATACAAGTTCTCGCATCTTGAATTCCATAATTTGTGCCATATCTCCGAATACGACCATGTCTAGGACGTATTGAAATGCAGCGATAAATGAATCGTTTCGCGGCTCCTCCTTTTCGAAGCAGCTTTTTATCAGGTCCTCCCATGACGTATGGTAATGAGTACAAAATCCGTCCATCTCTTCAATGTATAGCATTTGTCTGTTCTGTTTTGTAGTGCGCCTCGACATTTAATTAAATCATATTGGTGGTAATTTTATTTATTAAAAATTTATTATCGCGTTTAGAATGTTCCACCTGCCGTGAGAATTATGAAATTCAATTTACAAAAAGATGTGATGTGTAAGGAAAAAATGTTTGCTTTCAATGATTCTATGTACAAGACAGCGCTAGAGCCCATCCTTCCCTAACTTGACTTGCTGGAGTCGGTTTATGGCTTTGTATACCAAGACCGTTGTTGGATTCCCCTACTCCCTGCGGGTGTAACCTTAACGAAAGTGTACGGGAACTCAGCTTCCCTCTGTCACTTCGTTTACACTAGTGGGTCCTGAATGAAAAAGACGTGTTTCTGCGATGTATATTTGCGCTGCGTAATTACGAAAAATGTTTGCCTAAATTAATTACTGCTTTTGACTTTGTTTCAGATGATCACTCGATTGATATTAATAAAAATATGCTATTAGTTGGGAATGTTGTGTGCGTTGATTTTCGCTGTAGCAAACACTATAATTTACATTTCAGATGAGTTGATTGTGGCTTCTGCATGTAGAAATTACTGTTGCAAAGTTATCATAAAAATATGTAATTAAATTTGTTTCTCGTTTTCGAATTAGTATTGTTTCTATCACTGAATAAACTTGACTTTCACTCGATTGATATTTTGTTTCCCCTATTAGGTCCTCAATGAAAAAGACGTGTTTCTGTGATGTATTTGCACACTTGGTTAGGAAAATGTTTGCCTAAATTAATTACTGCTTTGACTATGTTTCAGATGATCACCCGATCGATATTAATAAAAATATTCTATTAGATTGGAATGTTGTGTGCGTTGATTTCCGCTATAGCAAACACAATAATTTGCATTTCAGATGAGTTGTTTGTGGCTTCTGCATGTATTACAAAGTTAACATAAAACAACGTAATTAAATTTGATTCTCGTTTTCGAATGAGTATTGTTTCTGTCATTGAATAAACTTGACTTTCACTCGATTGATATTTTGTGAGTTGAGAATAATGATTGCCTAATAGTTGTGTCTGATCTGAAATACATTAAATGCAACGTTTCTCGTTGAGTATTGTTTGCACCGATAATATTTTCTCGTTTGCTTAGAAAGTGTATTCTTAGATTTTTTGCGTTCTATTGTTTTTGATAGAATTCTTATTGTGTGCTTGAGAGTCGAATAATTCCAATGTCTATTTGCGATCAATAAAAAATTCGTCTCTGTACACCGATCCTAAGAATATTTCCTTTTGGAGAAAAGAATGTGAAAAAGAGAGAGGATTTCCCCACCCCCACAGATTGACAACAGGTTCCATGCTTGGGCTGTATAGATGGAGAGAGTGACCCCACCGGGCTGCATAGAGGGAGAGAGTGACCCCGCTGCTCTGAAGTCTGGTTGTAATTATTGTAAAGCATAGCTGTGGTGCATGTTTGGATAGCTCCGTCAAGGTAATGTTTATAGTGCCTGAGTAGGATGAAAATTCTATATTGTTAGCTCGCAAGGTTGATTTTATGATAGTTCAAAAGATATATTATTTCAAATTGTAATGTTTGATAGTTTGTTTCGCTATTATTTTCCGGTGTGTTGTTTACATGTTGGCAGATGCATCGTTCAAAGCGTTTCTCTGCTATTCATCCGTGCATGTTTATCGTTTTGATTGATTCTTTTTCAATTATTTTCCTGCATGTGTCTGTTGTTTACCGTTGGTAGATGCATCGTTTAGAGTGTTTCTCTGCTATTCATCCGTGCATGTTTCTTGTTTTGTTAGATTGTTCTTCAACTATTTATCCTTTGTGTACCTCTTGTTTACGTGTTGGATTTTGGCTCTCTATTAGCTGTTGATCTCGTTTCAGTATTATTTTCCTGTCTGTTGTTTACATGTTGGCAGATGTGCCGTTTAGATTGTTTCTCTGCTATTCAGCGTGAGCTCTGTGCTGTATTAAATTATTCAGCATGTACTGTTCAAAGTGTTTCTCTGCCATTCATCCGTGCATGTTGATCGTTTTGATAGATTATTTTTCATTTATTTTCCTGCATGTGTCTGTTGTTTATGTGATGTGTTTTGGTTCTCTATTAGCTGTTGATCGTTTTTCTCATTATTTCCGTATGTCTATGTTGTTTACTTAATAAGAAATTGATTAATTGGGTAATGTTGGAATAATCTTCCCTATTGTGCTCGAAAATGTTCATAGCTGTCAGGTGTACGCCTCCCGTCTTCAACAAATCAGGGCAGATATTATTAGAGCTGATTGTTGGCTAGGAGCGTGCTATGTGTTGAAGTTCATTTTTTAAATATATTTTCTGTGTTGAATTCATAAAACAAAGTAAGGTTTGTAGAGTCTCTTAGAACGAAAATTGTATGGGGAAGTCACGAGGATGATTTTATGATAGTTAAAATGATAGATTATTCCCCTCCTCTGTTGTTTTGATTAAGAATATCTTCTTTGTAGTGTTATAGATTTTATTTCCTCTTGTGTTTGTGTCCCATGGTCTTCCAGGTTCTCTGCTGTTCACATACATCTATCGGCACTTGTAATTAAAGCTCCACTATGGTGGTCACCTATAATAATAATAGACTTTTTATAATACAACTTTTATTTTTGATTGTAATTATATTGATTAAAAATATATTGTTTGATTAAATGTATCATAATGGAATATTAGCTGTTGTGCATGAAGTTACATATTAGAACTATGTAATTAAAACTCCTCCATGGTGGTCATGTTAGACTTTTTATAATAAAACTTTTAATTTTGATTGTAATCATATTGATTAAAAATATCCTCTTTTATTAAAATGTGCTACTCCTTCTGTTTAATTGAAAACTTGCGTGATTATCACTAATAAAATACTACATCAATGCTATTGCATCAGATTTTTTGGCTGAGTTTTTCTCCTTCACATGAAGTCATAACATAATTCCAGACACTAATGACTTTAATAAATATATTTTCACTTGTACTTTTGTGTATGGCTATCCTTTGCATGTAAATCGCCTACTGCACACCTGCTGTAGCGGGAAAATAAATTGCGATTGAAGTCGACACAGATTGAAAAATGATGAAAGAAGTCGGCCCAGGCTGAAAAATGTGAGCAAGTAAGCGCTCACGCAACCCTCCGGCCACGCTCCGCCCACCACAGCAGCCCTCCACCCGAGCGCCGCCTGTCGCGCACGGGAAAAAGTCGCGAAAAAATTCGGCGCAGATTGAAAAATGACGAAAGAAGTTGGCCCAGGCTGAAAAATGTGAGCTAGTAAGCGCGCACGCAGCCCTCCCCGCGCCGATAAGCGCTCGGACAACCCTCCGCACTGGCGCCGCGCCCTCCGCACACGCGACGGTGTCCCAGACGCTGTGGGGCTCGAACCAGACACTTATGGAACGTACTGACATCTGGTCTCCCTCGATACCCCCTATTACTACTAACAGCTACGAAGTTGTCCCAATGAGAACATCTGTCCCTTTCGGTGACCCGATATCGTAGCCGTTTTCAGAACAAAAATCAGTTCGGTAGATCGGTCGGTAGCAAAAAATTCTTGAAGGAACACCATTTTTTTATTTGTTTTCTTCATTGCGCGCCTTTCGAGACGTGTCTTTCCTTCACCCCCAATGTGATATGGTGAAGGAGCCTCATCCGTCGAAGATGCTGCCACAGTGCCGCCTCTTGCGTCGAAGGTGAGCTTTAACTTGTGGAAACAAAACAAAAACACATATGTATCGGGTGACGCGGTCGGAACTGCCCTTATCTTGGGCTGCGACAGTGTGCTCTTTCCCCCTCTCACATTGGGGGTGAAGGAAAGACGGGTCTCCGAAGATGCGCAATAAACAAAATAATGAAAAGAAAAAAGATGTTCCTTCACGAATTTTTTGCAGATGATCTACCGAACGGATTCTTGTTCTGAAAACGGCTGCGATATCAGGTCACCTAAAGGAACAGATGTTCTCATTGGGACAACTTCGTAGCTTCTATAATTAAAAAGTTAATGATTTTTAGGTAATTAGTGATTTGACGGTTGAGCAACATATGGCCAAGAACGTCGGCCGGGGGCCCAGAGATGATAGAAGTGAAAACAGCTTGTCTATATAGCCCTTATAGTTTTTTAAATGAAAAATCTGTAACCGTCGATTGCAAGCATCGATGATCGGGGCGGGTACACAGTTGCCAACGGGTTGCATAAGTGTAGCTGCAGATGGAACAATACGACACTATACCAGGCGCCCACAGCTCCCCATAGAGCCCATAGTTTGAGATAATTCAGGCAACACTGGACATACGACCAATGAAAATGCGTCGTGATGCCTTGCAGCCAACCAATCAGCAACCTCTCAGTTTGGCTCGGCTTTCGGCCGGTTCTGGCTGCCATTGACTTCTACTGGTTTTCATACCTGGCGCCCGTTATTCCAAAATAACTAAGACATTTTTGATAGGCGAAATACATATTTATTGATGTAACGTATAAACTCAAATGCTTGACTCATATATTCACCGTGCGTACAGGACGTTTCGTTCCTTGAATAGACAGCAACCAAACCAAGTTCGAACTTGCAAAGCACACATACAGTCTACTTCTGGAGGCGAGCGAAGTCCACGAGTGCGTGCGTTTCACAGATGAGCATCTTCTTCTCATTCTGGCGATGCACCGTAGGTCACACAGTCACGGGAAATATTTTTGTCGTTACGAACACTCTCTTCTTAGTCACTGTATTTGAAAATGCGACAGCGCTCGAAAGTGTTCCTCAGGCGTCAGCTCACCAAGCATTCCAGTTCCGACCCGGCAAGAATGTCCGTAGGTTGACACTTTATCGGAGATCAGTACATGGCCAGAGTCACTATAGCTCATGAACAAACCCGCGCGTACACTGCGTACACTTCCTCTTTGGTCGTTGTGGTCAACCGACATCGGCGAGCCGCGGAGGCGCAGCGGCCTTGCTTGGAGCTGCCCGCCTGGCCGACTGCCCAGACTGCCCGCGAAAAGTGAGCTGTCAGATATTTCGAAACTTTATCAACCAATCCCGGAGCGCGCATCCTCCTTTGGCCAATGGGCATCCGTCATGATGCCTGACGATGTAATACCACGTGACTGTGACGTGATTTTATTTTTCTACTGCCGCAAATGCGGAGAGCTGTGGAGGCCTGGTAATACGACGTGACTGTGACGTGATTTTATTTTTCTACTGCCGCAAATGCGGGGAGCTGTGGAGGCCTGACTATACTATCCTCCTTGACATGCCTTCAAGACAGCTCACAACATTCACGACTCACGCTGGCTTATTCAGATACAAACGCCTCAATTTTGGCATCAGTAGCGCAGCTGAAATATTTCAGAACACTATCCGTCAAGTCCTCAAGCACATCCCACTTCTGACACCATTGTTGTGTTCTTGTGGTTATGTTACGAACGGAATTTCATCAAAACTGCACGCGTTCGGGCGCCATGTTTATTTTTTGCAACCATCGATGATCGGCTCGGGTACACAGTTGCCAACGGGTTGCATAAATGTAGCTGCAGATGGAGCAATAGGACACTACAAGGAACATTAGAGGCATGGGAGGGTGGCATCTAAAAGTTGAATTACGGATTGCTTATGCGTACGTTGTGGATGCGATCTTCATTAGAACGCGCTGACGGGCATGGCCTTATGAAACGTCTTTTCTTCCTTGAACACTTAGCGCATTTGGTATTGTCCTGCTCTTAAAGTGAACCTCAGGTCTCCATTCTTTGTTCGACATTCTTTGTTCCAGATATCCCTTCCAAGGTCAAGTGAAGTATGTAACTACAAAGCATGGAGCAGGCATCATATGGAATTTGAGACAAGACTGCTTCCGCTTCCGCCACACTTGTGACGTCACGTCTCACCCCTAACGATGGCGGATCATTGGGTGCCTTGAAAGTCACGTGGCACGTTGCAGGAGGGCCATTGGTCCGACGTGGCGATCGTATCGAAAGTGATCGACGGAACTAGGAAACAATGAGCGCGGGGACCAAGGACTGACAACGGTGACGGGGACAAATATCACGTGATGTCCAACAATGGTTCGTAGGACTCTAATACTACTACAGGCTCCGTGATGGCGATGTTGCAGTGAGCCACACAGCAGAGTTGGTCGCTGTGACCTTGGTGAAGCTCGCATTCCCTCGACATTTATTTCTTTATTTTCTACTTTACCGTAGCAGGCATTCGTTGAGCCATTCGACAACACTTTTCATCCAGTCAAGGGCACCCAGGGAACTGCGACGCTTGTACACTGGTATAACGACGTAAATAGGGTAAGTTTCCTTCAGAGCCTTCTGTCACTCAGAATGTTGTTTCGTCTTCTGATCTGTTCTTCTATGAGAGTCTTCCGCCTCCCTTTTGAGTTAGAGAAATAAAAATATCATCTGACGTCACGGGTTCCTTCATAAAGGGACAGAGTAATTGACCTTTATACAGAGTTCATAACTGGAACAATGCGATGACGCTGAAGTAAACAATGTAAGAGTAGACCCTTGTAAACGTAAAAGTAGACTCCCTTTTGAGCAGACGGGTTTACCGTGATCAGATATTTTTGTATAAGTGTCTACAAAATCGTGTATATTGTACTGGTGTAATTACGAGGGTCTCTACGTCCGAAAGCGCAAGACCAGGGCGCTGCGAAAGTTTCATGTTTTTTTGTAGCTCTACAGAAAAATGTCCCTAATTAAGAATACAGATTTTAAGTAACATTAATTCTGCTTGCGATGACTTTGTATAACAGTAATATGAGAAGTGTCCAATCAGCTCTTTGTCGCGCATGTAAACTCTGATGTTTGTATAAGTATGGCCAATGCGAGCTGCTTTTTCATTGTGCTATGAACGTTTAATTTTATTGTATGTATTAATGCATTCCTATGTTGTGTGTTTTTTATTGTGTACTGCTGGTAAGGCTTTAGGCTCTTAGCAGACACATAAATAAATAAAGAGACTGAAGTGTGTTGTTATGGGCTGGGTAGGAAGTTAACAGGACGCTGCAGCAGCGGAGGCTCCGGCGGTATCACGTCTTTAAAAGAGGTTTAAAGGGACTATGAAACGATTTTTTTCTTCGTTTCGTTCGAAAGAAGACATTTTTCTGAGTCTAGAACCGAAATTTTACTTTCGTCGCGCGAGCGGATTTCTCGGGAGCGAATTTAAACGGAGCGGCGAAGGGAGGACAGCTGGCGCCGCGCCGTGACGAGCTGCCGAGAGGAGACACAACGGGTAACTTGACGCGACCACGGCCGGCTCAGCAACACGTCATCGTGACGTGTTGCCGAGCCGAGGTATCCCGCCAGGAGCATGCGCCGTAGGATCCCGCGTATGCGTTCATCGGGAGTGGGAACGGTGACGTAACGGGGAACCGAAGAGCGGTCCGTACAGTTACACCATCGGCAGGGAAATATGCGCGGGAGAGGAGGAACGCGGAAGAGACATTTCCAGCGCGCGCTCCTCGCAGAGTGGAGCGATTTCGTCCGGAAAAATTTGTGGCATATTAGTTTCTCTGCGGGAAGAACAGTTTCCATGGAAAAAAAGTATGGGGGTTCGGGAAATTTCATAGTCCCTTTAAAATCTCTTTATTTAATATCGTAGCTCTTTTCCTATGAGAAAAATTTAAAAAAAAATAGCCATGTGGATTGTCGACCCATACCGTGCATAGTGGTTTCGCTTTCACATACGGGTTTCTGGACACGAGCGTCCTTTTAAAAGACCAGTGAATTCCCGTTTTTTTTAAATTCATCAACCAAGGTAGTACCAACCAATCCTCCTGTTATTTCCCTGTTTTGGTTCATTAGTTCCCAAATGTTCCCAATTCCCCTGTTAGTTCCCAAAAAGAAATCACTTACGTCGTCGGACTTCAATGCAGTCTATACAGTGTTTTGCAGGACATTTTTCTGTTTCTCCGGTTCCAGATACTCTGCTCGTACTCTGCTACCTGAGCTGCCCAGGACCTTGTCCTGTTTCCTTGCCCTGTTGTAAGGTAGGTAATCCTTTTATTTAGCCCCGACTCCAGAATGCGTTACCCAACCCTCTCTCACGCTCCCACGCAGTCTATCCATGACATCCTTTCCACGACCTAGCGTACCTGTGACAAAGACAATTCCTTTGCTTTTTGAGTCCTGTTCTGTCCGTCTGTCTTGTATGTCTCCGACCCTCGGAACAGGGGTTCCGTTCCAGACGAATTACCGCACTTCACCTGTTTGTTGTATTTCAATTAGTCTGTTCCTAATTTCCGTCTCAAAATTACAGGAATTTCTCGCTACATCTCCAAAGGCATGGCTTCGACATCTGAATTTGATCTCAACATGGAAAGGTCGCCACAGTGGGAAGACCTCAGGAAGGAAATGCACGAAGCCATTGTGGCGAAAGATGAGGCTCGTGTTCTAAAGTGCCTGGATGCTGCACCTGATTTGAAACTGTGGTTGGATCCTGTCACAAAAAGGTCAGCTCGTTACAAAGCAGTCGAACAGAAAGCCATCCGTATACATGGCCTTTTAGTCTCGCGGGAATGTGGACTCAAGAACACGGAAGAATCTTCGTGTTACCAACATCTCACACCCGTTGAACGAGCTGAGATTCGTCGCCAACGATATTACAGCACGGAATGCGAGAGCTCTTACGTAGACTATTTGAAAAGCAAATCTGTGAGCGTCACCAGATGTGATGACTTCGGTGTACGATGGGAGAAGATGATTGAGCGGCTCTCTGGTGATGAATTAAACAGGATTATTCTGAAAGTGGCTGCAAGAACGCCACACCTAGAAATAAGGTTCGACTACAACAGTGAAAATGTTCAAGGGACCACGGGAAGCTCCAACAGAGGTGACATAGGCCTTACTTTCTGCAAAGAACAAAGAGTGTTCGTCGCGGGTCGTGCTGCAGAAGCCAAAGTCTGCGGAACACTTATTCATGAGTTATGTCATATGGCACTTTACCTAGTGTACAGGAACGATGGTAAGCCATATTACACCAATGATACGGAGAGCGAACAGCGATACAAAGACATTCTGAATGACATAAGACCAAGGCAGAGAGAACTGAACCTTCTCATCCAACAAGCTTTTATGGACACAAATGAAGAAGAAGAGTTAATTGTACGGATTCCTCACGTTCTGGTTCAATATGGTTGCGAGGAAGGTCGTAGGGTTCTGGAACAGGAAGTTCCAAAACTGCTAAGGTTTTTCGAGGACCATGTCATCCCGGACATGCGAGAATACATTAAGAGTGGAATCCCCTCGGCAGACGCCGAAAGGATCAAAGAAGAAAATGCCAGGCTCCAAAGATCTTTCAACATTGGCAAACTTAACATCAATTTCGAAAAGCCATTGAAGACCAGTATCTGGAAAAAAGGGTCGCTTCACGTACTTACCGGTCCAGAGCTGAGCCTTCTCGAAATAATGGTTCACAACGCTGTGCAATCTTCGGGCCAGCCATACTTGTTTTTCGAGACATCCCAGAGGGACTGGACAGATGTGTTAGTGGACTACAAATGTGCATTTGTGCTCGTGACGGTCCGTCCTAACACAGACTTCGGACAGGGCCTCAGATTTTTGAGTGAAGTGTCCCGTGTGACTGGAGCGAAAGTCATCTTGCTTGTGGAAGACAGTGGCAAGGATTACTTGTTGAAGCAAGTGGAAGAAGAAGCACATTTTGACAAGAAACCTTTAGTGTCTAACGTCCATGAAGCGAGTTTGGAGCATGTCGCGAAGAGGTGCAAAACAGAAGTTTTCGAAAAATCTGTCCTAAAACTTCAGGGCGAATATGTGTCTGGCTTTCCTAAAGTAATGAATATCGACACCTTCTTACGTTGTGTAGACACTTCGGTTTTCCTAAAGCTATGTGAATCACTGGTCATTGACGTGGGACCTCTGCTTCATGAACTAGAAGGAAGTGTTAAGAACTGTTATGTGGAGCGAGTGTTTACAAGGGCCGTGGAAGTTGACCTGAAAAAGTGCAGACTGGACGATAACAAGGAGGCTTTCGCACTTCTGGGGTGTCCGCATGATTGTGTTGCAGAACTTGTACCTCACGGTTATGAGGCAAAACATCAAGATAATTTGACGCGTTTTGAAAAGTTTGTGGTCCTTCAGGAGACATGTGACTACGAAGCTCTCCTACGAAATGATAATTACAGAGGGAAGGTAGTGCACTTGCTAAGGCTAAACGAATCCCGTAATGGACTCTTGTGGACCAAATCAAATGGACGTCTCAGTCACCTTCCAATGACGGGAAGTGGCGATTATACGACAGAGACGTTGCTGAACGTGCCCGGGAAGGTCGTCCTCGTGTCTGGCGCACCTGGTATGGGAAAGAGTGTGCTGGCATCGCGGTTGTGTACAGAGTTGAAAACTCAAGACAAGAAGCGGTGGGTGCTCTACGTCGACCTTCCTCAGAGAATGGCATTAGTGAAAACTGCGTCGCCTAGTCTGGGATATCTCGCGGATCTGTGCCAAGTACGAAAAGATGGTCTGGAGTTCGCTTTGTTCGAGGAAAGCTTGAAGAATGGAAGCCCTTTCGAGGTCGTTGTCACGTTGGATGGCTTCGATGAAGTCAACGAGGAATGCCGCAACCGTGTGCTGGAACTTGTATCGTTTCTAGCTAAGAGAAAAGTTTACAAGGTGTACTTGTTTTCTCGCACTGTGTTTAAAGCCCGTGCACAAGATGCCTTGCACACAGTGTCATACGATCTCGTTCCTTTTTCTTATGAAAACCAGAATGATTTCCTCACAAAATATAGGGCCCAAAGAGAAACTCCGACCACCAGGAATGATGCACTTCCGCAAAAATTCCAGCAACTGTACGCGTCATTGAAGGAGAAAAACGGGACAATCCTGGAAACCCCTCTCCTACTTCGTATGATGGCTCAGATGGAGAGTGGGGAAATTACGGAGTCGGACGATTACTCTTCGCTCCTTAATATTGCTGACATTTGTGGCGGCAGGATATATACTGTACACATCTACATGATGTTTGTTGAGTACAAGCACCTTGTGCACCGAAAGGAAAAGGTGAAAGAAAACATCTCCCTATGTGCAGTGCGAGGGGACAACGATACCGCGAAGTCTCCATTCTACGCAAACCACGGTCTCCTCGCTATGAAGTGTATATTTCCTCAGGATGACTTGGAAGTCTTACTGAATGAAGATGAACTAGAGCAGTTAGATCCCGAAGGAAAATTCATCGAGGGCATTGCGGACAATTCTCTCAAAGAAGGTTTTGTGAATGGAACTAACGATAGAGGAATTCCGGAGTTCGTTCACAAGACTTTCGCTGAATTCTTCGCAGCTCACTACCTGTTGGAAAGGACAAAAGCCAGAAAAAAATCGAGCTTTAGGAAAAATGTCGTCGGACTGTACGGTAAAGAAGACTACGAGGGCGTAATGGTGTTGTTCGATGGACTGGCGTCGATGTCCTATCCACTTCACTCTGCCTTGATAAACAACGACACTTCATATTTTGAGCAATGTGATATCCAAACAGAAGACATGCTTGTTGTCGATGAACTCCGAAGGACTCCATTGCACGTAGCTGTCCTGCATGCTGATAAAAAGACACTGGAGAAGCTTCCAATGGATGATGTACTAATCAAGGACGATTTGTTCAAAATGTCACCATTCAAGTATGTGGAACTCTTCTCCCCATGGAACGTACAGTGGATGCCAGGGCTGATGAAATATTTGGGGGATCATCCTTTTGTAACAAATACTTTGCGGGCTATGCTTCAGACGGAATATTTGAGGCATATGGATCGAGCTGTGAATCGAGCTATGATTCCAGCTATGACAGAGAAACTCAACCTGTTATGCGCTCGATGCAGTGAGGAAGCAGTGAAACATTCTACTGAAAATCTGCGCAGATGTGAAACCTTCGAGCAAAAGAGAAGTTTTCTAGAGCGAGCTATATTCACAGCTGTGATATACGACCTACCAGACATTTTAGACGTGTATCTGACCTATGTGTCCCCGAGAGACAGCACAGAAAATCTAGACAGAGACACCATGGACCAATTAGAATCACGCGAGAAACGAAGCTTGAGATGTTCTGCAGAGCCTTCGGTAATTGGAAACCTTGATGGTATCAGAGGCAATGACAATAGAACTGTGCCTTTTTACTCAAAGTCTGCGGTTGTTTGCAAAATGCTCCTTCCATACTGCGATATGGGAATTCTTGATGAGGATGGAAACACAATGTTGCACATTAGCGCGCTGTTTGGAAATCTGCAGACAACACAGTTTTACCTCGCACATTTATCCGCTAACAATAGAAATAGAAAATTTCAAACTCCTTTGCACTTGACTAGAGGTGCAGAGACTGTGAAGCTACTTCTTCCTCTTTATCCCTCAGTGAATATTCTGGATATTTTTGAACGAACTCCGATGGATATATGTGCAGAGAGAGATGATTTGGAGGCCATCAAGTTGTTACTCCTTCGCACTCGGACATATGACGCACATCACATGAGACTGAACACAACGCTTCATATGGCTTCTGACTTCCGTTCCCCTAAAGCTGTGACGTTTCTTCTACCCCACACAAATGCGCATATGCTTAACTACAAAGGAAAAACGTGCTTAGATGTTGCTAAGATAACTATGGGGTTCATGTTGAGTTTGGAGTCCAACGTTGTGAGGTCTCTCATCCCACACTCGCTCGTGAACTCCCCTGAAACGTTTGGCTCATCACCGTTGTACATCTGGGCGGAAGATGGTGGAAGGGAAGCGATGCAAACTCTATGGCCTTATTTGCGACACAGTGACCCTAGGCATGCACAGAGGATCAGCAGAAACTTCGTTTATGTGGATGTGAAAAGGGATTTCCAAGAAGAAATTTGGTGTCTGAAACTTCTGTTCCTCCATTTAGATGTCATCGCTGGTGATCCTTGTAGCCGTAAACTGCTACATGATGTGGCCAAGAAGAAGCTACGTAGGATACAAGAAGTAAATTATATTAATTACATGAAGCTGTTCCTGCCTCATTTAAACCTCCGTATGCAGGATTATCTAAAATACAGCGTAGGAAATGACGACGTTGTTACCTTATATCAGGGATGGTCACACATGAATAACACCGATGATCTCCACATTGACGATGTCAACGCGGAAATGATCGACGACGATGGCAATAGGAAGTTTCTAAGAGAAGCACGGAAAGGTAATGTGGCAGCTGTGGAACTTTACCTCTCCCATTCATCCGTATGCTTTACAGATGAAGATGAGAACACTGCATTGCACTTGAGCGCGTTGTATGGGCACACAAATGTGGTGAAGCTCGTCATTCCTCTTTATACATCAGTGGACGTGATCAATATGTGTCGAGAGACACCCATGCATGTGTGCGCCCAATATGGACACCTGGACGTTGTGAAGTTGTTATTACTCCGCTCTAGAATGAGTTCCCGTGACGAGAATGGAAGGACACCTCTTCACTGGGCCTGTAAAAGTGATGAAGTTGATATCGTGAACTTCCTTCTTCCCCACTCATTCCCTAATATGCGCGACGCGTGCGGTTCCACGTGCTGCGCTCTTTCCACCGAACGAAGGAAAATGAATGTTCTGAGATGCCTCATCCCTCACTCTCTTATACACTGTCCTAATTCAGTAGGCGAATCACCAACGAAAACCTTTGCAGAACGTTATATGATAGGAATGCTGGTGACATTATTGCCATATTCCTGTGATTATGACGTTGCGAGTTTATTGACGCCTCCCCTGCTGCCATTTTGGGAGGACGATATCAGTATGGGAAAGACATCTTGTCTGAAACTGATGGTTCTCCACTCAGATGTCAGTGCAGTATACGCGTGTTTTTGTGAAGCACTCAACGACATTGCACGGTCTTATGGAGAGAGTAATCCACACCTGCCTCTAGGAGAGACAGAGAGATCACGTTACTTGGATCATATTCCTCTCTTGCTTCCTCATACAAATGTTTCTGCTAAGGACGACGAATGCAAGAAACTATTACAAGACGTCATCGAAAGTAGTAAAGTTAGCTTGGTTCAGAAGGAGCGTAGCTTAGTTCAGAAGATGTTCAGCTTAATTCAGAAGATGATTTAGCTTCCGTCAGAAAGGGACTTGCTTGAGTGACATTTATTCATGATGCTGACGATTGTTTGCAACTGTTGTGGTTAAGCACCAAGTGGCACCGAGCTGTCAATGTACACGACCTCTGAAGACGATATGGCAGTTTTAATAGAGGTATCAACAGCAGTATACTAAGTCCTTGCCTTCCTCCGTGAAAAAAAAAAAAAAAAAAGTAAAAATAAAAAACTTTTGCGATGGCCATGGCTACTGCCTATATCTTTTTTTCCTTCTTCATGTTATAGTGCTCTAGTCACCAGTTTCGCTACCAGGAAAGCTGGCTGAGTTAACTTTTTGAAGTATGTTCTTTCCATAGTATTTATTTTAATTTATGTTTGTATTTATTTAAACTAGATTGTTACCTTTGTTTGGCACTCTATGACGAAAGTTCCTTTGGTGCACTAAAAGCTGAATCATCATTATCATTCTTTATGTTACCAACCACTGTTCGGTAGAAGGTCCAGAAGATGATTCGGAAATGTGTAAACACATTTTTTTAAAACTCCTAACGTGTTTAGTTATATGGTTAGCTATTTTATACAACAGTACCTGTGATTCTGTTTATATCGTACACCCCACCTTTAGGGGAGATAACTGTAATACAGCGATTGTGCCCCACATTGTTTTCTTCAAAAAAAAAGAAAAAAAAGAGTCGTGCAGTGCTACACCTTTTAGGGTGGTAATGGCTTTTGTGACAATGTTAGTTAAGAAATGTGTGAAGTTCACCCTGTACCTGTCACCCTGACCCACGTTCAACCCTGGACATATATGGGTCCCGACTTCACCACCCTGGGTGTCAAAATGTATATACCGAAATGTCTAAAAATGTAAATAAAATACATTGTTCTTTCGCACATTGGAGAAGGCTTAATTCAAATCATCTCGGAACTCTCGCTCACTTCGCCGCAGAGTTATGTAAACTAACTATATTGTCAGTTATACATTCATTACAACCGAATTCATGTATGAGTTCCAGATTGCTCTGTCAGCTATGGTTACAGATTACAGTGTAGTTACAGATTACGGAAGATATTACTTTGATGTAATCAAGGTCTGTGTAAAGGAACCACGTCTGACTCAAAAATGCACCTCAAAAATTCGATTTGTGTGCGTGTGATTAGATGATTACGTGCAGTTGTCCTTAAAGTAATGTGTCCAGTTGGATGTCATCAAAAGATGCAATAGGGTAGAAAATCCAGTAAACAAATATGAGGAGAAGTGTCTCAGAAGGAGAGCCGCCCATATTTCGAACAGAGACAGCTATTCCTCTGGGCCCTTCTTCTTGTCGTTGGAGATTCAGACACAAAAACTCAGACCAGAAGAAAGCTCTATCTACTGTGTCACTTCCTCAGAAGGCATGGCGGTGCACGGAAATAAGATCGTGATAGGCTCTTCGCAGTTGGACAGTGAATGTGACAAGGATGTCAGGGAAGACCATGGCCCGCTTGCACGAAACAAACTTAGTGTAATACTTAACGAGTTCCCCGCTTAGTGTAGTGCCGGAGCCGTAAGTGGCTTGCACGAAACTTCTACAACACTAAAGTGGTGGCGCTCGCTCCGCGCAGTTTAGGACGCTGGCCAAGGGTCCTAGGAGCACCCTAAACTACCGCACTAAAGCTTAGGACTAACATGTCGGCCGCTATGAACCGTGTATCGAAGATTCGTCGTTGGCCCCAACTGTATCTCGCAATACAGTACGCATTTTCCTCGCAATACTAACAACGTCTCATTTTTTTATGCTGTGGGTGCCGAACGTGTTGTGCTTTCGTTAGCAACATCTCTCAAAATGATCGCCGCACGCGAAGTGCCTCTCACCGGCACTGCCGTTGGCGATAAGTTCCCAATCATCGAGCAATTCGAGACATACTTTGGGCCACAGGCTTTATTTTATTTAACAAAAGCACGCAACAAGTGACCTAACTCGTTCTTGCAGCTACAATGATAGTACAATACCTTATTTTGGTTCTACAAACTGTACGTGCGACGGCAGAAGCAGACGACTTCCCAGAATCCAAACATGCTGTGACGCACGACTTCCTGGGATGAACTCCGGAAGTTCTCTTTCTACTAATGAGAGTCTCCGAAAACTGCTACTGCTCGTAGCCACGATCCACTTTAGAATACTTGACTTAGGGCGGTCGTCGAAGTGTTCGTGCAAGCCACTTAACCGCAACCCTAAACTTAGTGCACCAACGCGTTAGTGCAACACTTGCCAAGTGTTACACTTAGGATTGTTTCGTGCAAGCGGGCCCATGTCGTGGAACGAATGGCGAGGTCAGAGAGTATGCCCAGGAGAATTTCATCAGCAAGGACGCCTCCTGGAACAGAGAACAAGACGACGTTGCGGCGGACACCGCAAGCGAAATATGCAAAGGAAAAAAGAAAAAAAGGACGGCAAGAACGCACTTAGGATTCTTTCATCTGCAAAACCTGTAAAATACGCAACTCATCGTTTGAGCGAAGCACTCTGCTGTAGCAGCGAAGAAAATGTTGAACTCTTCAGTCAAGTTCAGACCATTGGAGCGACGTCTTCCACTGTAACCGCTGTGACGTTGCAACCAATAAAGATGAGAAAAAGACTTAATGTGTTTCAGTACCCCTTGCGTTTCTCACGGGGTGCGCACGTTTAATCAAAGCGCGAGACACTTTAGTGTATGGGGTTAATTTACCAAGTACCCAGATAGTACCCTTACCGTACCTTAAGTACCGTTCTGGGTACGCTCTAGTCCTCATTCCTCGTGCGTTGAATACCTCAAAATCGTGGCGTGGTCAAATTGTGACTCCAGGGTTCTTCGTCTTCGGGTTAAACCCGATTTTTCACGGTAGTGCCTCCCCCCGAACAAGTTTTCCAGAATTCGGTTGAAACCCGATAACTACCGAGAATCCTCGCGGTCCTTCAACTTGTCGTTCTAAGTCGTTCTAGATAAATCGTGGCAAAAGCGGATCATGATATCGGCAAAGAGAGCTATTTGTGACAACCTATTTGTCCACCTTTTATGATTCCCTCCTGCAGGAGTGAAAGACGAGAGCTTTTCTGGATCTAGGTCAAGTTGTTCATTCACTGCCCCAGTTCTCTCTTACAGGACTTCTCTCATAGGACCCAGAGCCGTTTATAGAGAGAGTTTGGCCATTAGGAGGAGCCTGACTTAAAGCGCGTCATGCGACGTCACAGCTAAGCCACCTCCCTCGCCGTGCTCTATTGTTGTCCCGTTGCCAGCCGGTCGCTGACGCCATATTGATGCTGATCGTTGTTTACGATGGAAGGCGGAAAGACACGTGCGTACATTGTCCTTCGAAAGCCCTTCGTCCTTGAACTCTTTCAGTTTGGCAACAAAGCCCCCTTGATCACAGGCGGCTGTGGGTCATAAGCCGGTTATTCCTGTAGATTGCATTCATTGCGACAACAAAGCTGACGGACAGCATCAATATGGCGTGCACCAGATGGCTGATAAGCGGATTCTACTTGGATTCATGCTTTTTGGGCGGCGCAACGACGACTCTGAAGTCAAAATAGGCTCCAGCCACGAGGCGGCATTAGATCAAAGAATGGCCAAATTCTCCCTATAAACGGCTCTGATAGGACCGCGCGACAGGTTCCACCTCGCGGTCCTGTCACAATGTCATGTATGAAAATCACGACCTACTAGATTATAACGACCACGTCAGGCGCACCCCTTCTATGCGCCGCATTTTTGGAAGGTAGCGGTGGCGCTTCTCATCGTCCCAGTTATTGCTTCTTCAACTTGTACAATACTTTGTACTTCACCTTACCTTAGTATTTCTGTACAAGCGGTGGACGTTCCACAGATGTTTCATTCTGAGGTTGATTATCATCATCATTCTACGCGTTTTCATAGGGGCTATCGCTGTCGTCTGCTACGGTAGTCGTACACACGCTTCTGCGCGTTCAGAATTCAAATTTCCATCGTCCAATCGTGTTGTGCCGATCAGCAGCGCCCCTGGCGGATCGTGCGGACAGGCTCCTCATAGGGTTTTCTGATTGTGACATGGTCGTTATAATGTAGTAGGTCGTGATGAAAGTAAACCTCTACCCGAGAAACGTCATGGCGACGTGGCCGTGACGTTGGTAGACATACCGGAACAAAGCGCCCGATGCTCGCCGAAGGCGCGCTTCAGACACCTGTCGCAGACGACTTGTGCTAGTCACCTTTGTGTGCGTGGGAACGCGGCCTACTAGTCTTCTGCCTGCGATGAAGACAAACAGAAATAAAGCCGTAGTGCTCAAACTGTGTGCCGTAAATCCGTGTGTAATGACCCAGAGAACCAGCAACGTCCCGAGGACATCCATGTTTTGTCCTAACGTCCAGATCCATGAAGGATGTCCATCTGACATTCCATGGATATCCAAAAATATCCATAAATTTACTACATTCATCCAGGGGTGACGTTGCAAGCGGGATGTCCCCTGGATGTCCTGTAGACATATATTTCGGACGTGTCGTGAAATTGACAACGAGGCTAACAGTTTTAAGGTGTGGTGCATTCTGGTCACAGCTAATATTAACTACGTGCCTGAAATGACATGACGTAACTTTTTGTTGCCCAAAGACGACCTACATCGCGGACAAATTGTGTGTACTTTGCGTTGGAAAGAGATGAGTTTGTTCAGTTTTATGTGGCATTTTCATACATGCGTAACGCGCCTCGCTACGCCGATGCCAACTGTCTGCTGTGTATGCCCTAAAGTGCCCTTCCGAAAAACTGGTGATAGGCGGTATTTTAGAATACCAGCTGACAGGGTGTGGGAATGGACGACGATCATACGAAAGTTGTCGGGTATCGACTGGATTCCTGCCGCCGATGCCCGGGTTTGCAGTGACCACTTCCGGTTTCAGGTCCGTATATTTGCGAATTAACTTTGTGACGCATATAGTTTATGGTTTTCGCACTTTTTGCGCCATATGTTCAGGTCAGAAGTCAAATAAGACAACTGATGTTGACTGGCTTCCGACGGTGCTCGCCAAGAAACGGAAGTTCGGGAGCGAGCTTCAGTACTGAGGGTCCGAAGTTGGGGAAGTCGGTACATGACAAGTTCACACCGCCGCAGCCAGAAACACGGACGAAAGGCACACACAAAACAGGACGAACTGCAACTCACGACTACTTTACTGTTGAACACACATACACTCTTAAATACCAGAGCAGGCACCCGTTCCCCTATGTATCTGACCTATTTTTTAGATAACAAAATTCCTCCTGTATGAGGGCGATAGAGGGAGCGCTGACACATTTTCCCCCTTTTTCAGCAGGATCGAGAGATATACGAAGCATTCTTGATTGAGGAAAAAGGGGAAAAATGTGTCAGCGCTCCCTCTATCGCCCTCATACAGGAGGAATTTTGTTATCTAAAAAAATAGGTCAGATACATAGGGGAACGGGTGCCTGCTCTGGTATTTAAGAGTGTATGTGTGTTCAACAGTAAAGTAGTCGTGAGTTGCAGTTCGTCCTGTTTTGTGTGTGCCTTTTGTCTGTGTTTCTGGCTGCGGCGGTGTGAGCTTCAGAACATCGCATGTTGGGATGGTCCTGACAGAAACAGCAGTGAAGCAAACAAAAATGAAACGGTTGAGCCTTGTAATGGTATGACGAAGTTAAGTGAGGCTAATATTTAAAAAAAAAAGCAGTTGCTCAGACGACTCCGAAGAAATCTGTCTTTTTTTTTCAGCTACCGCACTAACATCTCAAGCATCCTTGACAAAGGAAACAGCAGCTGTGTGCAGAATCCCAAGATAACAATGAATCTGGTAAGTGTAAAAATGATGAATCCTTCACAGGGAAAGTGACTATACATTCATCACCTCTTAGAAGTAAAATTTAATGCAGGGTACATGTCACCATCCCTTCTTCATGCATGTGAACGGTGATGTTACTTGTGCAAAAATCTTTTTTACTGCTGATTCACATCCTTCCTTGCAGCTGTACGGCACGTCTCCGACGAAGCTCAACGTTTCACAGATACTTCTAGCAGCAGTGCGTATGAGCTTACACTATAGAGTAGTCATTATTATGCTTTGTTCAACAGATCTGACATCAACTGAGCGTTCCATTCAATGTACAGACTATGACAAGTTAAATGCAGTGCAGTACATGAATACGCTATACCGAATTTTCAGATCTGGAGGATCAAGCTGAAATGGCCCATGAAACTTCAACAGAGGTGTGTCTGAAAACTCCCCCGAAGCTACCAAACACTGTAAACTTTTTCACATCTTTAAAGGTGTGCGCTATGAACATTCAACCTGGTTGCGTAACATTGCATCTCCAGGATGATATTTTACAAAATTTGGAAAGCATTACTAAAGATCAAGTGTCAGTGCAAATCTTGCTTTCATTATGTCTTGGATATCGTAGGTACGAGCTAATGCATATATGCATCGCTATCGATAATCGAGCACGCGCAAGTGTCTACAATACTGTTGAACAATGTTGAGATGTTGCAAGACTGAATTTTTGGAGGCCAGACAACACTCGAGTAAAGAAAATTTGTGCGAAACCGTGCTCTATTATGATGTTACCAAAATTACACCTAAAAAGGCGTGAGCCGTGCACGTTGTTACACCTTTAAAGGTGTGAAAAGATTTAGAGTGTACTAGGTAAGTGTGCTGTTTGCGTGAAGAGGGAGGCAAAGAGAAAAAAGCGAGATTCTAATATGCAGTCATTACTTGAAGACATAACATTTCTCTTTTTTCTCGACAGAACACGAAGGAGACACATCAGTTTCCTCCACCTCAAGCCAGACAAGTTTTGAAAACATTCAACAAAAGTATCTTGCAAAGTGCTGGGAAACAGATATGCTCAGAAGGACTTCGAATGGAGTACCAGTTCCTTCTTACAGACAGAGAAAACCTGCCTTTACGAGAAGGCAGGCGGCCCGTGCACGGGCACCCTGAAAAGTGAAGATGAGGTTCTGTTTGTTTTAATGAGGCTACGACTGGATTTGGACCTATGCTTTCTTGCACGACTGTTTGGAATCTCTGTGAATTTAGCTTCATTGCTGTTTGAACAGGGCCTAACCATTCTAAAACAAGAGCTGCAGTCATTCATTGTGTGGCCAGATGAAGAGGCATTTCTTGTTCATCAACCAAAAACCTTCAAGAAACAGTACAAAAATGTCCGTGTCATTGTTGACTGCACAGAGATAAAGTGTGAAAGAGCAAGTTGTACAACCACACAGAGCACAACATGGTCAAATTAAAAACACTAACACAGTTAAGTTTCTTGAAGGTGTCACACCAAATGGTTTAATATCTTTTGTGTCACAGACCTGGGGCGGGAAGATCAGCGACAAGGCAATATTTTTGCAGAGCTCGATTATGAATCACCTTGAGCATGGTGATGTTGTGATGGCAGATCGTGGATTGCAAAGGAGTTGGCATCACATGGAATTCAAGTGTTGATGCCATCATTCACAAAAGGAAAGCAGCAGCTCACAAAATAAGAGGTTTCAACCTCTAGGGAAATATCCAAACGAAGAATTCGAGTCGAACAAGTCATTGGTAGGATGAAAAGGTTGAAACTTTTGAGACATACCATTCCTTACCACATGAAAGACTATATATTGATGATATTGTAGTAGTAGTTGCTGCTCTCACTAATTTGTTGCCATAGTTTTAGTTGTGCTGCGCATTGTAAATACCATACTATTGTGTTTACAGTTTTTCTGAAGTGTTCATTGTTCTACGTGACACACCGTAGGATATGCTAACATGCTGCATATATGTCTCATGTGCACACATCTTATGTCTACTATTCATCCTATGGACATATATTCTATGCATATACATACAGGATGTTCCACGAGAGGATGTTATTAAAACTAGAAGCTTAAAATACGCTCATACAGACTTGCCAGATTGAGGCAGTTTCCATTCGTAACACACATTGATTAAGCTAATTTGCGTAATTAAACTTGACACACAAATACAAATTCAACAGGCATGCTTCGGCCAGCGAGTGAGTTTCGCCTCTCAAATTTTTGTAGAAATTTTGGAAAAGTGCAGGATTTTGATTTGAAAAATGTGTAACTATCATGAGAAAAATGCTACTTTTGCTTTGCGACTTTTTTAAAGTTTAGTTATGCAATACAATACAAAGTAAAAAGCAACGCCAATGTCCAATCAACTGTGATTACACTGAGGAAAGTAAAACGGGTAGGAACACCTTATTATAATTAAGATGAACAAGGCTTTCGTGCAGAGCATGCACTTCATCAGCTCTGCACGAAAGCCTTGTTCATCTTAATTGGGCATGGTTATAACTGGCATAATTGAGAGCATGTCGAGACTAGCTGAGGCGGCTGTGTTGCTTCACTTTTCCTAATGGTATTGCTGGACCAGGATTCTCTGGATCGTTCCACGGCTGTCGTCCACGCTCATGATTTATGGGGGACAAACTTGTGTAGGCCAAAAAGCTCCTGCGAATAGTCGCCCTTTTTGTATACAGCCCTCGTCCACTTTAGGTGCGACAATTTGCATAACCAACAACACCCGACTAGCACTCGAGTTTATACCGTTCCGAATCTTGATGGGGAGGGGGGTCATTTAAACCGAAAAATTCATTACGGTCGTGATCATATAGCAAACGAGAGAGTACTGCAGCAGGCTTACCTGTGGTCCTGGGGATTGAGTCGCCTAAAATGTTTCATCATAGCGGCAGAATTGAGGCGCGTACACCACTAGAAGCTCTCTACGGTGGCAGATGTCCCCGAGTAATGGATGTTGTGTTATGCACTGCACGGCGACACTGTTGCACATTTCTACCACCCTGGCAACAGAATGGCAACACAGGCGCTCGTCGGGCTCCAGTGGGTCGCAGACTACACACAGACACCTGCCGATTTCAACATTCTAAACTGTTTCGCAGATCCGACGGCAACCATGCAAAGAGATACGTCACCTAAAAATGTCATCCCGCGGGTTAGCCGCAGCCACATCTCGTGGACGGTCGGCGGGTTCCAGAGGCATTGGGTCCGTAGTGTATGGGTCATCATCCAGCATTAACTCGTCGCCGCTACCGCTAACATGTCAGAATCTCCCCCAGACAGAGAAACATCACTCTCGTTTTACGACTCTATGTTTGCTCCCTTCGCTTCGCTATCGCCAAACAGGCGCGCGGCTCGCATTTGCCCAGGGCGCGCGCTGATTGGCCTTATCCGTGTGACGTTTGCTCCCACTTTTAGAGAGCGAGGGCGCAAGGATTCCGGTTTCTTTTTCATCGGATTGCGCGAAAAGTACGCCGCGGATCGAAATGGTATTTTCGGGCCCACTTCAGTGGTCGGCAAGGAATTAGAATTCGCATTAGTTTCGAAATTGACCTAGGAGAATGCGACTGTCCCTTTAAGGACGAAGTGCTTGTGAGTCGGCAGAAAGCTTTGCGTTTCGGCATCAGCAGGCACGACTGCGCCGTAGAAGGCGGCAAAGTGGTCACGAAAAATTGACCGAACGGCTTCAGGACTACACTGTAAACTGAAAAACACCCTTATGGGTGTAAATCGCTTGTCCTATAATTGACTCCTCTTTTTACACCGTATGGTCTGGAACACCCTTTTTAGAGGGTGTATCCCGTGTAAAACGCCCTTTGAAAGGGTGCTTTTCCTTGAAAATGCCGTCTTTTGCACCCTTTGTACACCTTTTTAGGAGGGTGTTTAACGATCTTACACCCTCTTAAAGGGATGTTTAAAGGGTGCAAAAGAGGGCATTTCAAAGAAAAGCGCCCTTTCCAGGGGTGATTTACACGGAATACACCCTCTAAAAAGGGTGTTCCAGACCATGTACGGTGTAAAAAGAGGAGTCAGTTATAGGACAAGCCATTTACACCCATAAGGGTGTTTTCCAGTTTACAGTGTAGCCTGAAGAAACCCGCCAGAGGTCACCAGCTCCGCAACAGCATTTGGAGGGCGACGAAAAAAGCGGCCAAGAAGAAGGCGAAAGCAGCAGGAATCCTGCGACCAGCGCTCAGCTGCTTGCAACTCCGCCAAGTGTTCCCGGGCAAGCACCTTAAGAAACGCAATCCGTCTCAGAACGTCCTGGATAGCATCGTCGTTGCCAAGGCCCATCGACCCCGGATGACGCAAAATTGACAGCACTTGCCGGAGGTGTTGCATTTCCTCTCGATCCTCGATGACTTGAAAACCCGAGACGAGGTAGGGACAAAAACAGACAAACACAAACACGGTCTCAAATTCAGCTGACAGGTTTCTTGCACAACAACATTTAAATAGACACTAGGTGGGAGAGGGGGGGTAAGCTAACAAGTCCTTCAAAGCGGGAGACAAGGTCAAAGAAGCTCTCCCGCGCCCGCCGAGCCCGCCACTGACGAAAAAGCCTCGCGGTCCCAGTTTTCGTCTCCTCCAGGTCCCCCAAACTCACCTCGGAAAAGCGTGCAACGAAGAAGGCCGCCACTAGATACCCCACTGTTGCCGTTCCGGATCACTTCAGCGCGCAAAGTTTAGCGGCAAAATGTTTTTGTTGTTTTTGCGAATGAATCTAGTCTTTATATGTCCAAATAAAACGCGTATAACAACTTTCTGTGTCGTGTTTCACCTTTTGGTCGCGTTTTTAAACGTGTTGAGCGATCGGAAGGATCTAGTACACGGCTGCGTGCATCACATGGCGTACCTGTCGTACCAGGCGCCGCAGGCGCAGTCGTCAATTTCTCCTTCGGTGACTTGGCCTGGCTTGGATTGTGCTTCAACTGGATCTTTAGCGCGCTACAATCAAACGCAAGCCAACGTCTGGTAACAATGGGGTATCTAAGGGCGGCCTCCGGCATTGCACGCATCGGGATATGAGCAAATACATGGGGAAATGGCGACCTTGGGGGACCTGGTCTCCTCCCACCACAGTTGCGAGAAGGAAGCCACAGCACACCGAGCCTCAAGCCAGCTACTTACACTGCCGAGAATTTCAACTTCACTCAAGGGAGAGCCGTCCAGCCTCCAATAACCGGAACCACCACGGAGGTGCAGAAACCTACCAAGGACAGGGAGAACTCCCTCATGGATCGACAAATCCGGACAGACAAGCAAAGCAGTCCCTCATATGCGACATGAGCCCGGGAGAAACCTAGAAACGATCTGTGCGCCTGTGTGCACCACGGGTACTGGACCACGTGGGCTGGTATTGCCGTTTATTCAGACGGCTGAACTTGTCGACCAGCACGAGATCATCTTCAATCCGGGCCAACTCGAGGATCACTGGCCGATGTCTTCTCCCGGAACCGTCAATACAACAGTTAAAGTCACTCGGAAGCACAATATTGCGGTTACCTAGGAAAAAATCAGTCGACGTTGCGAAAAAATTTCCCACGCGGTGGCGTGCAGATTAATAAGACGCCCCCGTCATGTCCGCCTCCAGCATGACCACACGGCCGTCACTGTCACGGTCGTACCAACGGACGTTACCAAAGAAAGAGGGGGACAATACAGGGTGTTCAAACTTAAGCTTTCAAAAGCACTTTATAATAAATAGGCGCACAAAAGAAAACTGGTGCTAATCTTCTGTTTCCACGAGTAAGAAACAGGTGCTACATAATTAGCAGCACCTGTTTCTTACACAAGTAGCGTAAAGTTATCATCCGGTTTCCTGTCATCGCTGTGTTTGCGTAGCGCTCGTGAAAGCTTAATTTTGAACGCCCTGTATAATTGATACTCCTGCCTGATAAGGTGACCCATGACTGAAGAAAACCCGGACAGTATGATCCGCCTCGAACAGTCTGACTGCGCGAGCCGACAACAGGAGGGTCTCCTGCAGAAGAAGAACGTCAGCGCGAAAACTTGTTGCCCACGGCAACACCGAAAACTGCTTGCTGTTACCGACTAAACCCCTACAATTGAACGTCACTATTTTCAGCGACATCAGGAAAAAAAGGAAGAACAGCCCCCTCCCTTCCCCATTAGTCTACCAACAGAGGGGGCACAGAACGCACTGACCGGGCTTCGGACAACAGGGGATCTGATACACACGGGTGGCATCCAATGTATTGCTCCGTAGACGAAAGCGTGCTGGGCGAACGCAATGCATCCTGGACAGGTCCTGGTCGCACGTCACAGCAAACGTCGAGGCACACGTGACCTTAAAGATGGCGGCGCCCGTGATCGGCGGCCAAATCGTTTGTAAACAATGCGGTTGTTGTTTCTGCACGACGTTTTGGATGTCTTTCGATCACGGTAATTATTTTTATCCGATAATCTCGCAGTAAAACGCGCAGTTTTACACATAAGCCTCGTACTGTTGACAACTTCCGAAGATGTGATGACGACCGCGCGTTAAGACTCACTGAGCCGATGCGATGTACTTAAACTAAGGCGAAATGGGCTACCATGTTGCGGAAGAAGCACCGCATAGTTTACGCTGGCAAAATACGTTCATCTCTTGGTGTTTTGACGACGAAAATTTGTCGATAAGCGGCAAAACGACATGTAAACACAGTCACATGACCTCAAAATGACGTTTTCTATGACGTGCGACCAGGACAAGATGGCAGTTTTGCCAAAAGCACCCGCTTGAGGGTAGTTACAACAATGGCGGGTTTGTGTCACCCCTGTGTACTGATACTTGTCGTTTCACACCTGTGGTGTCGCTGCTCATACCCTCCAACGAAGAGCTACTAGGGAACCAAGGAACCTCCCCCCCGCCCCGACTATTCCCCGACTATTGAAATAGTATCCCAGTATGCGTAATTCAGTTTTAACAGGTATCCCGAATGGAGACGCACAGCATGGAACTGAATTGATAAAGAGCGCTGCACTCTTATCATTGTTTATCCGCGCGTTCGATGCTCTACCGTAGGCATCCGCCCCCATACGGTCGTGTTCCCTATGTAAAAACCCTATCCCCTGGACGATGCTGCGCCGCAAAGCACAAAATTTCCTTAAGACCGCCTCCCCTCCCCCATGACAGACCCTTAAATCCGCACCTGCTCTCGAGCCACAGTTTGACTTCATTACGTATCTCCGACTCACTCAACAGGGAAGCAGCCAGCCTGCAACTGCCTGATCCAGCGCGGTAACGCCTAAAGCCACCAAGAACAAAAAGAACACCTTCATGGTCTGATAAGTCCCCAGAAGGGCAGACAACACACTCGCGCATATGCGAGACGATGCCAAAAGAAACATGAAAACGATCTATACGGCTATGTGCACCACGTGAGTTCGACCAAGTGGTACTGCCCATTATTGAGGTGCAGAAAGGCATGTACAAGTCCAAGCTCGTTAATTAAGCGAGAAAGCTCCATGTTGACTGGTCTACGGCTACTCACATACCGGTCAATAACGCAGTTGAAATCTCCCGCAACCACAACATTACATGCATAATGTAAAAACCCAGAGACTAGGGAACACGAAGGGGGAGACACATTTTTTCATTACAACATTAGAGTTTCAAAAAAAAAAAAACAGTCAAGGCTCCGAAAAAAAGTCTCTCCGCACGCTCTCCGCGAAGCGCAGGCGCGTACAGATTAATAAGTCTCAACAAAGTTCCTCCCACGTCTAAATCTAGTGCGAGAACCCGGCTGTCATTTTCACGGTCGTACCACCTTACTCCACCAGGAAAAGAGGGGAAGAGAATCGCTGCCACGCCTGATCGATGCGGGGAACCAAGGCTAAAAAACGCCCTAACTGTGTGGTCCGCTTCCAACGCTCTAATAACACTGGCAGATAAGAGGTGAGTCTCCTGCAGGAGTAGAATGTCAACGCGAAAATTATTGGCCCACTGAATTACTGAAAACTGTTTCGGACTCCTGCTAAATCCCCTACAATTTACGTCATAACTTTTAGACACATGGGTAACAGTGAAAGTAACATGTCTATTGCTTCTTTGCCCACATAGGAGAGGGTAGTGCAGAATCCGAAGCCCTCCGCTTGAGACCCTGTCACGTAACCCCACTCATATCTTCCGGACCACTATGGCTACTGTTTACACTATCCAGCGAAGAATCGCTGAAAAGAAAAGCTCAACTTGTCCCGCAGCATCCTCGTTCGCCTGAAGCACTACGGGTTCCACCTCTATTCCCGAAGCAGACTGCTCCACTACTCTAGATGTAGTCTGCTGTACAACCCCAGAAGCAGACTGAACCTCTACTCCGGATGCAGACTGCTCCTGCACAGGAAGTACGAGGGCTTCCTGTCTCAAACCAGCCCCATTGTGCGTAGCAACAATCTCTGCCGGTGCCTCCCTTTCCTCCAGGACAGTGACATTGTCACGGCACTCTGAACAAGCGAAATCGGTCTCCGAACCATTAGTAACGGTCGCCACACGATTCGCTCATGTCTTAAGCGAGCACGTAATGGATGAATGATCCCCACCACATTTAGGACAAGGCTTCGCACATGTGTTATGTCCCACCTCGCCGCATCGAGAGCATACAGGTACCGGGCACGTCTTCTTAAAATGCCCAGCCTGCCCACATCGAAAACAAACACGTCGCATACCGGGGTAGCGAATAATAATGCGCTTACCTCTGACACGCAAGAAATTGGGCATGGGAGACGTCATCTCCATTATCACACGGCGATTGCCGGTCTCAATGGAACTCAACTCTGGGTGCTCATATTTTTCACGTTGGATGTTCTTGATGATGCCATATTGTCCCAGGGCAGAGACAATATGCGCATCATCCATTCCGACGGGCGCTTTAGACACGGTCACGACGGTAAGATTGATTTCAAGAGAAACCAAAGGAACAGTCTCACCGCCGAGTTCAATATGAGCTAAATTCTTCAGGGCCGAAGCCCCCCCCCCCCCCCTTGTAGGACATAGCCCGCAGCTCAAAGGAACACACATGCTGGTGCTAGTCCTGGTGCTGGAAGGAACGAATACACCCTTTCGGGGCCTTCCTCGCCAGGGTCAGCAAGAACTCCACAAGCGATATCGCGAAACGCGAAAATCTAACGGCCTACTGGCCATCACAAACACGTCACACAAGTGAACAAACTCATGGAAAGCACGTCAAAGAAATACACGATCCGATCGATGGCGATGGCGATGTGGGTTTTACATTCACCGTGTCAACACTGGGTGCATATAGCAAGAACAGGTACCTGTGACTCGATAACACAATTTTAACAGCCAGGACGACTGTCGGTCTCAATCATGTATGTATTGTCATCAAGCAAGAGAGTCGGTCTGCGTGTATTGGCATCGAGGTGGAAGACCAGTCACAAGGACGGGCTCCCATTTAACTATCTCAACAAGCTAGGACTAAAACTAGAACTAGTGCAATGCCAACTCCTGCTTGTGAAATCACGTCACGTTAAGGATTGCTGTTCGTGCTTGTCGTCGCCATCAGACTGCGGAGAGTTGCGTACGGGATAACGGCACACTTTGAACAGTTCCGCGGCGACCACCGCAAACGCGAAATTCGGGGTGGCGCCAGCTACACATTATCAGCGCCAGTCGTCCAACTTTGCTGGTGTGGCGGATGCGTTTAGAATAAAAATGTCCGCCACTGCTGCTCCATAGGGGAACGCGATGACGACGACGCCTGAGTTAACTGGTGGTGATGGCACTATTATGTGAAACATTCTTTCGAGCAAGAAAGGCTTCCTTTGCCCCAAAGATGTTAATCAAACTGATAGGAAGACAACACGCCAGTAACATACACTACCAAGAAAAAATATTTGGTATAATCACGCGCCTATTTTAAAGCTGGCGACTCTCAACGTAATCGGAAAGATCCAAGAAGCAGATCTTAGGAAGAATCTTCCCGGGAACCGCAACGCACGCGATACTGTCCCGACGAGCTCTTTGGCGGCCGCGTATTCAAAGACACGTCCCACACAAGCCCACCACGTTATCCAGTGACCCTTCTCCAATACATGAAGGATCGGCCCTCCTTTGCCTCCCTCCACCACTGACACGTTTTTTAGTGGGACCAGATTTTAGGAAAAAAATCTTCCAGGGGAACAACACTGCAAAGGATGTTGCCCCGACGACCTCCTTATGGGCCTCGCAACGCGTAGAGAAGGGTATGGTATCACCTCCAACTATGTTCAACGTGAAGACCTAAAACTAACGCGTTTGAAACCGAAACGGATTGGGTGCACGATCGAGCTTCTCGAATTGTTCAAAAGAAAAAGCAAAGCCTTTCAATACGCCTGTGTAAATCGTGCGCGCTGTTTATTAGAGTGGACACCAAGCCTGGTGTGCTGTGCTGTTTCGCATGTCAGAGATGACTACATGGCGTCCGTATCTCGTCGCTGTCTCTCAGCAGTTGAACGGCAGTGAAGCGGAACCTAAATTAGAGAGAAGGCACGTGACGTTGAAAAGCGAACGGTCGAACATTTCCAGTTTGACAACAAACGCAGCGAAACGCAATGTATCAGTTCACTGCAAAACTAGCTACAGGCCAGTGGCCGATCAAGAGGCTATACTGTCTGTATCCAAAGCAGAACAGCTATTCACAAGTTGAGAACGCACTTGGGCCTGGTCTTACCCGTTTAAAAATTTGAGAGCGTCATACCCCTGTCAGACGTACTAATTTAGTGTCACTAATTGGAAGTGCACTCCGTCCTATAATGTCACTTTCACCAGGCTCCTGCTACACGGCATAAGTAAGTGTCACTAAGCAGTCATGGTGATGACGATGGGCGAGCTTGAGCTCCCACCTAACATCGGGGAGTGCGCCATGCTTTCTTGGTAAAATCGTTTTTCTTACGCCCAGAAACATTTCATAAATATTTTCTTCGCAGTTGAAGTCGATTGAACGTCATAAATATAATTGTTGCGAACCAACACAAGTATATTTATTTGAGAAATTTTCAATCTTCTTCTTCACCTCTTTGGTGGTGTTTACTATGTCTTGCGCGTGCAACTGGCCCGCGATGTCAGCATACACTTTCGCGTTTCGCTTGTTCCTCCCATGTTCCGATAGCATAGGTTTCTATCTCAGACCACGATGCCCTGTCTTTTTTGTCTTCCATTATTCAATGCTTCACTGCGAGTATTTCGCGATTTCGCCGGTAACACTTAACCACCGTGCAATGTCAACAAATATGGCTGCCGCGAAGTGGATTACGAACTCTACTGGGCAGTCTGTGAACGAGAGTACCGGTAAATCACGCCAAAAATCCTTACGTCTTTCTTATACAAATCAGCGCGGTCTTAACAAATTTGTCCAAAAATAAATTCCGATTGGGTTGTTTCTTTCCTTTTCCAAAAATAAGCTTTTTGTTACGCAATCCCCGCCGTGGAGGCAACGTACTTGATTGTCGCAGGCAAAGTGAAGTGAGTTTGGCGAACTCACTTCATCGTAGGAAGGGAGTTGCCTCAGGACAGAAGCCGCCGATATTTCGAACAGGGACTGTTCTTCTCGGCCCAGAAGACGAACAGTCTCTGTTCGAAATATCGGCGGCTTCTGTCCTAAGGCAACTCCCTTCCTACATCTCTACCGGTTCGCTGGATTTCTACCCATCTACGTTCACTTCATCGTAAGTGTTCTTTGCATTTAGTGTCACTAAAAGATGCCGTGTGACTCCGAAAGAATGACACTTACTGCAAGTGTACTCGCTGAAAGTGACACTAAATTAGTACGTCTGACAGGGGTATAACATGGGAACGTGCTGAAGCGCGATCTCAACTTTGCTTTATTGAACCGGCTCAGACGTTGAATATGAGCTTGAGGTCGAACTCAGGTGTGAAATGAATCTCAAAGCGTTCTATGCAAACGGACGCGGTCTTTTTAAATATTGAAGCACGAGGACGGACCTCGTCACGGAGACAATGGTGGAAGGATTACGTGAGGGGATGGCGCCGTGGGTTATTGGGGATAGCAGTATGGTAAGGGATGGGGTAATCAGTGAGGAAATAAAAAAAGTTTCGATAAGATTAGTACGACGCAACTAGCTTCTTGTTGAAAGATGATGATTGAGGACGATGATTTGAGGCTTTGTTTGTATTTGTTCCTTCTATGTTGTTCCAACCTCAGAACATCAGTTCTCTCATGCTCAGCTTCTTGTGCCACGTATACGAAAATAGCCGCGACGCTCGAAGAAGGTGCAAGCTGGAGCACCTACCTACTTACTTTGTTATATTTAACGTTACTACCGATTATGCCCTACTGGCCCGAAGCCGTGAATGTACTGAGGGATGTGAAGTCAGCACTTGGGCTTTAGGAGGCGCTGCGCATAAGATGTAGCTACTGGGGACACATCTACAAGCAGGGCACCCGCGCGCTCACGTTGTGGTAAAGTAACCTTTATTAGCAACGAGAGCACTTTTTACGCGCTTCACGCAGATCAGAAACCAACCATCTTTAAAAGCAGCACCAGTAGAACAGAACCAACATGATTACAAATGGCCGTCAGGATTTTCCGAAGAGCATTGGTGCTGGCGAGGTTGCTTGATTGTTGCTTAGATTTATGGAAATAATTTAGACTCCAGAATTTATGCGTTTCTTCGTGTCGACGAACAACACGTTAAATAAAATACGTTTAAAGGGGTTGTGAATCCAAATCCAAATATTATACAAAATCATGTTTGAAATGTAGATTTCTTGGTGCCAAACATCTCCGTCGAAACCCTTTCACGCTGCGCTCCCGCGCCACGGAGTTATGACGCTTTGAATATGAGGAGATCCTTTCACTCTTGGCTCGCCTCCTCCTCGCCCGATCTCGGTATGACGTAGTACCGAGCGCGCCACGGAAGTGGGGAGTTCCCGTTCTCATGACGACGCCTGTAAACAGGGCCGCGGCGAGCGCTGGGACGCGACGCGGCGAAGAGAAATGAGCGGAAGGGCTATGACGTAGAGCCATAGAGCAACCGGACAAGGCGTCACATCCCGCCGACTTCATGGAGCTGCCCGGCACCGTTTGGCGCCACGGTCGGCGGGAGCCTCAAAAATTGGAGATTTTTAAAACTCTGTGGCATAAAAAATAATAGGAGGTGAGATGTGGGACTTTGCGTACGGAGTGCGTGGAGTAAGGCGTACAGACTCTGCCAGAGACAAAGTTCTATCCGTGTGGTTTCTCAACCCCTTTAAGAAGTGTACGGGTGTATTTCTCTCCCGAAAGTGAAACATTATTTTAATTTGTTTTTCATTAAGCAAAGCTATCGTATTCTGCCTCGAAACATATTTTGCTAGAAGTTTCTTTTTGTGGTCTTTTAAACCTTTTCTTTTTAGTGAAAGTGTTCGTGAGCTTCGTGGATTCGTTCAACCTTCCACGGCTTCGGATTTGGATTCGTCCCGTCCATAGTTAAAACCACGCCCTACTCTATACTAGAGACCTGGACAACTGGCAATCGCCGATGGGTAGAGCCGGGTCATGGGATAGTTACGGTAGCGGCCGCTGCAAGCGCCACATACCATTATTGGGGAGAGGGGAATGACCATGTCACACTTGCCATCGTCTTTCGTGCTACCAAGCTGTTGCTAAGCGCGCGCATTTCTCTCCCTCACTGCTTCGTCATCGTTTGCCAACACAGCCCACCATGCATTGCTGCGGTTTCGGCAAGTCACGTGGTAACGAATAGTGCGAACTAGTGCCAAATCCCATTGCCAAGCGGCGATTGCCAGAATTACTACCTCAGTGCTGGGAGCTTTGTGGATGTCAAGGCCTCTAGTACAGTAGCAGGACGTGGTTAAAACATTCTAAACAACAGGGTAGCACTCACATCGATACCATATATGTGGCACATATTATACGCGTAAGTCGAGTGCTTGCGAATTTGCAAGCCCCCAGTCCTCAGTAGAAGTGACCAGAAACATTGTTATTAAACGTTAGACGGGTAGAAATCCAGCGAACCGGTAGAGAAATACGAGGGGAGTTGCCTCAGGACAGGAGCCGCCGATAGGAGACCATTCTTCTTCTGGTCAGAATCTTTGCTGGGTTAAACTTGCAGCCGCATTCTCGCTCTGATCACTGGCGAATGGCCAAACGAATACTTCGCTACCGAAAGGGAACCCGTGACGTAGGAATAACTTACGCTGCATGTCAGGAGCCGATTTCAGGGGTACACAGACGCGAGATTCAACGAAAACTGTACGGGAAGATCCAGAAGCGCTTGTGTCTATCCCTTGCCACAGGGAACGGTCAGCAGGCGGTCCACAAGGCAACATCTCGTCGTTCTGTCAACTTGCGATGCTGAATACATCGCTCTTGTGGAGGCCCTCAAGGAAGGCAAAAGGTTCGAGACCTTCATGAAGGAACTTGGACTCAACAGTTACGGAACAGACGTACTAGAAGTTCGATGCGACAACCAATCACGATAAAGATGGCTTAGAATCCGACGTTTCAGCAACGGACTAAACACTTCGAACTTAAATACCTGTTCGCGAGGAATGAAGTCGAAACAGGGCAGTTCAAACTGTCGTTTCTGCGCACCGAAGACATGATAGCTGACGCCTTGACAAAACCAGTGCCACACGTAAAGAATGCCGTGTATGTCAAAGGCTTCGGCTTCAGATACTTTTATTGCTGCTTTTTTTTCATCTTCCAGATTTGTTTGACGTGGGGATGGGGGCAATGTTGGACTGAACCTTTTGTGAGTCGAGCGCAAATCTTGTTACTTTCACTTTCGGTTTTGAGTGGACAAAATAAAATGATCCTGGCAGCGCGTGGAAAGGGAAGATAAAGTTACCCTGCGCGCGTGCTCGACACTTCTGTGGAGGACAAAGGACGAAGATAGGTGGTTGTCTCTTGATCTCCTCGAGGTTTAACTGAAACCGTCGCGCATCATCCACAGTCGTGACGTTGCCCACCTACATGAGGCCGACAACGGCAAGCCTACAATCACCCACTGTGCCGTCAAGACCCCTCCAGAAGTCAACACTACCACGTGTGGTGTGCTGGCCTGGTAAGTGGTGTTTTGTTCACACGGGCGTCGTTAGAGTGTATCCGTATTTACGGTGTGTGTCGATGTGTGCTGGCGGGGGGCGAGGGGGTTGAGGCGAAATTTTTTGCAGTTTAGGCTTGGCCCACGCAGACAAGTGATTACAACCATGGCGGCTAGCACCGTGTGTGCGTAATTACCCCGTATATCAGGAAAGGGCCGGGAGAGTCGAGGCGAAATTTTGTCAAGTTTAGTTTAGCGCACGAGTTCAAGTGACTACAGCTATGGCGGATAGTACCGTGTGTGCGTAATTACCCCGTATATGAGGAAGGGGCCGGGAGAGTTGAGGCGAAATTTTCTCAAGTTTAGCGTAGCGCACGAGTTCAAGTGATTACAGCTATGGCGGCTAGTGCAGTGTGTTCGTAATTCGCGTGCTACCGTCGCCTTCGCGTCACTTCCGTTCCCCTGGTGGCAGCGGGGCTGCGAGCGCCACCACACGGGAGAGATGGCGATCCGATAACCACGTGCCTTCTGCTAGCGCCGAATTCCCATTCCACTCCGTATTCAGAGAAAAGCGCCGCCCTGTCGACACATTTGGAGCTAGCAGACTACGCACGGTTATCGGATCGCCATCCCTCCCGTATGGTGGCACTCCAAGGCCCGCCCCCACCAGGGTAACGGAAGTGACGCGAAGGCCAAGTGATTGGAACTGTGAAAAAAGATGCGGCGGCTAGCGCAGGGTGTTCGTAATTGCCCTGCTATCGTCGCCTTTGCGTCACTTCCGTTCCCCTGGTGACGGGGTGGGGCTGCCAGCGCCATCACACGGGAGAGATGGCGATCCGATAACCACGTGTCGTCTGCTAGCACCAAATTCCCGTTCCACTCCGCAGAAAAACAGCGAAAAACGCCGACTTCGTGAAAATCAATAAACAACGAAAAACATTCGCCGAATCCGCCCAAAAATAAAAATCGAAAACGCGCGACCCTTCGTATAACTTACTAAAACTGATTATCTACATCATCTACTTCATCATCACGTTCACCTACATCATCATAGTGTAAGTGACTCTAAGCGTAGGGCGACGGGAAGAAAGCTTCGCATCCAGCGTCTACGCTATTTTTGTACCAGATGTTCGTTTCTAGAGAAAATTAGGTCCATTAACTGTACCGTAATTACTTGGAAGCTTATAATAAGTAATTGTATTAAATTTATTAATTACTTAAACTTATAATCATATTAAGCTAACTAGCAACTTATTTATTAGCGCACGGTAAACGAGACTTTCGTGTACGAGACTGCACTACTTCAGGTTTATCGGACAAAGTGCATAATTAAAAGACGCCAGTGGTCATGGTTCCCGGGAGAATAAGATCGTTTCGAAATCGACATGAGCAGTGCCGTGTATGCCAAAGGGAGTCTGGCCATTAGGAGGAGCGACTTGTCAATCGAACTTAGGCGCATTTCATTGGTTACCGTTTTCTACGGGAGCTGCCATGACACAAAATTTTCTCCAAGATGGAGGATGGTGCTTGGAACTGCGAAGCGGAGATTTCGGGACAAAAAATTTTCAGATTACTTTAATTTCATGCTGTGAGTATACGTATATACTCATGTACGCATCTGCAAAATGAGATGCAACTTTCGCTCCGCCATCAATATTTAAGCGAAAATGGGATGTTTCATCGCTAACGTTAGGCCTAGTTAAGACCGCGATGCCAAGAAAATAGCAAGAACGACGACCCTTATACGCAGGTATTTCCATAATAGAATTGCATTTTTTATACATACATCCTTGCTCATTTTTGATTCGATCTACTTACATCACGTGATTCAAAACTTCATAGCGGCAATCGTCTGCTACGAAGAAGCAGTTGTTCCGCTCTCCTGGCTAATCACTTATTGCCAACTACCATTTCTGCAATTCTGAGCCTTCCCAAGACGCCACTCTCCGTCACAGATGGCGTTGCTCAAAGTGGGCGCAAAACCCGTCGTTTTGGTCTGTCACGAGTGATATCCGTTTCAATCCGAATCAATCGAGTTTTTCCAAAATGGTGGCACCCAGTAAATAACGGTGAGCTATAAGTAATGGATGGACATAATAACAGACACCTGTATTTCGACCTGTGATTGGCTAGATACCTTAAAAAGTGGGTGGAGCCTCAGGTATAGGAAGGTCCAATTAGCGGCAATACTACCTTTGGTGACGGTGTCGTCTGCTAACTGTCGTCTGCTAAGTACGCAGTACTCCGCCGTAGCCTAGCTTTTTCTTCCACTAGAATCTCCCGTATGCACGTCGCTGTTGTGAATACACATATCTGTACCTAGAACTGTACCTAAGGTACTACTTTGGTAGTTGGTATTGTGACGTGCCATCCCCATCAGCGAGGATGAATCGCACGATTGATAAAGAACACGCAGGACGTAAATTAACCCATACACTAAACTGACTACCGTTTGGACTAAATGTGCACACGAGAGGAAGACAAATACTGAAATACATGAATGCTCCTGCATCTTTATTGATTGCAGACGCCGCTGTCGAAGACAGACGAAACGAAGACAGTCACCGTGCTATACGCTTAGGTTTTTGGCAATGGAAGGTACCTGGGCGCATTCTTGGGTCTTGTCGTACGTTCCACGACGTTTTCTGTTTACGGTGTCCGCCACAACGCTGTCGGCAGCTGACTTTTGTCTCATTTCTTTGTATCTATTCCAGGACATGTGCCGTAAATCAATTTCTCCTGGGTTCCTTGGCCTCGCCGTTCGTTCCCCGACGTGGTCTTCGCTAACATCATTGGCACATTCACTGTCCAATTGCGAAGTGTCTATCACGACACGTGTCCTTGGTCTCTCTTCCAGGTAGATGATAGTTTTTGGCCTCGCCATTCGTTCCACGACATGGTCTGCGCTGACATCCTTGCCACATTCACAGTCCAATTGCGAAGTGTCTATCACGACTAGGTCCCGTCCTTGGTCCCTCTCGCAGGACTACGTCCTTGGAGACCTCTGGAGAGAACTACGTCCTTGGAGAGGGACCAAGGACTACGTCCTTGGTCCCTCTCCCAGGTACTTCTTCACATCAGGAACACATTTTTTTTTGGAATGCGGCCGGAGTACTTGAAGTTCACCTCTGTTTCGGGTTGGCCCGGTGTTACAGCACCTTGATTTGAACGCTGGTTTAGGATAGGGCGGAGTAGGCAACATCTCTGTTTATGATGCTTATGATGCGACGCAGGACCTTAAGACCCTGCCATAACTGCGTTGAAGAGAAGAGTACTTCTGTGTGGTACCCCGTGATCTGATGGAACGGGTGCGGGATTTCCCTCAGATGTGTGGATGAACAGGGTACTCCCGCGAAGAAAATTTGTGACCCAGCGCTTTCCCCTTCATGCCGAAAAGAAGCACAAGTAAGCACAGAGAAGATGAAAAGGCAACGGGCTGTGCCATACACCCATTTCAGGTCGACGAATACAATCCATCATTATTCTTTTGCGAGCCATTGCTTCCGGTGCTGCGGAGAGAATCCAGCGCCGAGTGATGCCTACGGAAACCAGACATTTCTTGGCGGAAGAATGATCTCTCTTCTGGAATCAGCACTGGATTCTGTGAGGTATGATGCGCTCCAAGAGGTTTTCGACACAAATGGTCAGGCTCACCGGCCTAAATAAGGACAATTGCGAAGGAACCTTGTCTGGGCTCGCAGCGAGAGAACAACGCGTGCGCACTTCTAGGATTCCGGGCAATTTACCTTCCCTCCAGAATGCATTCAGTGCTGACAATAGAAAGCCCCGTGTTCGTCCCGTGTACGTCCAGGTTAAGAAGCGCCAGATATGATATGTCGATACTGAAACACTATTTTGGCATTCAAAATACGTAAACAGTAATACAGCTCTGCTTGACTATAATGCGCCATCCACTTTACCTTTCTCTCCAACTTTCTCTCCTCTGACAGTTTAAACTTATCAGAGAGCGCCTCGTAGCTGACAAAAGTTTCGTATTTTTTGTCTCTTCATCTTGTTCGGTCCACCTTGCTTATCAGTGATGGCCTTGTCAGTTCAGACTTTAAATTACCGAAGTAGAACAGAAAGTAAAGGCAATTTGCGAACGAAAAAGGTTGTTGCAATAGTGATTGACAGCTATATTTAGTCACCACCTTCAGGCAAATATAAATTGTCAAGACCGTGTCTCTCTCTCTCTCTCTCTTTCTCTCGAAAAAGAAAAAAAAGAAAAGATGTGGAGAAACCACATGCACAATGTGCAGCTAATACACGAGGACGTATTGGACAGCCCAAAATCTCACTAATCCCAGTACTACACACTCATATCCGAACCGCATTGTAGCACCATCCTACCGTGTGCTAGCAACACACGCCCTGTCCAAATGCAGGATTTGAGTGGAGCAAGAACACACTTCCGTCGTATTTATGCGTTCTCCTAATTCAGTTGAACTGTCGCTCACCCAAAAGGGGAAGTACCGAACCATCGTTTCATCAAAGATGAGAAGGGGGACCACAATTTCACATTTTAATTTACCCCTTCAACCTGTCCCGTCTCGCTGACACCCTCGGTCCACGATGAGTCGCTTTTTCAGCTTTCTCTCTGCCCTGATCTTCGGCCGTCTACCATCAGCGGACGCCGTACCCGTCATCGTGCATCTCCACTATCGTCGCATCGTCTCACGCATTCCGGGGGCTTTTCACGGCCTCCGGAATGAACTGGACATCTGCCGTAACGTCAACGGTTACGTCTCAGCCACCGTCAACCTCATCTGTGACGTCCTGCAGGACAATCTGTGCCTGCAGGACGAGTGCCTCGACTTCGCCAGGTACTTCATCGTCCGCCATCACCGACGCCTCACGGCTGAAGAATCAACTCGCCTCATCCATTCAATCGCCCGTGCCGTCCTTTCATCCAACGACACCTCACTCGCCATGCCCATGGACCTCATTGAGGTCCTCATCAGACATCTCAACGCACTGTGAGAGCTCCTGAATTGCCTTCTCTGACTTCGACCTTTTTGCCTGCCCCCGGACCCCATCACGACCTCGGCTTCATTGGCTCCCAACAAATGCGGCATTCAACCTCACCTCCCCGTGGTGGGAGCTGGTAACGGGTTCGAAACACCACGGCGAACCCGGCCAACGAGGCTCTGAATGCCGCCACCAAAACGGAAAAATGTCATCATCTACCTATCTAACGCCCGATGGAGCAAATTATTCGTACGTCTACGCTACAACTGATCAAAGTCACCCGTGTACGTCTACGTGGTCAACACAATATTGTGTTTCAACATATTGCAACATTGGAGTCCGAGGTCATCTACACAAGCTCCGCGTGGTCTGGCATCCAAAGTTGCAAAGTCGCCAGACACGTTGGAGCAGAAAATGGAACGTCTTTACCGCCTGCGCAGGTATTATAAAAGAAGACTCTGCGCAGGCGGCTTGGGCCGTGGGCCAGAGAAAGTTGTCTTCGAAAATAGAAAATCGTCGAAGTCATCAAAGTCGTTATCTACATTCAGAAGGCTCATGAAATATTCCTTCCGTCGACACAGTCGTTGGAGATTTGGACACGGAAACTGAGAGCAAGAGAACGCTATCTACTCTGTCACTTCCTCAGAAGGCATGGCGGAGCACGGAAATCAGATAAGATCGTGATATACGCTTCGCAGTTGGGCAGTTAATGTGACATTGATGTCACCAAGCGAAATATGCAAAGGAAAAAAAGAAATAGGACGGCGAGATCCACGAACGCACATCGGATTCTTTCATCTGCAAATCCTGCAAAATATGCACCTCATTGTTTGAGTGAAGCACTCTGCTGTAACAGCGACGCAAACGTCAGCGCAGGCCATGTCGTGGAACAATTGGTGAGGCTAAAGATTATATATCCAGGAAAAGTTCATCTGCAAGGACATGTCCTGGAACAGAGACCAAGAAGACGTTGCGGCGGACACCGTAAGCGGAATTTGCAAAGAAAAAAAAGGACGGCGAGATCCACGAACGCACATCGGATTCTTTCATCTGCGAAACCTGCAATATATGCACCTCATCGTTTGAGCGAAGCACTCTGCTGTAGCAGCGAAGAAAATGTCAGCGCAGGCCATGTCGTGGAACGAATGGTGAGGCTAAAGAGTATATACCCAGGAGAATTTCATCTGCAAGGACATATCCTGGAACAGAGATCAAGAAGACGTTGCGGCGGCCACCGTAAGCGAAATATGCAAAGAAAGAAGGGTCGGCGACATCCACGAACGCACCTAGGATTGTTTCATCTGCAAAACCAGCAAAATATGCACCTTATCGTTTCAGCATTCTGGTGTAAAAGCGAACAAAATGCCGAACTCGTCGGTCAAGTTGAGACATCTGGAACGACGTCTTCCACTGTAACCACTGTGGCGTTGCAACAAATAAAAAGGAGAAAAATACTTGGAAGTGTTCGAGTATTCCTTGTGTTCGAGTATTCGAGTATCCTTCGAGTAAACCTTGCGCAGGTTTAATCATTGCGCGACGCGCTTTAGTGTATGTGGTTAATTTACGAAGTAGCCAAGTAGTACGGTTCTGGGTACGTTCTAGTCGTTATTCCTCGTGCGTTGAAAACCTCAAAATCGTGGCGTAGTTAAATTGTGACTCCATAGAATGCATAACAAGAGAAGATGGCGAATGGTGAGAGTGAGCCAGAGTGCGTTGCCTGGAAGAACGAGAAAACGTCACTCACCAAGGACCAATGAGCTTGCATCGCGTCGAGTTAGTCAGATAATTACTTTTTCGTGTAAGTGCCGCCACTGGGCGCGTTAAGTTTTAGCTCCGGGAACAGTTCCTTCGCTCCCGGGATCACTTAACCGAACAAAAAATAAAAAAAAGAAAAGAAAAGACAAAGAAAGGAAATTAGTCCAGTTGGAATTTGTCATTGGTATGAATTGGACCCAACAGGTCCCATGCTAAAACCTCTTGGATTTTTCAGTTCCAATTGGACCGTCCAGTCGGTAGCTGAGCACCAATTGGAAGCAGCATTTAGTTTCATGCACTCCGACTTGGACATTGAGTCCAATTGGTACTTCTGATAGGGAACTCCTGTTCGATTTGGTCTCTCGGTCTCCAACTGGCCTCCCAAATAGCAGACAATCAGCAACTATTGGCCGAATTGGCAATGTAGCGTTATAAAGTAACTGACGTGTGACTCAGTATTTTCAATACAATTAGTCAGTGCATGTGTAGCTAAACTATTAATGTTACCAATAAGCAACAGTGATATATGTTTTATATGAAAAAACTGATGTTCTGAGGCTGGAACAACACAGAAAGGTCACATAGAAAGCCTCAAATTGACTAAGAAATTAACGGTGAAAGATGAAAGTCACCGAAAAGGCTAGCCAGTTGTAGGACTCGAACCCACATATTCTGGATTACCGGTCCTGGGCTCTACGAATTCAGCTAAGCTAACACGCCTTCTGAGCGGTTTCCAGCGTGCGTCATCGGAAAGCACAAACCACCCACACACTCTCACTCATCCTCCTTTCACTCTTACATTTTTGCTTACTCATACACACATTCATACGACGGGATCGACGCAGGCAGGAACTGTTGAACATGAAAGAACTGATGTTCTGAGGCTGGAACAACATAGAAGGGACAAATATATACAAAGCCTCAAATTGCCTAAGAGATGAAAGTCATTGAAAAGGTTAGCCAGCTGCAGGACTCTACAGTGACTTTCATCTTTCATCGTTAATGTCTTAGGCGATTTGAGGCTTTGCGTGTATTTGTCCCTTCTATGTTGTTCCAGCCTCAGAACATCAGTTCTTTCATGTTCAAGAGTTGCGCAAGCGTCAATCCCGTGGTATGAATGTGTGTATGAGTGAGCAAAAATGTAAGCGTGATAGGAGGATGAGTGAGAGAGAGTGGTTGGATTGTCCCTTCAGAAGACGCACCGCAAACCTTAGCTCAATTGGTAGAGCCCTGGACCGGTAATCCAGAAGATGTGAGTTCTAGTCCTTTCAGTGATTTTCATCTTTCATAGTATTTTATATTTCAAGGTTTAGTTTGTGCTCCGAAGAGCTAGATTTTTCCTGATGAATAGCACAAAATGCGTAAACTATGATTCATATCTCACAGCTGGATAGAATATAAAATGATACCGGCAAAGAAAGTTCGTTGTCCTAGGTCGCACGTGTAAAGCTTCCTTTGTCATCACTTCAGTGTGAAACCGAAAGTTTGATGCTCTCATCTGACGCAGCGCATCGGCATCACCATCATTCCATAATCTATTTGAAGAAGTTCCCCTTGGAAATCAAAGAAAATCAAGACTGGCCAAGCCATTATTCGACTCTGGGCACTAGGCTACCTGCCAAACCGGAAGTTGCTCATGTGAATACAGTGAATCACTGTGTATTTTGTCTTCGTGCCATGCTTTTGCTCCGGCTTTCACGGCTGCCAGAGACGAATATCGAGTCTATATTTTGAATTTGTTTTCTTCTGCGTGTGACATCGCCACGGTTTTTGTAATGCGTTCAACAAACCAGCTTATCCCCTTTTTAGGATATCCCTCTGGATCTGTGGTTTAACAGTCTCACTGAATGCTTTCACGATTCACATAGCACAAAAGATAGAAACACGTACTACTCCCTTCGGGGCCCTATTCTATTATTCACCTGCTAGTGAGTTATTGCTTCATAACCCACCCATTTTATCCTCTTTAGCACAGTGGCGTCGTTTGTGTTGTCTGTGTTTGTTCTGTTTCGGAAGCCTTGCCTCTCAGATATTCTTCTATATTGCTTCGGATATATTCACGAAAATTCGACATCAATAGCAATCTTATTTACTCGACAGTCAAGATTGGGCTAGCCTTTCCGAATACGCCGTCCCGTTTTTTCTGAACTTCAACTTATTTTAGAGCAAAATAACTTCGGTCATCCTATTTCCATTTGCCTCCTGACAATGGCACTCATATTTACCCCTCGGTCAAGATAGGACACACCTCTATCGCTCTGCGATGCCCATTCAATTCACTTTGTCCACTCGTTTCTAAACTTCAACTTACTTTAGAGCAAAATAACTCCTGCCATTTTATTTCCCTTTGCCTCCTGATGTTCTGACCCAGATTTGACTTCAATAGCGTCATATTTATCCCTCGGTCAAGATAGGACACACCTCTATTGCTCTGCGATGCCTGTTCTGTTCACTTTGTCCACTCTTTTCTAAACTTCAACTTACTTTAGACCAAAATAATTCCTGCCATTTTATTTCCCTTTGCCTCCTGATGTTCTGACCCAGATTTGACTTCAATAGCGCTCATATTTATCCCTCGGTCAAGATAGGACACACCTCTATCACTGTGCGATGCCCATTCCATTCACTTTGTCCACTCGTTTCTAAACTTCAACTTGCTTTAGAGCAAAATAATTCCTGCCATTTTATTTCCCTTTGCCCCCTGATGTTCTGACCCAGATTTGACTTCAATAGCGCTCATATTTATCCCTCGGTCAAGATAGGACACACCTCTATCAGTGTGCGATGCCCATTCCATTCACTTTGTCCACTCTTTTCTAAACTTCAACTTACTTTAGACCAAAATAATTCCTTCCATTTTATTTCCCTTTGCCTCCTGATGTTCTGACCCAGATTTGACTTCAATAGCGTAATATTTATCCCTCGGTCAAGATAGGACACACCTCTATCGCTCTGCGATGCCTGTTCTGTTCACTTTGTCCACTCTTTTCTAAACTTCAACTTACTTTAGACCAAAATAATTCCTGCCATTTTATTTCCCTTTGCCTCCTGATGTTCTGACCCAGATTTGACTTCAATAGCGCTCATATTTATCCCTCGGTCAAGATAGGACACACCTCTATCACTGTGCGATGCCCATTCCATTCACTTTGTCCACTCGTTTCTAAACTTCAACTTGCTTTAGAGCAAAATAATTCCTGCCATTTTATTTCCCTTTGCCCCCTGATGTTCTGACCCAGATTTGACTTCAATAGCGCTCATATTTATCCCTCGGTCAAGATAGGACACACCTCTATCACTGTGCGATGCCCATTCCATTCACTTTGTCCACTCTTTTCTAAACTTCAACTTACTTTAGACCAAAATAATTCCTGCCATTTTATTTCCCTTTGCCTCCTGATGTTCTGACCCAGATTTGACTTCAATAGCGCTCATATTTATCCCTCGGTCAAGATAGGACACACCTCTATCACTGTGCGATGCCCATTCCATTCACTCTGTCCACTCGTTTCTAAACTTCAACTTGCTTTAGAGCAAAATAATTCCTGCCATTTTATTTCCCTTTGCCCCCTGATGTTCTGACCCATATTTCACTTCAATGGCGCTCATATTTATCCCTCGGTCAAGATAGGACACACCTCTATCGCTGTGCGATGCCCATTCCATTCACTTTGTCCACTCTTTTCTAAACTTCAACTTACTTTAGACCAAAATAATTCCTGCCATTTTATTTCCCTTTGCCTCCTGATGTTCTGACCCAGATTTGACTTCAATAGCGCTCATATTTATCCCTCGGTCAAGATAGGACACACCTCTATCACTGTGCGATGCCCATTCCATTCACTTTGTCCACTCGTTTCTAAACTTCAACTTGCTTTAGAGCAAAATAATTCGTGCCATTTTATTTCCCTTTGCCCCCTGATGTTCTGACCCATATTTCACTTCAATGGCGCTCATATTTATCCCTCGGTCAAGATAGGACACACCTCTATCACTGTGCGATGCCCATTCCATTCACTTTGTCCACTCTTTTCTAAACTTCAACTTACTTTAGACCAAAATAATTCCTGCCATTTTATTTCCCTTTGCCTCCTGATGTTCTGACCCAGATTTGACTTCAATAGCGCTCATATTTATCCCTCGGTCAAGATAGGACACACCTCTATCACTGTGCGATGCCCATTCCATTCACTTTGTCCACTCGTTTCTAAACTTCAACTTGCTTTAGAGCAAAATAATTCCTGCCATTTTATTTCCCTTTGCCCCCTGATGTTCTGACCCATATTTCACTTCAATGGCGCTCATATTTATCCCTCGGTCAAGATAGGACACACCTCTATCGCTGTGCGATGCCCATTCCATTCACTTTGTCCACTCTTTTCTCAACTTCAACTTACATTAGAGCAAAATAACTCCTGCCATTTTATTTCTCTTTGCCCCCTGATGTTCTGACCCAGATTTGACTTCAATAGCGCTCATATTTATCCCTCGGTCAAGATAGGACACACCTCTATCGCTCTGCGATGCCTGTTCTGTTCACTTTGTCCACTCTTTTCTAAACTTCAACTTACTTTAGAGCAAAATAATTCCTGGAATTTTATTTCCTTTTGCCTCCTGATGTTCTGTCCCCGATTTGACTTCAATAGCGATCATATTTATCCCTCGGTCAAGATAGGACACACCTCTATCACTGTGCGATGCCCATTCCATTCACTTTGTCCACTCGTTTCTAAACTTCAACTTGCTTTAGAGCAAAATAATTCCTGCCATTTTATTTCCCTTTGCCTCCTGATGTTCTGACCCATATTTCACTTCAATGGCGCTCATATTTATCCCTCGGTCAAGATAGGACACACCTCTATCGCTGTGCGATGCCCATTCACTTTGTCCACTCTTTTCTCAACTTCAACTTACTTTAGAGCAAAATAACTCCTGCCATTTTATTTCCCTTTGCCTCCTGATGTTCTGACCCAGATTTGACTTCAATAGCGCTCATATTTATCCCTCGGTCAAGATAGGACACACCTCTATCGCTGTGCGATGTCCATTCACTTTGTCCACTCTTTTCTCAACTTCAACTTACTTTAGAGCAAAATAACTCCTGCCATTTTATTTCCCTTTGCCTCCTGATGTTCTGACCCATATTTCACTTCACTGGCGCTCATATTTAGCCCTCGGTCAAGATAGGACACACCTCTATCGCTCTGCGATGCCCATTCAATTCACTTTGTCCACTCTTTTCTAAACTTCAACTTACTTTAGAGCAAAATAACTCCTGCCATTTTATTTCCCTTTGCCTCCTGATGTTCTGACCCAGATTTGACTTCAATAGCGCTCATATTTATCCCTCGGTCAAGATGGGACACACCTCTATCACTGTGCGATGCCCATTCCATTCACTTTGTCCACTCTTTTCTAAACTTCAACTTACTTTAGAGCAAAATAATTCCTGGAATTTTATTTCCTTTTGCCTCCTGATGTTCTGTCCCCGATTTGACTTCAATAGCGCTCATATTTATCCCTCGGTCAAGATAGGACACACCTCTATCACTGTGCGATGCCCATTCCATTCACTTTGTCCACTCGTTTCTAAACTTCAACTTGCTTTAGAGCAAAATAATTCCTGCCATTTTATTTCCCTTTGCCTCCTGATGTTCTGACCCATATTTCACTTCAATGGCGCTCATATTTATCCCTCGGTCAAGATAGGACACACCTCTATCGCTGTGCGATGCCCATTCACTTTGTCCACTCTTTTCTCAACTTCAACTTACTTTAGAGCAAAATAACTCCTGCCATTTTATTTCCCTTTGCCTCCTGATGTTCTGACCCAGATTTGACTTCAATAGCGCTCATATTTATCCCTCGGTCAAGATAGGACACACCTCTATCGCTGTGCGATGCCCATTCACTTTGTCCACTCTTTTCTCAACTTCAACTTACTTTAGAGCAAAATAACTCCTGCCATTTTATTTCCCTTTACCTCCTGATGTTCTGACCCATATTTCACTTCACTGGCGCTCATATTTACCCCTCGGTCAAGATAGGACACACCTCTATCGCTCTGCGATGCCCATTCAATTCACTTTGTCCACTCTTTTCTAAACTTCAACTTACTTTAGAGCAAAATAACTCCTGCCATTTTATTTCCCTTTGCCTCCTGATGTTCTGACCCAGATTTGACTTCAATAGCGCTCATATTTATCCCTCGGTCAAGATGGGACACACCTCTATCACTGTGCGATGCCCATTCCATTCACTTTGTCCACTCGTTTCTAAACTTCAACTTGCTTTAGAGCAAAATAATTCCTGCCATTTTATTTCCCTTTGCCCCCTGATGTTCTGACCCAGATTTGACTTCAATAGCGCTCATATTTATCCCTCGGTCAAGATAGGACACACCTCTATCACTGTGCGATGCCCATTCCATTCACTTTGTCCACTCTTTTCTAAACTTCAACTTACTTTAGACCAAAATAATTCCTGCCATTTTATTTCCCTTTGCCTCCTGATGTTCTGACCCAGATTTGACTTCAATAGCGCTCATATTTATCCCTCGGTCAAGATAGGACACACCTCTATCACTGTGCGATGCCCATTCCATTCACTTTGTCCACTCGTTTCTAAACTTCAACTTGCTTTAGAGCAAAATAATTCCTGCCATTTTATTTCCCTTTGCCCCCTGATGTTCTGACCCATATTTGACTTCAATAGCGCTCATATTTATCCCTCGGTCAAGATAGGACACACCTCTATCACTGTGCGATGCCCATTCCATTCACTTTGTCCACTCTTTTCTAAACTTCAACTTACTTTAGACCAAAATAATTCCTGCCATTTTATTTCCCTTTGCCTCCTGATGTTCTGACCCAGATTTGACTTCAATAGCGCTCATATTTATCCCTCGGTCAAGATAGGACACACCTCTATCGCTGTGCGATGCCCATTCCATTCACTTTGTCCACTCTTTTCTCAACTTCAACTTACATTAGAGCAAAATAACTCCTGCCATTTTATTTCCCTTTGCCCCCTGATGTTCTGACCCAGATTTGACTTCAATCGCGCTCATATTTATCCCTCGGTCAAGATAGGACACACCTCTATCGCTCTGCGATGCCTGTTCTGTTCACTTTGTCCACTCTTTTCTAAACTTCAACTTACTTTAGAGCAAAATAATTCCTGGAATTTTATTTCCTTTTGCCTCCTGAATTTCTGTCCCAGATTTGACTTCAATAGCGCTCATATTTATCCCTCGGTCAAGATAGGACACACCTCTATCACTGTGCGATGCCCATTCCATTCACTTTGTCCACTCGTTTCTAAACTTGCTTTAGAGCAAAATAATTCCTGCCATTTTATTTCCCTTTGCCTCCTGATGTTCTGACCCATATTTCACTTCAATGGCGCTCATATTTATCCCTCGGTCAAGATAGGACACACCTCTATCGCTGTGCGATGCCCATTCCATTCACTTTGTCCACTCTTTTCTCAACTTCAACTTACTTTAGAGCAAAATAACTCCTGCCATTTTATTTCCCTTTGCCTCCTGATGTTCTGACCCAGATTTGACTTCAATAGCGCTCATATTTATCCCTCGGTCAAGATAGGACACACCTCTATCGCTGTGCGATGCCCATTCACTTTGTCCACTCTTTTCTCAACTTCAACTTACTTTAGAGCAAAATAACTCCTGCCATTTTATTTCCCTTTGCCTCCTGATGTTCTGACCCATATTTCACTTCACTGGCGCTCATATTTATCCCTCGGTCAAGATAGGACACACCTCTATCGCTGTGCGATGCCCATTCACTTTGTCCACTCTTTTCTAAACTTCAACTTACTTTAGAGCAAAATAACTCCTGCCATTTTATTTCCCTTTGCCTCCTGATGTTCTGACTCAGATTTGACCTCAATGGCGCTCATATTTACCCCTCGGTCAAGATAGGACACACCTCTATCGCTCTGCGATGCCCATTCAATTCACTTTGTCCACTCTTTTCTAAACTTCAACTTACTTTAGAGCAAAATAACTCCTGCCATTTTATTTCCCTTTGCCTCCTGATGTTCTGACCCAGATTTGACTTCAATAGCGCTCATATTTATCCCTCGGTCAAGATAGGACACACCTCTACCGCTGTGCGATGCCCATTCCATTCACTTTGTCCACTCTTTTCTAAACTTCAACTTACTTTAGAGCAAAATAACTCCTGCCATTTTATTTCCCTTTGCCTCCTGATGTTCTGACCCATATTTCACTTCACTGGCGCTCATATTTATCGCTCGGTCAAGATAGGACACACCTCTACCGCTCTGCGATGCCCATTCCATTCACTTTGTCCACTGTTTTCTAAACTTCAACTTACTTTAGAGCAAAATAACTCCTGCCATTTTATTTCCCTTTGCCTCCTGATGTTCTGACCCATATTTCACTTCACTGGCGCTCATATTTATCCCTCGGTCAAAATAGGACACACCTCTATCACTGTGCGATGCCCATTCCATTCACTTTGTCCACTCGTTTCTAAACTTCAACTTGCTTTAGAGCAAAATAATTCCTGCCATTTTATTTCCCTTTGCCTCCTGATGTTCTGACCCAGATTTGACTTCAATAGCGCTCATATTTATCCCTTCCATTCACTTTGTCCACTCGTTTCTAAACTTCAACTTGCTTTAGAGCAAAATAATTCCTGCCATTTTATTTCCCTTTGCCCCCTGATGTTCTGACCCATATTTCACTTCAATGGCGCTCATATTTATCCCTCGGTCAAGATAGGACACACCTCTATCACTGTGCGATGCCCATTCCATTCACTTTGTCCACTCTTTTCTAAACTTCAACTTACTTTAGAGCAAAATAACTCCTGCCATTTTATTTCCCTTTGCCTCCTGATGTTCTGACCCAGATTTGACTTCAATAGCGCTCATATTTATCCCTCGGTCAAGATAGGACACACCTCTATCACTGTGCGATGCCCATTCCATTCACTTTGTCCACTCTTTTCTAAACTTCAACTTACTTTAGAGCAAAATAACTCCTGCCATTTTATTTCCCTTTGCCCCCTGATGTTCTGACCCATATTTCACTTCAATGGCGCTCATATTTATCCCTCGGTCAATATAGGACACACCTCTATCGCTCTGCGATGCCCATTCCATTCACTTTGTCCACTCTTTTCTCAACTTCAACTTACTTTAGAGCAAAATAACTCCTGCCATTTTATTTCCCTTTGCCTCCTGATGTTCTGACCCAGATTTGACTTCAATAGCGCTCATATTTATCCCTCGGTCAAGATAGGACACACCTCTATCACTGTGCGATGCCCATTCCATTCACTTTGTCCACTCGTTTCTAAACTTCAACTTGCTTTAGAGCAAAATAATTCCTGCCATTTTATTTCCCTTCGCCCCCTGATGTTCTGACCCATATTTCACTTCAATGGCGCTCATATTTATCCCTCGGTCAAGATAGGACACACCTCTATCGCTGTGCGATGCCCATTCCATTCACTTTGTCCACTCTTTTCTCAACTTCAACTTACATTAGAGCAAAATAACTCCTGCCATTTTATTTCCCTTTGCCCCCTGATGTTCTGACCCAGATTTGACTTCAATAGCGCTCATATTTATCCCTCGGTCAAGATAGGACACACCTCTATCGCTCTGCGATGCCTGTTCTGTTCACTTTGTCCACTCTTTTCTAAACTTCAACTTACTTTAGAGCAAAATAATTCCTGGAATTTTATTTCCTTTTGCCTCCTGATGTTCTGTCCCAGATTTGACTTCAATAGCGCTCATATTTATCCCTCGGTCAAGATAGGACACACCTCTATCACTGTGCGATGCCCATTCCATTCACTTTGTCCACTCGTTTCTAAACTTCAACTTGCTTTAGAGCAAAATAATTCCTGCCATTTTATTTCCCTTTGCCTCCTGATGTTCTGACCCATATTTCACTTCAATGGCGCTCATATTTATCCCTCGGTCAAGATAGGACACACCTCTATCGCTGTGCGATGCCCATTCACTTTGTCCACTCTTTTCTCAACTTCAACTTACTTTAGAGCAAAATAACTCCTGCCATTTTATTTCCCTTTGCCTCCTGATGTTCTGACCCAGATTTGACTTCAATAGCGCTCATATTTATCCCTCGGTCAAGATAGGACACACCTCTATCGCTGTGCGATGCCCATTCACTTTGTCCACTCTTTTCTCAACTTCAACTTACTTTAGAGCAAAATAACTCCTGCCATTTTATTTCCCTTTGCCTCCTGATGTTCTGACCCAGATTTGACTTCAATAGCGCTCATATTTATCCCTCGGTCAAGATAGGACACACCTCTATCGCTGTGCGATGCCCATTCACTTTGTCCACTCTTTTCTAAACTTCAACTTACTTTAGAGCAAAATAACTCCTGCCATTTTATTTCCCTTTGCCTCCTGATGTTCTGACTCAGATTTGACCTCAATGGCGCTCATATTTACCCCTCGGTCAAGATAGGACACACCTCTATCGCTCTGCGATGCCCATTCAATTCACTTTGTCCACTCTTTTCTAAACTTCAACTTACTTTAGAGCAAAATAACTCCTGCCATTTTATTTCCCTTTGCCTCCTGATGTTCTGACCCAGATTTGACTTCAATAGCGCTCATATTTATCCCTCGGTCAAGATGGGACACACCTCTATCGCTGTGCGATGCCCATTCCATTCACTTTGTCCACTCTTTTCTAAACTTCAACTTACTTTAGAGCAAAATAACTCCTGCCATTTTATTTCCTTTTGCCTCCTGATGTTCTGACCCAGATTTGACTTCAATAGCGCTCATATTTATCCCTCGGTCAAGATAGGACACACGTCTATCGCTGTGCGATGCCCATTCCATTCACTTTGTCCACTCTTTTCTAAACTTCAACTTACTTTAGAGCAAAATAACTCCTGCCATTTTATTTCCCTTTGCCTCCTGATGTTCTGACCCAGATTTCACTTCACTGGCGCTCATATTTATCCCTCGGTCAAGATAGGACACACCTCTACCGCTGTGCGATGCCCATTCCATTCACTTTGTCCACTCTTTTCTAAACTTCAACTTACTTTAGAGCAAAATAACTCCTGCCATATTATTTCCCTTTGCCTCCTGATGTTCTGACCCATATTTCACTTCACTGGCGCTCATATTTATCGCTCGGTCAAGATAGGACACACCTCTACCGCTGTGCGATGCCCATTCCATTCACTTTGTCCACTCTTTTCTAAACTTCAACTTACTTTAGAGCAAAATAACTTCTGCCATTTTATTTCCCTTTGCCTCCTGATGTTGTGACCCATATTTCACTTCACTGGCGCTCATATTTATCCCTCGGTCAAGATAGGACACACCTCTACCGCTGTGCGATGCCCATTCCATTCACTTTGTCCACTCTTTTCTAAACTTCAACTTACTTTAGAGCAAAATAACTCCTGCCATTTTATTTCCCTTTGCCTCCTGATGTTCTGACCCAGATTTGACTTCAATAGCGCTCATATTTATCCCTCGGTCAAGATGGGACACACCTCTATCGCTGTGCGATGCCCATTCCATTCACTTTGTCCACTCTTTTCTAAACTTCAACTTACTTTAGAGCAAAATAACTCCTGCCATTTTATTTCCCTTTGCCTCCTGATGTTCTGACCCATATTTCACTTCACTGGCGCTCATATTTATCCCTCGGTCAAGATAGGACACACCTCTATCGCTGTGCGATGCCCATTCCATTCACTTTGTCCACTCTTTTCTGAACTTCAACTTACTTTAGAGCAAAATAACTCCTGCCATTTTATTTCCCTTTGCCTCCTGATGTTGTGACCCATATTTCACTTCACTGGCGCTCATATTTATCCCTCGGTCAAGATAGGACACACCTCTACCACTGTGCGATGCCCATTCCATTCACTTTGTCCACTCTTTTCTAAACTTCAGCTTACTTTAGAGCAAAATAACTCCTGCCATTTTATTTCCCTTTGCCTCCTCATGTTCTGACCCAGATTTGACTTCAATGGCGCTCATATTTATCCCTCGGTCAAGATAGGACACACCTCTATCGCTGTGCGATGCCCATTCCATTCACTTTGTCCAGTCTTTTCTAAACTTCAACTTACTTTAGAGCAAAATAACTCCTGCCATTTTATTTCCCTTTGCCTCCTGATGTTCTGACTCAGATTTGACCTCAATGGCGCTCATATTTACCCCTCGGTCAAGATAGGACACACCTCTATCGCTGTGCGATGCCCATTCACTTTGTCCACTCTTTTCTCAACTTCAACTTACTTTAGAGCAAAATAACTCCTGCCATTTTATTTCCCTTTGCCTCCTGATGTTCTGACCCAGATTTGACTTCAATAGCGCTCATATTTATCCCTCGGTCAAGATAGGACACACCTCTATCGCAGTGCGATGCCCATTCACTTTGTCCACTCTTTTCTCAACTTCAACTTACTTTAGAGCAAAATAACTCCTGCCATTTTATTTCCCTTTGCCTCCTGATGTTCTGACCCAGATTTGACTTCAATAGCGCTCATATTTTTCCCTCGGTCAAGATAGGACACACCTCTATCGCTGTGCGATGCCCATTCACTTTGTCCACTCTTTTCTAAACTTCAACTTACTTTAGAGCAAAATAACTCCTGCCATTTTATTTCCCTTTGCCTCCTGATGTTCTGACTCAGATTTGACCTCAATGGCGCTCATATTTACCCCTCGGTCAAGATAGGACACACCTCTATCGCTCTGCGATGCCCATTCAATTCACTTTGTCCACTCTTTTGTAAACTTCACCTTACTTTAGAGCAAAATAACTCCTGCCATTTTATTTCCCTTTGCCTCCTGATGTTCTGACCCAGATTTGACTTCAATAGCGCTCATATTTATCCCTCGGTCAAGATGGGACACACCTCTATCGCTGTGCGATGCCCATTCCATTCACTTTGTCCACTCTTTTCTAAACTTCAACTTACTTTAGAGCAAAATAGCTCCTGCCATTTTATTTCCCTTTGCCTCCTGATGTTCTGACTCAGATTTGACTTCAATAGCGCTCATATTTATCCCTCGGTCAAGATAGGACACACCTCTATCGCTGTGCGATGCCCATTCCATTCACTTTGTCCACTCTTTTCTAAACTTCAACTTACTTTAGAGCAAAATAACTCCGGCCATTTTATTTCCCTTTGCCTCCTGATGTTCTGACCCAGATTTCACTTCACTGGCGCTCATATTTATCCCTCGGTCAAGATAGGACACACCTCTACCGCTGTGCGATGCCCATTCCATTCACTTTGTCCACTCTTTTCTAAACTTCAACTTACTTTAGAGCAAAATAACTCCTGCCATTTTATTTCCTTTTGCCTCCTGATGTTCTGACCCATATTTCACTTCACTGGCGCTCATATTTATCGCTCGGTCAAGATAGGACACACCTCTACCGCTGTGCGATGCCCATTCCATCCACTTTGTCCACTCTTTTCTAAACTTCAACTTACTTTAGAGCAAAATAACTCCTGCCATTTTATTTCCCTTTGCCTCCTGATGTTGTGACCCATATTTCACTTCACTGGCGCTCATATTTATCCCTCGGTCAAGATAGGACACACCTCTACCGCTGTGCGATGCCCATTCCATTCACTTTGTCCACTCTTTTCTAAACTTCAACTGACTTTAGAGCAAAATAACTCCTGCCATTTTATTTCCCTTTGCCTCCTGATGTTCTGACCCAGATTTGACTTCAATGGCGCTCATATTTATCCCTCGGTCAAGATAGGACACACCTCTATCGCTGTGCGATGCCCATTCCATTCACTTTGTCCACTCTTTTCTAAACTTCAACTTACTTTAGAGCAAAATAACTCCTACCATTTTATTTCCCTTTGCCTCCTGATGTTCTGACCCATATTTCACTTCACTGGCGCTCATATTTATCCCTCGGTCAAGATAGGACACACCTCTATCGCTGTGCGATGCCCATTTCATTCACTTTGTCCACTCTTTTCTAAACTTCAACTTACTTTAGAGCAAAATAACTCCTGCCATTTTATTTCCCTTTGCCTCCTGATGTTCTGACCCATATTTCACTTCACTGGCGCTCATATTTATCCCTCGGTCAAGATAGGACACACCTCTACCACTGTGCGATGCCCATTCCATTCACTTTGTCCACTCTTTTCTAAACTTCAACTTACTTTAGAGCAAAATAACTCCTGCCATTTTATTTCCCTTTGCCTCCTGATGTTCTGACCCAGATTTGACTTCAATGGCGCTCATATTTATCCCTCGGTCAAGATAGGACAAACCTCTATCGCTGTGCGATGCCCATTCCATTCACTTTGTCCACTCTTTTCTAAACTTCAACTTACTTTAGAGCAAAATAAATCCTGCCATTTTATTTCCCTTTGCCTCCTGATGTTCTGACTCAGATTTGACCTCAATGGCGCTCATATTTACCCCTCGGTCAAGATAGGACACACCTCTATCGCTCTGCGATGCCCATTCAATTCACTTTGTCCACTCTTTTCTAAACTTCAACTTACTTTAGAGCAAAATAACTCCTGCCATGTTATTTCCCTTTGCCTCCTGATGTTCTGACTCAGATTTGACCTCAATGGCGCTCATATTTACCCCTCGGTCAAGATAGGACACACCTCTATCGCTCTGCGATGCCCATTCAATTCACTTTGTCCACTCTTTTCTAAACTTCAACTTACTTTAGAGCAAAATAACTCCTGCCATTTTATTTCCCTTTGCCTCCTGATGTTCTGACCCAGATTTGACTTCAATAGCGCTCATATTTATCCCTCGGTCAAGATGGGACACACCTCTATCGCTGTGCGATGCCCATTCCATTCACTTTGTCCACTCTTTTCTAAACTTCAACTTACTTTAGAGCAAAATAACTCCTGCCATTTTATTTCCCTTTGCCTCCTGATGTTCTGACCCAGATTTGACTTCAATAGCGCTCATATTTATCCCTCGGTCAAGATGGGACACACCTCTATCGCTGTGCGATGCCCATTCCATTCACTTTGTCCACTCTTTTCTAAACTTCAACTTACTTTAGAGCAAAATAACTCCTGCCATTTTATTTCCCTTTGCCTCCTGATGTTCTGACCCAGATTTGACTTCAATAGCGCTCATATTTATCCCTCGGTCAAGTTAGGACACACCTCTATCGCTGTGCGATGCCCATTCCATTCACTTTGTCCACTCTTTTCTAAACTTCAACTTACTTTAGAGCAAAATAACTCCTGCCATTTTATTTCCCTTTGCCTCCTGATGTTCTGACTCAGATTTGACCTCAATGGCGCTCATATTTACCCCTCGGTCAAGATAGGACACACCTCTATCGCTCTGCGATACCCATTCAATTCACTTTGTCCACTCTTTTCTAAACTTCAACTTACTTTAGAGCAAAATAACTCCTGCCATTTTATTTCCCTTTGCCTCCTGATGTTCTGACCCAGATTTGACTTCAATGGCGCTCATATTTATCCCTCGGTCAAGATGGGACACACCTCTATCGCTGTGCGATGCCCATTCCATTCACTTTGTCCACTCTTTTCTAAACTTCAACTTACTTTAGAGCAAAATAGCTCCTGCCATTTTATTTCCCTTTGCCTCCTGATGTTCTGACTCAGATTTGACTTCAATAGCGCTCATATTTATCCCTCGGTCAAGATAGGACACACCTCTATCGCTGTGCGATGCCCATTCCATTCACTTTGTCCACTCTTTTCTAAACTTCAACTTACTTTAGAGCAAAATAACTCCGGCCATTTTATTTCCCTTTGCCTCCTGATGTTCTGACCCAGATTTCACTTCACTGGCGCTCATATTTATCCCTCGGTCAAGATAGGACACACCTCTATCGCTGTGCGATGCCCATTCACTTTGTCCACTCTTTTCTAAACTTCAACTTACTTTAGAGCAAAATAACTCCTGCCATTTTATTTCCCTTTGCCTCCTGATGTTCTGACTCAGATTTGACCTCAATGGCGCTCATATTTACCCCTCGGTCAAGATAGGACACACCTCTATCGCTCTGCGATGCCCATTCAATTCACTTTGTCCACTCTTTTGTAAACTTCACCTTACTTTAGAGCAAAATAACTCCTGCCATTTTATTTCCCTTTGCCTCCTGATGTTCTGACCCAGATTTGACTTCAATAGCGCTCATATTTATCCCTCGGTCAAGATGGGACACACCTCTATCGCTGTGCGATGCCCATTCCATTCACTTTGTCCACTCTTTTCTAAACTTCAACTTACTTTAGAGCAAAATAGCTCCTGCCATTTTATTTCCCTTTGCCTCCTGATGTTCTGACTCAGATTTGACTTCAATAGCGCTCATATTTATCCCTCGGTCAAGATAGGACACACCTCTATCGCTGTGCGATGCCCATTCCATTCACTTTGTCCACTCTTTTCTAAACTTCAACTTACTTTAGAGCAAAATAACTCCGGCCATTTTATTTCCCTTTGCCTCCTGATGTTCTGACCCAGATTTCACTTCACTGGCGCTCATATTTATCCCTCGGTCAAGATAGGACACACCTCTACCGCTGTGCGATGCCCATTCCATTCACTTTGTCCACTCTTTTCTAAACTTCAACTTACTTTAGAGCAAAATAACTCCTGCCATTTTATTTCCTTTTGCCTCCTGATGTTCTGACCCATATTTCACTTCACTGGCGCTCATATTTATCGCTCGGTCAAGATAGGACACACCTCTACCGCTGTGCGATGCCCATTCCATTCACTTTGTCCACTCTTTTCTAAACTTCAACTTACTTTAGAGCAAAATAACTCCTGCCATTTTATTTCCCTTTGCCTCCTGATGTTGTGACCCATATTTCACTTCACTGGCGCTCATATTTATCCCTCGGTCAAGATAGGACACACCTCTACCGCTGTGCGATGCCCATTCCATTCACTTTGTCCACTCTTTTCTAAACTTCAACTGACTTTAGAGCAAAATAACTCCTGCCATTTTATTTCCCTTTGCCTCCTGATGTTCTGACCCAGATTTGACTTCAATGGCGCTCATATTTATCCCTCGGTCAAGATAGGACACACCTCTATCGCTGTGCGATGCCCATTCCATTCACTTTGTCCACTCTTTTCTAAACTTCAACTTACTTTAGAGCAAAATAACTCCTACCATTTTATTTCCCTTTGCCTCCTGATGTTCTGACCCATATTTCACTTCACTGGCGCTCATATTTATCCCTCGGTCAAGATAGGACACACCTCTATCGCTGTGCGATGCCCATTCCATTCACTTTGTCCACTCTTTTCTAAACTTCAACTTACTTTAGAGCAAAATAACTCCTGCCATTTTATTTCCCTTTGCCTCCTGATGTTCTGACCCATATTTCACTTCACTGGCGCTCATATTTATCCCTCGGTCAAGATAGGACACACCTCTACCACTGTGCGATGCCCATTCCATTCACTTTGTCCACTCTTTTCTAAACTTCAACTTACTTTAGAGCAAAATAACTCCTGCCATTTTATTTCCCTTTGCCTCCTGATGTTCTGACCCAGATTTGACTTCAATGGCGCTCATATTTATCCCTCGGTCAAGATAGGACAAACCTCTATCGCTGTGCGATGCCCATTCCATTCACTTTGTCCACTCTTTTCTAAACTTCAACTTACTTTAGAGCAAAATAAATCCTGCCATTTTATTTCCCTTTGCCTCCTGATGTTCTGACTCAGATTTGACCTCAATGGCGCTCATATTTACCCCTCGGTCAAGATAGGACACACCTCTATCGCTCTGCGATGCCCATTCAATTCACTTTGTCCACTCTTTTCTAAACTTCAACTTACTTTAGAGCAAAATAACTCCTGCCATGTTATTTCCCTTTGCCTCCTGATGTTCTGACTCAGATTTGACCTCAATGGCGCTCATATTTACCCCTCGGTCAAGATAGGACACACCTCTATCGCTCTGCGATGCCCATTCAATTCACTTTGTCCACTCTTTTCTAAACTTCAACTTACTTTAGAGCAAAATAACTCCTGCCATTTTATTTCCCTTTGCCTCCTGATGTTCTGACCCAGATTTGACTTCAATAGCGCTCATATTTATCCCTCGGTCAAGATGGGACACACCTCTATCGCTGTGCGATGCCCATTCCATTCACTTTGTCCACTCTTTTCTAAACTTCAACTTACTTTAGAGCAAAATAACTCCTGCCATTTTATTTCCCTTTGCCTCCTGATGTTCTGACCCAGATTTGACTTCAATAGCGCTCATATTTATCCCTCGGTCAAGATGGGACACACCTCTATCGCTGTGCGATGCCCATTCCATTCACTTTGTCCACTCTTTTCTAAACTTCAACTTACTTTAGAGCAAAATAACTCCTGCCATTTTATTTCCCTTTGCCTCCTGATGTTCTGACCCAGATTTGACTTCAATAGCGCTCATATTTATCCCTCGGTCAAGTTAGGACACACCTCTATCGCTGTGCGATGCCCATTCCATTCACTTTGTCCACTCTTTTCTAAACTTCAACTTACTTTAGAGCAAAATAACTCCTGCCATTTTATTTCCCTTTGCCTCCTGATGTTCTGACTCAGATTTGACCTCAATGGCGCTCATATTTACCCCTCGGTCAAGATAGGACACACCTCTATCGCTCTGCGATACCCATTCAATTCACTTTGTCCACTCTTTTCTAAACTTCAACTTACTTTAGAGCAAAATAACTCCTGCCATTTTATTTCCCTTTGCCTCCTGATGTTCTGACCCAGATTTGACTTCAATGGCGCTCATATTTATCCCTCGGTCAAGATGGGACACACCTCTATCGCTGTGCGATGCCCATTCCATTCACTTTGTCCACTCTTTTCTAAACTTCAACTTACTTTAGAGCAAAATAACTCCTGCCATTTTATTTCCCTTTGCCTCCTGATGTTCTGACCCAGATTTCACTTCACTGGCGCTCATATTTATCCCTCGGTCAAGATAGGACACACCTCTACCGCTGTGCGATGCCCATTCCATTCACTTTGTCCACTCTTTTCTAAACTTCAACTTACTTTAGAGCAAAATAACTCCTGCCATTTTATTTCCCTTTGCCTCCTGATGTTCTGACCCATATTTCACTTCACTGGCGCTCATATTTATCGGTCGGTCAAGATAGGACACACCTCTACCGCTGTGCGATGCCCATTCCATTCACTTTGTCCACTCTTTTCTAAACTTCAACTTACTTTAGAGCAAAATAACTCCTGCCATTTTATTTCCCTTTGCCTCCTGATGTTGTGACCCATATTTCACTTCACTGGCGCTCATATTTATCCCTCGGTCAAGATAGGACACACCTCTACCGCTGTGCGATGCCCATTCCATTCACTTTGTCCACTCTTTTCTAAACTTCAACTTACTTTAGAGCAAAATAACTCCTGCCATTTTATTTCCCTTTGCCTCCTGATGTTCTGACCCAGATTTGACTTCAATGGCGCTCATATTTATCCCTCGGTCAAGATAGGACACACCTCTATCGCTGTGCGATGCCCATTCCATTCACTTTGTCCACTCTTTTCTAAACTTCAACTTACTTTAGAGCAAAATAACTCCTACCATTTTATTTCCCTTTGCCTCCTGATGTTCTGACCCATATTTCACTTCACTGGCGCTCATATTTATCCCTCGGTCAAGATAGGACACACCTCTATCGCTGTGCGATGCCCATTCCATTCACTTTGTCCACTCTTTTCTAAACTTCAACTTACTTTAGAGCAAAATAACTCCTGCCATTTTATTTCCCTTGCCTCCTGATGTTCTGACCCATATTTCACTTCACTGGCGCTCATATTTATCCCTCGGTCAAGATAGGACACACCTCTACCACTGTGCGATGCCCATTCCATTCACTTTGTCCACTCTTTTCTAAAATTCAACTTACTTTAGAGCAAAATAACTCCTGCCATTTTATTTCCCTTTGCCTCCTGATGTTCTGACCCAGATTTGACTTCAATGGCGCTCATATTTATCCCTCGGTCAAGATAGGACAAACCTCTATCGCTGTGCGATGCCCATTCCATTCACATTGTCCACTCTTTTCTAAACTTCAACTTACTTTAGAGCAAAATAAATCCTGCCATTTTATTTCCCTTTGCCTCCTGATGTTCTGACTCAGATTTGACCTCAATGGCGCTCATATTTACCCCTCGGTCAAGATAGGACACACCTCTATCGCTCTGCGATGCCCATTCAATTCACTTTGTCCACTCTTTTCTAAACTTCAACTTACTTTAGAGCAAAATAACTCCTGCCATTTTATTTCCCTTTGCCTCCTGATGTTCTGACCCAGATTTGACTTCAATAGCGCTCATATTTATCCCTCGGTCAAGATGGGACACACCTCTATCGCTGTGCGATGCCCATTCCATTCACTTTGTCCACTCTTTTCTAAACTTCAACTTACTTTAGAGCAAAATAACTCCTGCCATTTTATTTCCCTTTGCCTCCTGATGTTCTGACCCAGATTTGACTTCAATAGCGCTCATATTTATCCCTCGGTCAAGATGGGACACACCTCTATCGCTGTGCGATGCCCATTCCATTCACTTTGTCCACTCTTTTCTAAACTTCAACTTACTTTAGAGCAAAATAACTCCTGCCATTTTATTTCCCTTTGCCTCCTGATGTTCTGACCGAGATTTGACTTCAATAGCGCTCATATTTATCCCTCGGTCAAGATAGGACACACCTCTATCGCTGTGCGATGCCCATTCCATTCACTTTGTCCACTCTTTTCTAAACTTCAACTTACTTTAGAGCAAAATAACTCCTGCCATTTTATTTCCCTTTGCCTGCTGATGTTCTGACCCAGATTTCACTTCACTGGCGCTCATATTTATCCCTCGGTCAAGATAGGACACACCTCTACCGCTGTGCGATGCCCATTCCATTCACTTTGTCCACTCTTTTCTAAACTTCAACTTACTTTAGAGCAAAATAACTCCTGCCATTTTATTTCCCTTTGCCTCCTGATGTTCTGACCCAGATTTCACTTCACTGGCGCTCATATTTATCCCTCGGTCAAGATAGGACACACCTCTACCGCTGTGCGATGCCCATTCCATTCACTTTGTCCACTCTTTTCTAAACTTCAACTTACTTTAGAGCAAAATAACTCCTGCCATTTTATTTCCCTTTGCCTCCTGATGTTCTGACCCATATTTCACTTCACTGGCGCTCATATTTATCGCTCGGTCAAGATAGGACACACCTCTACCGCTGTGCGATGCCCATTCCATTCACTTTGTCCACTCTTTTCTAAACTTCAACTTACTTTAGAGCAAAATAACTCCTGCCATTTTATTTCCCTTTGCCTCCTGATGTTCTGACCCAGATTTGACTTCAATGGCGCTCATATTTATCCCTCGGTCAAGATAGGACACACCTCTATCGCTGTGCGATGCCCATTCCATTCACTTTGTCCACTCTTTTCTAAACTTCAACTTACTTTAGAGCAAAATAACTCCTGCCATTTTATTTCCCTTTGCCTCCTGATGTTCTGACCCAGATTTGACTTCAATAGCGCTCATATTTATCCCTCGGTCAAGATGGGACACACCTCTATCGCTGTGCGATGCCCATTCCATTCACTTTGTCCACTCTTTTCTAAACTTCAACTTGCTTTAGAGCAAAATAACTCCTGGCATTTTATTTCGCTTTGCCTCCTGATGTTCTGACCCAGATTTGACTTCAATATCGCTCATATGTATCCCTCGGTCAAGATAGGACACACCTCTATCGCTCTTCGATGCCTGTTCTGTTCACTTTGTCCATTCTTTTCTAAACTTTAACTTGCTTTTGAGCAAAATAATTCCTGCCATTTTATTTCCCTTTGCCTCCTGATGTTCTGACTCAGATTTGACCTCAATGGCGCTCATATTTACCCCTCGGTCAAGATAGGACACACCTCTATCGCTCTGCGATGCCCATTCAATTCACTTTGTCCACTCTTTTCTAAACTTCAACTTACTTTAGAGCAAAATAACTCCTGCCATTTTATTTCCCTTTGCCTCCTGATGTTCTGACCCAGATTTGACTTCAATAGCGCTCATATTTATCCCTCGGTCAAGATGGGACACACCTCTATCGCTGTGCGATGCCCATTCCATTCACTTTGTCCACTCTTTTCTAAACTTCAACTTACTTTAGAGCAAAATAACTCCTGCCATTTTATTTCCTTTTGCCTCCTGATGTTCTGGCCCAGATTTGACTTCAATAGCGCTCATATTTATCCCTCGGTCAAGATAGGACACACCTCTATCGCTGTGCGATGCCCATTCCATTCACTTTGTCCACTCTTTTCTAAACTTCAACTTACTTTAGAGCAAAATAACTCCTGCCATTTTATTTCCCTTTGCCTCCTGATGTTCTGACCCAGATTTGACTTCAATAGCGCTCATATTTATCCCTCGGTCAAGATGGGACACACCTCTATCGCTGTGCGATGCCCATTCCATTCACTTTGTCCACTCTTTTCTAAACTTCAACTTACTTTAGAGCAAAATAACTCCTGCCATTTTATTTCCCTTTGCCTCCTGATGTTCTGACCCAGATTTGACTTCAATGGCGCTCATATTTATCCCTCGGTCAAGATAGGACACACCTTCTATCGCTGTGCGATGCCCATTCCATTCACTTTGTCCACTCTTTTCTAAACTTCAACTTACTTTAGAGCAAAATAACTCCTGCCATTTTATTTCCCTTTGCCTCCTGATGTTCTGGCCCAGATTTGACTTCAATAGCGCTCATATTTATCCCTCGGTCAAGATGGGACACACCTCTATCGCTGTGCGATGCCCATTCCATTCACTTTGTCCACTCTTTTCTAAACTTCAACTTGCTTTAGAGCAAAATAACTCCTGGCATTTTATTTCCCTTTGCCTCCTGATGTTCTGGCCCAGATTTGACTTCAATGGCGCTCATATTTATCCCTCGGTCAAGATAGGACACACCTTCTATCGCTGTGCGATGCCCATTCCATTCACTTTGTCCACTCCTTTCTAAACTTCAACTTACTTTAGAGCAAAATAACTCCTGCCATTTTATTTCCCTTTGCCTCCTGATGTTCTGGCCCAGATTTGACTTCAATAGCGCTCATATTTATCCCTCGGTCAAGATGGGACACACCTCTATCGCTGTGCGATGCCCATTCCATTCACTTTGTCCACTCTTTTCTAAACTTCAACTTACTTTAGAGCAAAATAACTCCTGCCATTTTATTTCCCTTTGCCTCCTGATGTTCTGGCCCAGATTTGACTTCAATAGCGCTCATATTTATCCCTCGGTCAAGATGGGACACACCTCTATCGCTGTGCGATGCCCATTCCATTCACTTTGTCCACTCTTTTCTAAACTTCAACTTGCTTTAGAGCAAAATAACTCCTGGCATTTTATTTCCCTTTGCCTCCTGATGTTCTGGCCCAGATTTGACTTCAATGGCGCTCATATTTATCCCTCGGTCAAGATAGGACACACCTTGTATCGCTGTGCGATGCCCATTCCATTCACTTTGTCCACTCTTTTCTAAACTTCAACTTACTTTAGAGCAAAATAACTCCTGGCATTTTATTTCCCTTTGCCTCCTGATGTTCTGACCCAGATTTGACTTCAATATCGCTCATATGTATCCCTCGGTCAAGATAGGACACACCTCTATCGCTCTGCGATGCCTGTTCTGTTCACTTTGTCCATTCTTTTCTAAACTTTAACTTGCTTTTGAGCAAAATAATTCCTGCCATTTTATTTCCCTTTGCCTCCTGATGTTCTGACCCATATTTCACTTCACTGGCGCTCATATTTATCCCTCGGTCAAGATAGGACACACCTTCTATCGCTGTGCGATGCCTATTCCATTCACTTTGTCCCCTCTTTTCTAAACTTCAACTTACTTTAGAGCAAAATAACTCCTGCCATTTTATTTCCCTTTGCCTCCTGATGTTCTGGCCCAGATTTGACTTCAATAGCGCTCATATTTATCCCTCGGTCAAGATGGGACACACCTCTATCGCTGTGCGATGCCTATTCCATTCACTTTGTCCACTCTTTTCTAAACTTCAACTTACTTTAGAGCAAAATAACTCCTGCCATTTTATTTCCCTTTGCCTCCTGATGTTCTGGCCCAGATTTGACTTCAATAGCGCTCATATTTATCCCTCGGTCAAGATAGGACACACCTTCTATCGCTGTGCGATGCCTATTCCATTCACTTTGTCCACTCTTTTCTAAACTTCAACTTACTTTAGAGCAAAATAACTCCTGCCATTTTATTTCCCTTTGCCTCCTGATGTTCTGACCCAGATTTGACTTCAATAGCGCTCATATTTATCCCTCGGTCAAGATGGGACACACCTCTATCGCTGTGCGATGCCCATTCCATTCACTTTGTCCACTCTTTTCTAAACTTCAACTTGCTTTAGAGCAAAATAACTCCTGGCATTTTATTTCCCTTTGCCTCCTGATGTTCTGACCCAGATTTGACTTCAATATCGCTCATATGTATCCCTCGGTCAAGATAGGACACACCTCTATCGTTCTACGATGCCCATTCATTTTGTCCACTCTTTTCTAAACTTCAACTTATTTCAGAGCAAAATAATTGGTACCATCCCATTTCTCTTTGCCTCCAGATGTTCCTACCCAAATTTGACTTCAATGGCACTCATATTTATCCCTCGGTCGAGATAGGACACACCTCTATCGCTCTGCTATATCCAGCGGTCTTCTTTACCATGTTCGCTTACGTGAGATCTCTCAACGGTTTTCTTTCCGGTAATGCTCATACTGTACATTGCTTTCTTTTGTGCATTCTTTTTGTATAACCTTTTGTATACCCTTTCTCTGATCTACAGTAGTATAAATATCTCTCCCAAGCGTTCACTGTATCGCACCTGATGAAGGAGAAAGCTTGCTTTTCAATAAAATAAACGTTTCAATCTCTTTAAATACGTATTTTGTTTTTGGATTGAGAAACGACGTCCTGTCTCAAAAATGAGCATGGCCGACAGATGATAACTTTGAACGTCAACTGCTACCAGTCTGCAATATATCTTATCTAATGTTATCATACCTATAAGCGTCGTCTCTGCGGGGTTTTAGCGGCACTGATTTGGGGATATTTATGTGGCTATTGTCTATAACAAAAGAGCCAAAAAGAAAGGAAAAGCAAGAAAACGCATACCTGACGCCGTTTTGGCTGATGCCTTAAAACGTAGTGCCAGAACACCATTTTTTCTTTAATTTTTTCATTGCGCGTCTCTAGAGACGCGTCTTTCCTTCCAACCCCAATAAGGGCACAGCGTGAAAGAGTACAGAGGGACCTTTTTTCCTCTTCGAGAAGAATGCCGCGAGGAATAAAAAAAGGCCCCTCTTACCTCGACCACATCTGCAAAACAGCGTCTCACGGCATTTTAAAAAGTCACGTGCAGAGCATCGACAAAGACAACACTGCGACTGTGCTCAACCTGGTTTCACACAGGAGAAAAAACCCAAACTGTCCTCAACTTGCCCCCGTCTCACAGTAACCCCACTTTACGCTGTCGCCAGGCGTGAAAAAGACAATTAATACCAAAATCCTTCCTTCCTTCCTTTATTGCTTGGAAAATCCAGGTGGCTACAGCGCTGTATAAGCGAAGAAGCCTCTGGTATATCTGTGGAAAACGTCGCTCCAGATGACTGTACTTGACTCCTCGGTGCGCAACTAGGTCTTGTCTTCCGTTGCACGATATTGTTTTTCTGTTTCCAGGGTCCACCACAACGTCTTCTGAAGAATTGACATAATAGGAAGAGTTTGTTCTGCCATTCGTTCCACGGCAAGGTCTGCGTTGACATCTTTGTCACACTTATTGTCCCATTGCGAAGTGTTTATCACGATTCCTGTTCTTGGTCTTTCTTCAAGGTAAATGATAGTCTTTGGCCTCGTCACACGTTCCATGACATGGTCTGCACTGACATCATTGTCATACTTACTTTCCAATTGCGAATTGTCGATCACGATTCGTCTCCTTGGTCTTTCTTCAAAAGTAGATGATACAATCTTCGGCCTCGCCATTCGTTCCACGACACTGTCTGTGCTGACATCATTATCACACTTATTGTCCAATTGCGAAGAGTCTATCAAGATCCGTGTCCTGTGCACCGCCACGTCTTCTGAAGAACTGACAGAGTACAAAGTGTCCTTTTGGTCTCAGTTTCTGTGTCGGGATCTCCAACGACTGTGTTTACGACAGGAATATTTCATGAGCCTTCTGAATATAGATGACGACTTCGATGACTTCGACGGTTTTCTATTTTCCATGGCAACTTTCTCTGGCCCACGACCCGATCCGCCTGCGCAGGGTCTTCTTTTATAATATCTGCGCAGGCGGTAAAGACGTTCCATTTTCTGCTCCAACGTGGCTGGCGAAGAGTGTGACTTTGGATGCCAGACCACGCGGAGCTTGTGTAGATGACCTCGGATTCCAGTGTTGCAATACGTTGAAACACAATATATGCTGCTGGCGACGTAGATGTATACAGGCGTCTTTGATCAGTAGTAGAGTAGATGTACACATACTTTGCTCCATTGGAAGTAGATATGTAGATGATGACAATCTTGCATTTGGTGGCGGCATTCAGAGCCTCGTTGGCCGGGTTCGCAGTGGTGTTTCGAACCCGTTACCAGCTCCCACCACGGGGAGGTGAGGTTGAATGCCGCAGTTGTTGGGAGCCAATGAATCCGAGGTCTTAAAGGGGGTCCGGGGACATGCAGAAGGTCGAAGTCAGAAAGAGAAATCCAGAAGCCCTCACAGTGCGTTGAGATGTTTGAGGAGGACCTCTATGAGGTCGTGAGGCATGGCGGTGGTGTTATTGTTGGGCGAAAGAATGGCGTGGGCGATGGAACGAACGAGGCGTGAGGAATCGTCTGGTAGGAGGTGCCGGCGATGGTGGGCGACGATGTATCTGACGGCGTCGAGGCACTCGTCGAGCACGCAAGAGTTTTCCTGCAGCACGTCGCAAATGAGGTTGACGGAGCCCGACAGGTACCCGGGGATGTTATGGCATGCCTTCAGTTCTTTGCGAAGGCACATGAAGGCGCCCGGGATGCGAGAAACGATGCGCCGGTAGTGGTGGAACATCATCGTAGGCACCGCGTCTGGCTTTGGAAAACGCGCCAAGAAGAGGACAGATAGAAAGGAAAGAAAGCGAGCCATCGTGAGCGAGAGCGTCAGCGAGACAGGTTGAACGGGTAAATCGAAATGTGAAATTGTGGTACCCCTTCTCGTCTTTTGTGAAACCCTTCTCATCTTTGGTGGAACGGTGGTTCGGCAGTTCACCTGTTGGGTGAGCGACAGTTCAACTGAATTATGAGAACGTGATTACGAGGATAATGTGTTAGTGCTTGATTTGCGTGTGTGTGTGTCTCTGTAGGGATGAACAGATATTATCGCGGATGAGATACGTGAACCAATGTTTCCTCTTGATGCCGCACTCTAAGGAAAAAAGGAGTACTTTTACTCCTTTTGGGGACTAAATGCACTGCCCCCAAAAATAGTCTCTTTCGGGAGTAAATGCGCGAGAGTAAATGAATGTCACAGAGTGGAGACTGCATTTCACGCGCTGTTAATTGTAAGAGTGCCAAGTGCATAATTCGCGTGCATGCATGAAAATACTTTGAAGCGAACCATCATCCGTGATATATCGCGTGATATAAAAGCTAGCGCCATGCATAGGGCAAAAATTTGCGAAGAAACATGTTTCTTACTCTGTGTGACTAGAGAATTGCTACGTTAGCTGAGTTAAATAGCCTTATGCCCTTCAGACAGACAAAGGGCACATATTTACGTAGACTGTTGCATTCACGAGACCATTCGCGAAGTTCAGTGACAATTTGCAGTCCTGGGGAGTAAATGTCGGGTTATGGGACTAAAATGGGGAGTAATTGGAGACTAGGGGAGTAGAAGCTGCGATTACTCCCCGTTTTACTCCTTTTTCTTTCTTAGAGTGCAGAAGAAACACAAGGAAGTACATGGAGGATGAAAATTCGACTGAGTGTATTATACAACCGTTTCAGGTCGAGGAATACAACCACCATTATTCTTTTGCGCGCCATTGCTTCCGGTGCTGCGGACAGAATCCAGCGCCGAGTGATGCCGACGGAAACCATACATTTCATGGCGGAAGAATGATCTCTCTTCTGGACTCACCACTGGAGTCTGTGACCTACGATGCGTTCCAAGAGGTTTCCGATAGAACCGGTCAGACTCACCGGGCTAATTGAGGACAATTGCGAAGGTACCTTGCCTGGCTTCAGCGAGGGAACAACGCGTGCGCATTTCCAGGCTTCCGGGCAATTTATCTTTCCTTCAGGACGCATTCAATGCTGACAATAGAAAGCCCCGTGGCTGCGAGTCCAAGTTACGGAGCGCCAGATATGATATATCGATATTGAAACAATATTTTGGCACTTAAACTACGTACACAATAATAAAACTCTGCCTGACTACAACGCGTCACCCACTTTATCTTCATCTCCCACTTTTTCTGCTGACAGTTTAACGTGTCACAGAGTGCCTCGTAGCGGGCAAAAGTTTCCTATCTTTTGTCCCGTTATCTTGTTCGGTCCACCTTGCTTATCAGTGATGGCCTTATCAGTTCAGACTTATCAAATTATCAGAGTAGAACAGAACGTAAAGGCAATTTACCAAGGAAGAAGGTTGTTACAATAGTGATTGACAGCTATATTTATTCACCACCTTCTGGCAAAAATAAATTGTCAAGAGAGATGACCGTGCCTCTCGAAAAAAAAAAAGAAATATATCCGCAGAAACCACATGCAAGACTTGCAGCTGATACTCCCAGGACGTATTCCACAGCCCTTCATCTCACTAATCGCAATGCTACATACTTATATACGAAGCACATTGTAGCACCATCCCACCGTGTGCTACCAACACACGCTCCCGGTCCTAACCGGGCTTTAGAGACGACCAATAACACATTTTCCTCGTAATTGGGTTCCCCTAATTCAGTTGAAGTGTCGCGCACCCAAAACGTGAAGTGCCAAACCACCGTTTCACCAAAGATGAGAAGGACCACAATTTCACTTTCCAATTTACCCCGTTCAACCTGTCTCGTTGAAACCCTCGCTCACGATGAGTCGCTTCTTCAGCTTCCTGTCTGCTCTTGTCTTCGGCCGTGGACCATCATCGGACGCGGTGCCAACGATGATGCACCTTCACTATCGCCGCATCGTCTCACGTATTCCGGGGGCGTTTCACGGCCTCCGGAACGAACTAGACACCTGCCTCAACATCCATGGTTACTTGTCAGCCACTGTCAACCTCCTCTGCGACGTCCTGCAGGACAATTTGTGCCTGCAGGATGAATGCCTCGACTTCACGAGGTACGTCGTGTTCCGCCACCACCGACGCTTCACGACTGATGAGTCTACTCGCCTCATTCATTCCATCGCTCACGCCGTCCTCTCATCTGACGATACATCGCTCGCCTTGCCCATGGACCTCATTGAGGTCCTCATCAAACACCTCCGCGCACTGTGAGAACTTCTGGATTCCTTTTTCTGACTTCGACCCACTGCCTGTCCCCGGAACCCCATCACGACCTCGGATTCATTGGCTCCCAACAAATGCGGCATTCAACCTCACCTCCCCGTGGTGGGAGCTGGTAACGGGTTCGAAACACCACGGCGAACCCGGCCAACGAGGCTCTGAATGCCGCCACCAAATGAGAGAATGTCATCATCTACATATGTACTTCCAATGGAGTGAAATATGTGTACATCTACGCTACTTCTTTTCAAAGTCACCAGCAGCACATATTGTCTTTCAACATATTGCAATACTGGAATCCGAGGTCATCTACACAAGCTCCGCGTGGTCTGGCATCCAAAGTTGCAAAGTCGCCTGCCACGTTGGAGCAGAAATTGGAACGTCTTTACCGCCTGCGCAGATATTATAAAAGCAGACTCTGCGCAGGCGGATCGGGCCGTGGGCCATAGAAAGTTGTCTTCGAATATAGAAAATCGTCGAAGTCATCGAAGTCGTCATCTACATTCAGAAGGCTCGTGAAATATTCCTCTCGTAGACACAGTCGTTGGAGATTCAGAAACGGAAACTGAGACCAAAAGAACGCTATCTACTCTGTCACTTCCTCAGAAGGCATGGCGATGCACGGAAATAAGATAAGATATTTATATACGCTTCGCAGTTTGGCAGCTAATGTGACAACGATGTTAGCAAGCGAAATATGCAAAAGAAAAGGGACGGCGAGATCCACGAACGCACATACGATTCTTTCATCTGCAAAACCTGAAAAATATGCACCTCATCGTTTCAGCGAAGCACTCTGCTGTAACAGCCACGCAAATGTCAGCGCAGGCCATGTCGTGGAACGAATGGTGAGGCCAAAGACTATATACCCAGGAGGATTTCACCTGCAGGGACGTGTCCTAAAACAGAGACCAAGAAGACGTTACGGCGGACACCGTAAGCGAAATATGCAAAGAAAAAAAAAAGGACGGCGAGATCCACGAAACCACCTAGGATTCTTTCATCTGCAAAACCAGCAAAATATGCATCTTATCGTTTGAGCGGACTCTGTTGTAACAGCGAAGAAAATGCCGAACTCGTCAGTCAAGTTCAGACATCTGGAACGACGTCTTCCACTACAACCACTGTGACATTGCAGCCAATAAAGATAAGAAAAACACTTGATGTGTTTGAGTATTCCTTGTGTTTCTCACGGGATGCGCACGTTTAATCGAAGCGCGTGGCGCTTTAGTGTATGGGGTTAATTTACCAAGTACCCAAATTGTACCCTTACCGTACCTTAAGTACCGTTCTGGGTACGTTCTCGTCGCTTTCGAAACTACAGTGTCACGTTATTCCTCGTGCGTTGAAAACCTCAAAATCGTGGCGTAGTTTAATTGTGACTCCATAGAATGCACAACAAGAGAAGCCGGCGGATGATGACAGTGAGCCGGATTTCGTTGCCTGGAAGAACGAGAAAACGTCACTCGCTAAGGTCCAATGAGCGTGCGTCTCATCCAATTATTGAGAGTAATATATTTTCGTGTAAGTGCCGCCACTGGGAGCGTTAAGTTGGTGCTCTAGCAACAGTTCATTCGCTCCCAGGATCACTTATCCCAGCCAAAAACAAACAAACCAACAAAAAAGGAATTGGTCCAGTTGGAGTTGTGGAAGATCCATTGGGATTCATGCATTCGAATCGGTCACTCATTTGGACATTATGCATCCAATTGGTCCTTCTGTTAGGGAACTCCTGTTCCATTTGGTCTCTCGGTCTCCAACTGGCCTCCCAATTGGCAGAAAATCAGGAGCTCTTGGTTCATTTGGCAGTGTAGAGTTGTAAAGTAACTGATGTGTGACTCTGTATTTTCAATACAATTAGTCAGTGCATGTGTAGCTAAAATATTAACGCTACCAATAAGAAACAGTGATTATTAGTAACAGTACTTTATATTTCAGGGTTTAGTTTGGGATGAGTGTATGGTACTCCCGTTTCGAGTCGAGGAATGCAACCTACCGTTATACCTTTGACAGCCATTGCTTCCAGTGCTTTTGACAGAATCCAGCCCCGAGAGACGCCTGCGGAAACCAGACATTTCTTTGTGCAAGAAGGACCTGCTCTGGATCCACCATTCGAGGCTGCGAAGTATGATTTCTGAAACAACTGGTCAGGCTCACCGGCCTAAATGAGAACAATTGGGAAGGGACCTAGTCTGGCTTCAGGAAGGAAACAACACGTGCGCATTTCCAGGATTCCGGTCAATTCACCTTCCCTCCAGGATGCATTCAATGCCGACAAAAGAAATACGCGTGACTGCACGTCCAGGTTACGGAGCGCCAGATATGATATGTCGATACTGAAACCCTATTTTAGCACTCAAAATACGTACACAATAATACAACTCAGCATGGCTAGATCGCGGAATCCACTTTACTTTCATCTCCCACTTTCTCGCTGCTGACAGTCTAAAATTATCAGAGAGTGCCTCGTATAGCGGACAAAAGTTTCGTATTTTTTGTCTCTTTATCTTGTTCAAACGTATCAGAGAGCGCCTCATAGCTACCAAAAGTTTCCTATTTTTTGTCTCTTTATCTTGTTCGGTCCACCTTGCTAATTATTGATGGCCTTGTCAGTTCAGACTTGAAATTATCAGAGTAGAACAGAACGTGAAGGCAATTTGTAAACGAGGAAGGTTGTTGCAATAGTGATTGACAGCTATATTTGGTCACCACCTTCGGGCAGAAATAAATTGTCAAGAGAGATGACAGTGTCCCCCCCCCCCCGCCAAAAAAAAAATATGCACACTCATATCCGAAGCACATTGTAGCGCCATCCTACCTTGTGTTACCAACACACGCCCTGTCCTAACCCAGCATTCGAGTCGACTAAATAACGCATTTTCCCACACTTGCACCGGGATGAGATGTACCGTTTCGTGCCTGCCCTGGAAGTTTCTCTAAGATGATTCGTGGCAGTATAAACAAGACTTTCGTGCACGAGACTACACTTCTTCAGGTTAATCTGACAAAGTGCATAATTAAACGACGCCAGTGGTCAGTGGTCCCCCGGGAGAATAAAATTGTTCCGAAATCGACATGAACGTACTTAAGGTACTACTTGGGTACTTGGTATTGTGACGTGCTATACCCATCAGCGAGATGAATCGCACGATTGAAAAAGAACACGAAGGACGTAAATTAACCCATACACTAACTGACTAGCGTTTGGACTAAATGTGCACACGAGAGAAAGACAAGAAATACTGAATTACATGAATGCTCCTTCATCTTTATTGGTTGTTGCAGACGTCGCTCTAAAGTTCTGGGATTGGCTGACGCGATACGCATGTTCTTTGCTGTTTCAGCCGGATATATACCGTCAAACGAAGACAGCCCCAGTTGTATAAGCTTAGGTTTTGGCGATGAAAGATTCCTGGGAACACTCTTCGGAACTTGTCGTTCCTTCCACGACATTTTCTGTTTACGGGGTCCGCCACAACGCTGTCGGCAGCCGGCTTTTCTGTCTCATTTCGTTGTTCTCTGTTCCGGGACATGTCCTTGCAGATGAAATTCTCCCGGGTATACTCTTTGGCCTCGCCATTCGTTCCACAACATGGTCTGCGCAGACATCCTTGTCACATTCACTGTCCAACTGCGAAGAGTGTATCGCGATTCATATCCTTGGTCTCTCTTCCAGGTAGATGATACAATCTTTGGCCTCGCCATTCGTTCCACGACATGGTCTGCGCTGACATCCTTGTCACATTCACTGTCCAACTGCGAAGAGCCTATCGCGGTTCGTGTCATTGGTTTCTCTTCCAAGTAGATGATACAATCTTTGGCCTCGCCATTCGTTCCACGACAGGGTCTGCGCTGACATCCTTGTCAGATTCACTGTCAAACTGCGAAGAGTCTATCGCGATTCGTGTCCTTGGTCTCTCTTCTAGGTAGATGATACAATCTTTGGCCTCGCCATTCGTTCCACGACATGGTCTGCGCTGACATCCTTGTCACATTCACTGTCCAACTGCGAAGAGTCTATCGCGGTTCGTGTCATTGGTTTCTCTTCCAAGTAGATGATACAATCTTTGGCCTCGCCATTCGTTCCACGACAGGGTCTGCGCTGACATCCTTGTCAGATTCACTGTCAAACTGCGAAGAGTCTATCGCGATTCGTGTCCTTGGTCTCTCTTCTAGGTAGATGATACAATCTTTGGCCTCGCCATTCGTTCCACGACATGGTCTGCGCTGACATCCTTGTCACATTCACTGTCCAACTGCGAAGAGTGTATCGCGATTCATATCCTTGGTCTCTCTTCCAGGTAGATGATACAATCTTTGGCCTCGCCATTCGTTCCACGACATGGTCTGCGCTGACATCCTTGTCACATTCACTGTCCAACTGCGAAGAGCCTATCGCGGTTCGTGTCATTGGTTTCTCTTCCAAGTAGATGATACAATCTTTGGCCTCGCCATTCGTTCCACGACAGGGTCTGCGCTGACATCCTTGTCAGATTCACTGTCAAACTGCGAAGAGTCTATCGCGATTCGTGTCCTTGGTCTCTCTTCTAGGTAGATGATACAATCTTTGGCCTCGCCATTCGTTCCACGACATGGTCTGCGCTGACATCCTTGTCACATTCACTGTCCAACTGCGAAGAGTCTATCGCGGTTCGTGTCATTGGTTTCTCTTCCAAGTAGATGATACAATCTTTGGCCTCGCCATTCGTTCCACGACAGGGTCTGCGCTGACATCCTTGTCAGATTCACTGTCAAACTGCGAAGAGTCTATCGCGATTCGTGTCCTTGGTCTCTCTTCTAGGTAGATGATACAATCTTTGGCCTCGCCATTCGTTCCACGACATGGTCTGCGCTGACATCCTTGTCACATTCACTGTCCAACTGCGAAGAGTCTATCGCGGTTCGTGTCATTGGTTTCTCTTCCAAGTAGATGATACAATCTTTGGCCTCGCCATTCGTTCCACGACAGGGTCTGCGCTGACATCCTTGTCAGATTCACTGTCAAACTGCGAAGAGTCTATCGCGATTCGTGTCCTTGGTCTCTCTTCTAGGTAGATGATACAATCTTTGGCCTCGCCATTCGTTCCACGACATGGTCTGCGCTGACATCCTTGTCACATTCACTGTCCAACTGCGAAGAGTCTATCGCGGTTCGTGTCATTGGTTTCTCTTCCAAGTAGATGATACAATCTTTGGCCTCGCCATTCGTTCCACGACAGGGTCTGCGCTGACATCCTTGTCAGATTCACTGTCAAACTGCGAAGAGTCTATCGCGATTCGTGTCCTTGGTCTCTCTTCTAGGTAGATGATACAATCTTTGGCCTCGCCATTCGTTCCACGACATGGTCTGCGCTGACATCCTTGTCACATTCACTGTCCAACTGCGAAGAGTCTATCGCGGTTCGTGTCATTGGTTTCTCTTCCAAGTAGATGATACAATCTTTGGCCTCGCCATTCGTTCCACGACAGGGTCTGCGCTGACATCCTTGTCAGATTCACTGTCAAACTGCGAAGAGTCTATCGCGATTCGTGTCCTTGGTCTCTCTTCTAGGTAGATGATACAATCTTTGGCCTCGCCATTCGTTCCACGACATGGTCTGCGCTGACATCCTTGTCACATTCACTGTCCAACTGCGAAGAGTCTATCGCGGTTCGTGTCATTGGTTTCTCTTCCAAGTAGATGATACAATCTTTGGCCTCGCCATTCGTTCCACGACAGGGTCTGCGCTGACATCCTTGTCAGATTCACTGTCAAACTGCGAAGAGTCTATCGCGATTCGTGTCCTTGGTCTCTCTTCTAGGTAGATGATACAATCTTTGGCCTCGCCATTCGTTCCACGACATGGTCTGCGCTGACATCCTTGTCACATTCACTGTCCAACTGCGAAGAGTCTATCACGATCTTATTTCCGTGCACCGCCAAGTCTTCTGAGGAAGTGAGAGAGTAGATAGAGTTCTTTTGGTCTCAGTTTCTGTGTCTGAATCTCGAACGACTGTGTCGACGAGAGGAATCTATTTCATGAACCTTCTGGGTCTAGGTGACGACTTCGATGACTTCGACGATTTTCTATTTTCGATGGCAGTTTTCTCTGGCCCACGACCCGATCCGCCTGCGCAGAGTCTTCTTTTATAATATCTGCGCAGGCGGTAGAGAAGTTCCATTTTCTGCTCGGACGTGGTTGGCGAAGAATGCGACTTTGGATGCCAGACCACGCGAAGCTTGTGTAGATGACCTCGGATTCCAGTGTTGCAATATGTTGAAAGACAATATTCTGCTGGCCACGTAGACGTATACAGGTGACTTTGATCGATAGTAGCGTAGATGCACAAATATTTTGCTCCATTGGACGGTAGATAGGAATTGAAGACATTTTTGCGTTTGGTGGTGGCATTAGAGCCTCGTTGGCCGGGTTCGCCGTGGTGTTTCGAACCCGTTACCAGCTCCCACCACGGGGAGGTGAGGTTGAATGCCGCAGTTGATGGGTGCCAATGAATCCGAGGTCGCAAAAGGGTTCGGGGACAGACAAGTGAGTCGAAGTGGGTCGGGAAAAAAGGAAAATCCAGAAGCCCTCATAGTACGTGGAGGTGCCTGAGGAGGACCTCAATGAGGTCCTGAGGCATGGCGGTGGTGTTATTGTTGGGCGAAAGAATGACGCGGACGATGAAACGAACGAGGCGCGATGAATCGTCGGGTGAGAGATGCCGGCGATGGTGGGCGACAATGTATCTGACGGCGTCGAGGCAGTCGTCGAGCAGGCAAGAGCTTTCCTGCAGGACGTCGCAAATCAGGTTGACGGCGCCCGAGAGGTAGCCGGGGATGTTGTGGCGTATCGTCGGCGAAGGCAGATGAAGGCGCCCGGGTTTCGAGATACGATGCTTCGGTAATGGTGGAACATCATCGTCGGCACGGCATTTGCCGTTGGAAGACGTGCGAAGAAGAGAGCGGACAAGAACCTAGGTGAAAAAATAAAGTAAAAAAAAAAAACACTTGAACAACAAAATGGGTCAAAGTGGAACCACTTTGTCAGCAAAGTGGTTTAAGGTGAAACCACTTGGTCAGTAAAGTTGTTTGAAATGGAACCATTATCTTGGCAAAGTAGAAGTCAGAGTGGGTTAGTCAGAGCCGTTGTGGGCTAAACTGGAACCACTTGGTCAGCAAAGTGGCTCTAAATAAAGCCATTTTATGGCTAAATTGTGTTCAATCCGAAGTCAAAGTGGGTTTGGCCAGAGCCTTGTGAGTTAATCTGGAACCACTTTGAAAGTCAGAGTGGGTTAGACAGGATCCAAATGGGGTACCACATGAGGAACACTAAACACGAAAAGACAAGCAATCCAATCCAATCCATGTCTTCGTATCATTTGAACGATTTCAAAGTTGCGTCGGTTGGATAGAGCAATACAATGGAGCTACTGAAACTGCCCAGCCATTGTACTCCAAGTTCAGTTCTTCAGGCGCATATAGGAAGTGAAACTCAATGCCTCGCCTCGCCACGATACCGCCATCGCCGCTGATATCACCCGATTGCAAGTTGGAACAAGCAGGCGTTCCACGGTGCTCGCTCGGATGGCTCGGGCTCGGGTAGAGAACGAAAAAGAATGTGATTTCTGAGTCGTGAGCGGCTTCTGCTAATTTCAGTCTCGATCCTGTTGACTTCGCTTCTTGGGAAGCTATTCTCGATGAAGTTGTGGCGGCCCGTGTGTGATGACGAAGACGTGCCTCTGCTGCCACGCGCTACGGCGCTGGCACGGCAGTTCTACCGGCACCGTCCTAGCGTGAGGCCACGCACATCTGCCCGCTGGGACATTCCATCATCGCCGGTCAGGACTCATGTAGAGGAACACCGCCTCCTCTACAAAGTAATGCGTGCATTACTTCGTGTGCAAGCTATCATTGGTCGTCGAGCGAAGAAGGCGAGAAGATACCTCACGCGCACGCAACCAAAGCTGAAACAATTAAGCATGCAGTTGCATTGTTGCACTAGGAGACCGCCTCAGGAGACCGCCCTTGCATTCCGTTACCGGAAACGAAAGAGCACAATGCGAAGGAAAGATTTCTGGGAATATCTAAGAGTGTAGCAATATGCAACTTAATGGCGACGAGACAATTTGCTCGGACTCGTAAGAGCTAAAGAGAAGAAAATATGTGAACGTGAGCGCATTGCATTACGAAGTTGCTGACAGTATGGTGGCGCTCGCGCATGAAATTTTGCTGCGATTGTGAACAAACCGAGTGGCGCGAAGGGCGCGAACAAAATTTGCGCAAGTGTACCATCACCGACAGTGACCATCGAAGTGACCATGCATAGCCGCATAGCCAACGCCTTTTGTATTTCCCTTGAGAATCAGCGTTTGCGAAGTTCTTCGAATGGGAGGACGTCCCCCCCCCCCTACACACATGCACCCTAATAACCCCAACATCTGGAAAAGACCCCCCTTAAATTTTGTGGCGTTTCACAATACTTCGTCAAAAGCGTGTAAAAGTACCCCCCCCCCCCCCCCGCGGGAAGAAATTCTGTGTAAACTACTGAGACCATCCCTTTGCTTGCACGGCGTTAAATCGGAGAAACGGCTCAATGGAGATGTTGTGTGGTGAAGCACATCGAACGCGCGGTGCTATGTGGTGAAGTACGAACCAACAACAACATACATCGGTGTTCATTATCCCAAACAAATGCAGTGTACGCCACCGTTGAGTCGCGAAAACAGTTGCCGAACAAGATATAACGCCATAACCCAAAGTATGTATGCTATGTCGATCATACCGCCGTCCTTGATCAAAGTAATGCACCCCCTACGCTGCCTTACTTTTCTGCGTTAAAAGTGATGCTGTACGTCATTGCTTACGTCAAAATGACGTACGGCCTAACACGATGTTGGCTTGTGTCTGCCGGCTAGGGAAAATCTAGGGACAACTCCTCGATGTAATGTTGCACAAAGTCAAAGCGTAGGGTGTGGCGCCAGTGTATCGCTTTGGAAATCTTCACATGCATGTCTACATAAAGGACTCTCTGCAAGTTTTTGCTGAAACTGTAAAGTTGGAAATAAAATGTTGTCATGAACGGCTTTCTCATGAACGTTTCTACTGCAGCATTACGATTTCGCTTGCGTTTTGCTTCCACATTTATTACATCTTGTACGTAGCGCCACCTCGTTACGTTCTCTTACAACAGAGCATGCCGCTGCAAAAAATGTACTTGGAAATGACTTCGCTAGGGACAAACGTCCCTAGGAATGGGCGGAGCGTTCGGGCGGAACGTGTCGCGTGGACTCCACCCAAGAGCTCGTGACGTGCAAGTAATGCACGCATTATACGCATTATGTTGAATTCCAATGGCAGATTCGGAGCGTTTCCAGAGCAAGTCTGTTCGATTGGCAGATTGGGAATAGTTCTGGAGTCTTGCAATCGGAGCTTCGGAGCGGCATTCGAGCCAAGGTCGCTCCAGGGAGCAACCCAGACTGCTCTGCCAAAATAGGCAGATTCAACCGGAACTCTACGTGACGTGTCACTTGTCGCTCGTGCTTCCTATTTCCTGTCTCTCCTTCGGCAACATGGCCGCTTCCCGACGCGTCTTCGCCGTGACTAGTCTTTCGCGTCGTACCTTAGCAATTTTGTTTCTTGAAGAAAGCAATAAGCCAGACATCACCAGGGCAACGTTAGGAGGTTAGGAGGACCTTGATGTTGCAAAACATGGCGTTGTATCGGAACATGAGTACAATCTTCTTCTTCCTCCGTCTCTGGCCACCATCCACTAAGGAAGATTGGCCAGGGCTAAACTCCAAGTTGGGCGCAAGTGTTCCAGTCGCAGATTCGGATCACTTGCTCTAGGCCAGATCAAGCCGCTCCACTGCGGAGTGTGCCACTTGCTCCGACACTGCCATTGGAATTCAGTATTAGTTTCATCGAGAATAGCTCCCTTGGAAGGGTAAGCCAGTAGACCACCTTACAGTTCGAACATGACTAATATGTGACTGGACTTTTCCTTGAACATTTTAGATTTGGTTTTCCTCATGCTGCACTTCAATCTTAGATCTCGAAATTTCCCTGGATTCATGTCGTACCTGGTCACCTTCAGAAACGCGGTCTGCAGCTAGCCATATTGTCTGTCCGATCTGCGATACCTTGTGACATTGAAACATGTCTATACTTGTGAAACACTTCCCGACAGTGCGCGCGAGCTGTCCTCCATTATTGTGTCAACCTGTGTGCCACTTTCAAGGTATGTATTTTCGTAATAAAATAGTGTGTTGCTCTATACCTCATTGTGTGTGTGTGTGTGTTTTATGCACGTCGCGAATGTGTCAGACAGTTTCAGTTCGGACTTCGTTGGTGGCACGATTCCCCTGTCCATGTCAGGTTGGAAGCTTGAAATGAGAAGTGACAATATTTGACGTTTGTCTGATCTCGTTCGTACGTGGCGAAGGCGCATCGTATCGCATATGTACCTCATGCACGAAACGGTACGTGCATGAGGTACATATTATTTTATCACGTTAGCCGCGGTACGTAACCGTTACTGGGCGTAGAGTGTAAGCTGAAAAGTGAAGTGGACTCACTAGCAAGTGGTTCTGCAAGTGGAACCATTTGCAAATGGGTCCCAAAGTGTGAAAAGCATATGTAAGTGGTTTCCGAAGTGGAACCACTACCGAGTGGTTTCCAAAGTGGAACGGCTTCCAAGTGGATTTTAAGGCGCAAAATTTCCAAGTGGTTTCTCAAAGGGGAATCTGTTTCATAAACAACTTGATATTTTTCACCTGGGAAGGACAGGAAATGAGCAATCGTCGAGCAAGAATGTCAGCGAGACAGGTTGAAGCTGTAAATTGGAATGTGAAATCCACAGCGGTATACCCTTCTCATCTTCTATGATGAAACTGTGGTTCGGCAGTTCACTTTTTGGGTAGGTAACAGTTCAACTGAATTATGAGAACGTGGTTACGAGGAATATATGTTAGGGCTTGATTTTTTTTTGTGTGTGTGTCTGTTCTGATATCAGCTTAATATCCGATACGAGTCCTATTTGGACTCAAGATATGAAACTTTTTTTTTTTGGGAATGCGGCCGGAGTGCTTGAAGTTCACCTCTGTTTCGGGTTGGCCCTGTATTGCAGTACCTTGATTTGAACGCTGGTTTAGGACAGGGCGGAGTAGGCAACATCTCTGTTTATGATGCTTATGATGAGATACAGGTCCTTAAGACCCTACCATAACTACGTTGAACAGAATTGTAGTACTTCCATGTGGTACGCCGTAGTCTGATCGAACGGGTGCGGGATTTCCCTCAGATGTGTGGATGAACAGGGTACCACCGCGAGGAAAATCTGTGCCCACACGCTTTCCCCTTGATGCCGAAAGAAGCACAAGTAAGCACTTAGAAGACGAAAAGGCAACTGGCTGGGCCATACTCCCATTTCACGTCGACGAATACAACCACCATTATTCTTTTGCGAGCCATTGCTTCCGGTGCTGCGGACAGAATCCAGGACAGCCGAGTGATGCCGACGGGAACCATACATTTCTTGGCTGAAAAATGATCTCTCTTCTGGAATCACCACTGGAGTGTGTGAGGTATGATGCGCTACAAGAGGATTTCGACACAACTGGTCAGGCTCACCGGCCTAAATAGGAACAATTGCGAAGGAACCTTGTCTGGGCTCAGCGAGAGAACAACGCGTGAGCATTTCCAGGATTCCGGGCAATTTACCTTCCCTCCAGAATGCATTCAGTGCTGACAATAGAAAGCCCCGTGACTGTAGGTCCAGGTTACGAAGCGCCAGATATGATATGTCGATACTGAAACACTATTTTGGCATTCAAAATACGTACACAATAATAATGCACTGCTTGACTACAATTCGCCATCCACTTTATCTTCATTTCCCTCTTTCTCTCCGCTGACAGTTTAAACTTATCAGAGAGCGCCTCGTAGCGGGCAAAAGTTTCATATTTTTTTTGTCTTTTTATCTTGTTCGGTCCATCTTGCTTATTAGTGATGGCCTTGTCAGTTCAGACTTGAAATCGTCAGTTTATAAAACAGAACGTAAAGGCAATTGGCGAACGAAGAAGGTTGTTCGAATCGTGATCGAGAGCTATATTTAGTCACCACTTTCAGGCTAAAATAAATTGTCAAGACAGATGACCGTGTCTCCCGAAAAAAAAAAGAAGCTCAGAAACTACACTCATATCCAAAGCACATTGTAGCACAATCCTAGCTTGTGTTACCAACACACGCGCTGTGTCCTAACCCAGCATTCGAGTCCAGCAATAACGCATTTTCGCACGTAATTACGTTCTCCTAATTCAGTTGAACTGTCGCGCACCCAAACCGTGAAGTACCGAACCACCTCTTCACAAAAGACGAGAAGGGTGACCACAATTTCACATTTCAATTTATCCCTTCAACCTCTCTCCTCTCGCTGACGCCCTCGTTCTACGATGAGTCGCTTCCTGAACTTCCTATCCGCCCTAATCTTCGGTCGTCTACCATCACCGGACGCGGTGTCCGTCATGATGCACCTACACTACCGCCGCATCGCCTCCCGCATCCCGGGGGCGTTTCACGGCCTCCGCAACGAACTAGACATGTGCCTCAACGTCGACGGTTATTTGTCAGCCGCCGTCAACCTCCTCTGCGACGTCCTGCGGGACAATTTGTGCCTGCAGGATGAATGCCTCGATTTCGCGAGGTACGTCGTCTTCCGCCACCATCGACGCCTCACGGCCGATGAGTCCTCACGCCTCATTCATTCCATCGCTCACGCCGTCCTCTCATCTGACGATACCTCACTCGCCATGCCCATGGACCTCATTGAGGTCCTCATCAGACACCTCAACGCACTGTAAGAGCTTCTGGATTCTTTTTTTCTGACTTCGACCTTATGCCTGTCCCCGGACCCCATCACGACCTCGGATTCATTGGCTCCCAACAACTGCGGCATTCAACCTCACCTCCCCGTGGTGGGAGCTGGTAACGGGTTCGAAACACCACGGCGAACCCGGCCAACGAGGCTCTGAATGCCGCTACCAAACGCAAGATTGTCATCATCTGCATATCTAAATCAAATGGAGCAAAATATGTGTACGTCTACTCTACTACTAATCAAAGTCGCATGTATACATCTACGTCGCCAGCAGCATATATTGTCTTTCAACATATTGCAACACTGGAATCCGAGGTCATCTACACAAGCTCCGCGTGGTCTGGCATCCAAAGTTGCATCTTCGCCAGCCACGTTAGAGCAGAAAATGGAACGTCTTTACCGCCTGCGCAGATATTATAAAAGAAGACTCTGCGCAGGCGGATTGGGCCGTGGGCCAGAGAAAGTTGTCTTCGAAAATAGAAAATCGTCGAAGTCAAAGTCGTCATCTACATTCAGAAGGCTCATGAAATATTGCTCTCGTCGACACAGTCGTTGGAGATTCAGACACGGAAACTGAGACCAAAAGAACGCTATCTACTCTGTCACTTCCTGGGAAGGCATGGCGGAGCACGGAAATCAGATAAGATCGTGATATACGCTTCACAGTTTGGCAGCGAGCTAACTATGGAAAAGAAAAAAGAAAAAGGACGGCGAGATCCACGAACGCACATAGGATTCTTTCATCTGCAAAACCTGCAAAATATGCACCTCATTGCTTGAGCGAAGCACTCTGCTGTAACAGCGACGAAAACGTCAGCGCAGGCCATGTCGTGGAACGAATGGTGAGTCCAAAGAGTATATACCGAGGAGAATTTCATCTGCAAGGATATGTCCTGGAACAGAGACCAAGAAGACGTTGCGGCGGACACCGTAAGCGAAATATGCAAAGGAAAAAAAAAGGACGGCGAGATCCACGAACGCACATAGGTTCCTTTCGTCTGCAAAACCTGCAAAATATGCACCTCATCGTTTGAGCGAAGCACTCTGCTGTAACAGCGACGAAAACGTCAGCGCAGGCCATGTCGTGGAACGAATGGTGAGTCCAAAGAGTATATACCCAGGAGAACTTCACCTGCAATGACATGTCTTGGAACAGAGACCAAGAAGACGTTGCGGCGGACACCGTAAGCGAAATATGCAAAGGAAAAAAAGGACGGCGAGATCCATGAAAGCGCCTAGGATTTTTCCATCTGCAAAACCAGCAAAATATGCACCTTATCCTTTGAGCGGACTCTGTTGTAACAGCGAAGCAAATGCCGAACTCGTCAGTCAAGTTCAGACATCTGGAGCGACGTCTTCCACTGTAACCACTGTGACGTTGCAGCCAATAAAGATGAGAAAGACTTGATGTGTTTGAGTATTCCTTGTGTTTCTCACGGCATGCGCACGTTTAATCGAAGCGCGTGGCGCTTTAATGTATGGGGTTAATTTACCAAGTATCCAAGTAGTACCGTTACGGTGCCTTCAGTACTGTTCTGGGTACGTTCTAGTCGTTATTCCTCGTGCGTTTAAAACGTCAAAATCGGGGCGTAGTTCAACTGTGACTCCACAGACTGCACAACAAGAGAAGCCGGCGGATGCTGAGAGTGAGCCGGATTTCGTTGCCTGGAAGAACAAGAAAACGTCACTCGCCAAGGACCAATGAGCGGTGCGTCACATCCAATTAGAGAGAGTATGTATTAGGTTTTCGTGTAAGTGCCGCCACTGGTGCCGCCACGTTAAGTTGGTGTTCCGGGGACAGTTCGTTCGCTCCCGGGATCACTTAACCCAGCCAAACACAAACAAACAAACAAAAAAGGAATAGGTCCAGTAGGAGTTTTCATTGCTATGAGTGGGACCCAACAGGTCGCGTGTTAAAACCAGTTGGATCTTTCCGTTCCAATTGGACCGTCCAGTTGGTAGCTGAGCACCAACATGAAGATCCATTAGGATTCATGCACTCCAACTGGTCACTCATTTGGACATTATCGATCCCCTCCCTCCCCCCAGTCCGTCCTTCTGTTAGGGAACTCCTGTTCCATTTGGTCTCTCGGTCTCCAACTGGCCTCCCAATTAGCAGACAACCAGGAGCTGTTGGTCCATTTGGCAGTGTAGAGTTGTAAAGTAACTCATGTGTGACTCTGTATTTTCAATACAATTAGTCAGTGCATGTGTAGCTAAACTATTAACGCTACCAATAAGATCTATCGCTAAAAGCCTCTATCGCTCCTCGATGCCCATTCCATTCACCTTGTCCACTCTTTTCTAAACTTCAATTTACTTTAGAGCAAAATAAATTCTGCCATTTTATTTCTCTTCGCCTCCTGATGTTCGGACCCAAATTTGACTTCAATGGCACTCATATTTATTCCTCCGTCAAGATAGGACACACCTCTATAGCTCTGCGATGCCTATTCTGTTCACTTTGTCCACTCTTTTCTAAATTCCAACCTATTTTAGAGCAAAATAACTTCCACCATTCTATTTACCTTTTCCTCCTGATGTTCTGATTGACTTCAATGGCACTCATATTTATCCCTCACTCAAGATATGACACACTTCTTTCACTCTGCGATGCCCATTCCATTCAATTTGTCCAGTCTTTTCTAAACTTCAACTTACTTTAGAGCGAAATATCTTCTGTAATCCTATTTCATTCCCCCCCCCCCCTGATGTTCTGACCTAAATTTAACTTCAATACCACTCATATTTATCCCTCAGACAAGATTGGGCCCACTTCTATCGCTCTGCGATGCCGATTCCGCTCACTTTGACCAGTCTTTTCTAAACTTCAATTTACTTTAGAGCAAAATAAATTCTGCCATTTTAGTTCCCTTTCTATCCTGATGTTCCGACCCAATTTTGACTTCAATGGCACTCATATTTATCCCTCGGTCAAGATAGGACACACCTCTATCGCTTTCCGATGCCCATTCCGTTCACTTTGTCCACTCTTTTCTGAAATTCAAATTACTTTAGCGAAAAAACACTTGTGCCACTTTATTTCCTATCAGGAGTCTATCACGATCCGTGTCCTGTGCACCGCCACGTCTTCTGAGGAACTGACAGAGTACAAAGTGTGCTTTTGGTCTCAGTTTTTGTGTCTGGATCTTCAACGACTGTGTTTACGAGAGGAATATTTCATGAGCCTTCTGAATATAGATGACGACTTTGATGACTTCGACGATTTTATATTTTTGATGGCAATTTTCTCTGGCCCGCGACCCCATCCGCCTGCGCAGGGTCTTCTTTTATAATATTTGCGCAGGCAGGAAGCACATTCCATTTTCTGCTCCAACGTGGCTGGCGAAGAGTGTGACTTTGGATGCCAGACCACGCGGAGCTTGTGTAGATGACCTCGGATTCTAGAGTTACAATATGTTGAAACACAATATTGTTTTGACCACGTAGACGTATACGGGTGACTTTGATCAGTTGCAGCGTAGATGTACAAATATTTTGCTCCATTGGGCGTTAGATAGGTAGATGATGACATTTTTCCGTTTTGGTGGCGGCATTCAGAGCCTCGTTGGGCGGATTCGCCGTGGTGTTTCGAACCCGTTACCAGCTCCCACCACGGGGAGGTGAGGTTGAATGCCGCAGTTGTTGGGAGCCAATGAATCCGAGGTCTTAAAGGGGTCCAGTGACAGGCAGAAGGCCGAAGTCAGAAAGAGAAATCCAGAAGCCCTTACAGTGCGTTGAGATGTTTGAGGAGGACCTCTATGAGGTCTTGAGGCATGGCGGTGGTGTTATAGTTGGGCGAAGGAATGGCGTGGACAATGGAACAAACGAGGCTTGAGGAATCGTCTGGTACGAGGTGCCGGCGATGGTGGGCGACGATGTATCTGACGGCGTCGAGGCACTCGTCGAGCACGCAAGAGTCTTCCTGCAGCACGTCGCAAATGAGGTTGACGGCGCCCGACAGGTACCCGGGGATGTTATGGCATGCCTTCAGTTCTTTGCGAAGGCACATGAAGGCGCCCGGGACGCGAGAAACGATGCGCCGGTAGTGGTGGAACATCATCGTCGGCATCGCGTCTGGCGTTGGAAGATGCCCGAAGAAGAGAGCGGACAAGAAGGAAAGGAGGCGAGCCATCTTCAAGCAAGAATCTCAGCGAGACAAGTCGAAGGAGTAGATTGATACGCGAAATCCAAAGCAGTATACCCTTTTCATCTTCTATGGCGAAGCGTGGCTTGGTGGCACTTCACCTTTTGGGTGGGTAACAGTTGAACTGAATTATGAAAACGTAATTACGAGGAAAATGTGTTAGGGCAGGATTTGTGGGCGTGTGTCTCTGTGCGGATGAACAGGGTCCTACCGCGAAGGAAATCCGTGACCCAACGTTTTCCCCTTTGATGACACACTCTAAGGAAAAAAGGAGTAATTTTACTCCTTTTGGGCACTAAATGCACTGCCACAAAAAATAGTCCCTTTCGGGAGTAAATGCGCGGGAGTAAATGAATGTCACAGGGTGGAGACTGTATTCCACGCGCTGTTGTAAGAGTCCCACGTACATAATTAGTGTGCATGCATGAAAATACTTTGAAGCAAATCGTCAACCGTGACATATCGGGTGATATAAAATCTTGCGCCATACCTAGGGAGCAATGTGCGAAGAAAGATGCACTAACTGTTTCTTACTCTGTGTGGCTCGAAAATTGCTACGTTGGCTGAGTTATACATCGTTATGCCATCAAATTGACCGAGGGCACATATTTCCGTAGACTGTTGCATTCAGGAGACGATTGGCGAAGTTCAGTGACAATTTGCAGTCCTGGGGAGTAAATGTCGGGTTAGGGGTTCTAAAATGGGGAGTAATTGCAGTTCAGGGGAGTAGAAGCTGCGATTTTCTTAGAGCTCAGAAGAAGCACAAGTAAGCACCTGGAGGATGAAAATTCGACTGAGTGTATGATATACCAGTTTCGCGTCGAGGAACACAACCCACCTTGATCCTTTTGACAGCCATTGCTTCCGGTGCTGCGAACAGAATTCAGCGCCGAGTGATGCCGATGGACGCCAGACATTTCTTGGCGGAACGAGGATGTCTCTTCTGGAGCCACCACTGGAGCCTGTGAAGTGTCATTCACTCCAAGAGGTTTCCGACCCAACTAGTCAGGCCCAGCAGCCGAAAAGAGGACAGTTGGAAAGGTACCTTGTCTGGCTTCAGACAGGGAACAACTCGTGCGGATTTCCAGGCTTCCGGGCAATTTATCTTCCCTCCAGGATGCATTCAATGCTGACAATAGAAAGCCCAATGACTGCAAGTCCAGGCTACGGAACGCCAGATATGATACGCCGATACTGAAACATTATTTTGCTATTCAAAATTACTTACAGAATAATACAGCTCTGACTGACTGCAACGCGCTGTCGACGTCATCTTTATCTCCCTTTTTCTCTCCGCTGACAGTTTAATGTATCAGAAAGCGCCTGGCAGCGGGCAAAAGTTTCATATTTTTAGTCTCTTTATCTTGTTCGGTCCACCTTGCTTATCAGTGATGGCCTTGTCAGTTCAGACCTTATATTATCAGAGTATAGAACAGAATGTAAAGGAAATTTGCGAACGAAGAAGGTTGTTGCAATAGTGGTTGACAGCTATATTTAATCACCACCTTCAGGCAAAAATAATTTGTCAAGAGAGACGACCGTGTCTCCACCCCCCCCCCCCCCAAAAAAAAATGCACACTCCTATCCGAAGCGCATTGAAGCACCATCCTAAGTTGTGTTACCTATACACACGCCCTGTCCTAACCCAGCATTCGAGTCGAGCAATAACGCATTTTCCCTCGTAATTACGTTTTCCTAATTCAGTTGAACTGTCGCTCACCCAAAACGTGAAGTGCAGAACCACCGTTTCACCAAAGATGAGAAGGGTTTACCGCCTTGAATTTCCCCAATCCAATTTACCCCTTCAACCTGTCTCGCTGACAACCTCGCTCCACGATGAGTCGTTTCTTCAACTTCCTGTCCGCCCTCATATTCGGCCGTCTACCAACACCGGACGCGGTGCCCATCATGATGCACCTTCACTTTCGACGCATCGTGTCACGCATTCCGGGGGCTTTTCACGGCCTCCGGAATGAACTAGATTTTTGTCGCAACGTCAACGGTTACATCTCAGCCACTGTAAGCCTCATCTGTGACGTCCTGCAGGACAATCTGTGCCTGCAGGACGAGTGCCTCGACTTCGCGAGGTACGTCGTCGCCCGCCACCACCGCCGCTTCACGGCTGACGAATCAACTCGCCTCATCAATTCCATCGCCCGTGCCGTCCTTTCGTCCAACGACACGTCACTCGCCATGCCCATGGACATCATCGAGGTCCTCATCAGACATCTCAACGCACTGTGAGCTTCTGGATTGCCTTTTCTGACTTCGACCCGATTGCCTGTCCCCGGACCCCATCACGACCTCGGATTCATTGGCTCCCAACAACTGCGGCATTCAACCTCACCTCCCCGTGGTGGGAGCTGGTAACGGGTTCGAAATACCACGGCGAACCCGGCCAACGAGGCTCTGAATGCCGCCACCAAATGCAAGAATGTCATCATCTACATATCTACTTCCAATGGAGCAAAATATGTGTACATCTACGCTACTCCTGATCAAAGTCACCTGTATACGTCTACGTCGCCAGCAGCATATATTGTCTTTCAACATATTGCAACACTGTAATCCGAGGTCATCTACACAAGCTCCGCGTGGTCTGGCATCCAAAGTTGCATCTTCGCTAGCCACGTTGGAGCAGAAAATGGAACGTCTTTACCGCCTGCGCAGATATTATAAAAGAAGACTCTGCGCATGCGGATTGGGCCGTGGGCCAGAGAAAGTTGTCTTCGAAAATAGAAAATCGTCGATGTCATCAAAGTCGTCATCTACATTCAGAAGGCTCATGAAATATTCCTCTCGTCGACACAGTCTTTGGAGATTCTGACACAGAAACTGAGACCAAAAGAACGCTATCTACTCTGTGACTTCCTCAGAAGGCATGGCGGTGCACGGAAACAAGATCGTGATAGACGCTGCGCAGTTGGGCAGTTAATGTGACAACGATGTCAGCAAGCGAAATATGCAAAGGAAAAGAAAGGACGGCGAGATCCACAAACGTACCCAGGGTTCTTTCATCTGCAAAACCTGCAAAATATGCACCTCATCGTTTGAGCGAAGCACTCCGCAGTAATAGCGAAGAAAATGTCGGCGGGCGCAGATCATGTCGTGGAACGAATGGTGAGGCTAAAGAGTATATACCCAGGAGAATTTCATCTGCGAGGACATGTCCTGGAACTGAAACCAAGAAGACGTTGCGGCGGACACCGTAAACGAAATACGCAAAAAACAAAAAGGACGGCGAGATCCACGAACGCACCTATTATTCCTTCATCTACTAAACCTGCAAAATATGCACCTCATCGTTTGCGCGAAGCACTCTGCTGGAACAGCGAAGCGACGAAAATGTCAGCGCAGGCCATGTCGTGGTAGGAATGGTGAGGCTAATGAGTATGTACCCAGGAGAATTTTATCTGCAAGGACATGTCCTAGAACAGGGACCAAAAAGATGTTGCGGCGGACACCGTAAACGAAATATGCAAAAAAAAGGGGGACGGCGAGATCCACGAACGTATCAAGGATTCTTTCATCTGCAAAACCTGCAAAATATGCACCTCATCGTTTGAGCGTAATGTCAGCGCAGGCCATGTCGTGCAACGAATGGTGAGGCTAAAGGGTATATACCAAGGAGAATTTTACCTGCGAGGACATGTTCTGGAACAGAGGCCAAGAAGACGTTGCGGCGGACACCGTAAGCGAAATATGCAAAGATAAAAAAGGGACGGTGAGATCCACGAACGCACCTAAGATTGTTTCATCTGCAAAACCAGCAAAATATGCACCTTATCGTTACAGTGAAGCATTCTGCTGTAACAGCGAAGAAAATGTCAGTCAAGTTTAGACATGTGGAACGACGTCTTCCTCTGTAACCACTGTGACGTTGCAACCAATAAAGAGGAGAAAAAGACTTGAAGTGTTCGAGTATTCCTTGTGTTTCTCACGGCATGCGCAGGTTTAATCAAAGCGCGAGGCGCTGATGTGCATGGGGTTAATTTACCAAGTAGCCCAGTAGTACCGTTCTGGGTACGTTCTAGTCGTTATTGCTCGTGCGTTGAAAACCTCAAAATCGTGGCGTAGTTTAACTGTGACTCCATAGAATGCGTAACAAGAGACGATGGCGGATGGTGAGAGTAAGCCGGATTTCGTTGCCTGGAAGAGTGAGAAAACGTCACTCGCTAAGGACCAATGAGCGTGCGTCGCATCGAGTTAGTCAGAGAATTACTTTTTCGTGTAAGTGCCGCCACTGGGCGCGTTGAGTTGGAGCTCCGGGAACAGTTCATTCGCTGCCGTGATCACTTAACCCAGCAAAAAAAGAAAAAGAAAAAGGAATTCGTCATTGGTATGAATGGGACCCAACAGGTCCCATGTTAAAACCTGTTGGATCTTTCAGTTCCAATTGGACCGTCCAGTCGGTAGTTGAGCACCAGTTGGAAGCACCATTTGGTTTCATGCTCTCCGACTTGAACATTAAGTCCAATTGGTACTTCTGATAGGGAACTCCTGTCCCATTTAGCCTCTTGGCCTCCAACTGGCCTCTCAATTAGTAGACAACCAGCAACTGTTGGTCCAATTGACAGTGTAGAGTTGTAAAGTAACTGACGTGTGACTCAGTATTTTCAATACAATTAGTCAGTGCAGGTGTACCTAAACTATTAATGCTACCAATGAGCAACAGCGATTTATATGAAAATTATTTTATATTTCAAGGTTTAGTTTGTGCTTCAAAGAGCGAGATTTTTCGGTATAAATAGCACAAAATTGCGTAAGTTATGCTTCATAGCCACAGCTGGATAGAATATAAAATGATAGCGGCAAGGAAAGTGCGTGGTTCTAGGTCGCACGTTTTCGCCTTTGTTTTCGTCTGTGTGACGTCGCCACGTTTTTTGTATTGTGTTCCACAAACCCCTCTTCTGAGGATATCCCTCTTGATCTGTGGTTTAACCGTCTCGCTGAATGCTTTCACGGTTCACGTAGCACAAATATAGAAACACGTACTATTCCCTTCCGTGCCCTTTTCCATTATCCGCCTCCTAGTGAGTTATTGCTTCATAACCCACCCATTTTATCCTCTTTAGCACAGTGGCGTCGTTTGCGTTATCTACATGTTTGTTCTGGTTCGGATGCATTGTTTTTTTTTTGTTTCAGCAGGTGAGTTAATGAGGCAACAAGCTTCTCCCATATTGTTCTACATTCGTTCGTGACATATTCACAAAAATTGGACACCAGTAGGAGTTCTATTTACTCGTCAGGCAAGATTGGGCAAGCCGCTAGTCCTTCAAGATACCAGTCCCATCTTTTCTAAACTTACTTTAGACCAAAATAATTTCTGCCATCACATTTCCCTTTGACTCCAGATGTTCTGACCCAAATTTGACTTCGATGGAACACATATATATCCCTCAGTCAAGATATGGACAACATCTATCGCTCTGCAATGCCCATTCCGTTCACTTTGTCCAGATTTTTCTTAACTTCAACTTATTTTAGAGCATAATTATTTCTTCCATCCCATCTCCCCTTGCTTGCAGATGTTCTGACCCAAATTTGACTTCAATAGCGCTCATATTTATCCCTCAGTCAAGATTGGGCACACATCAATCGCTCTGCGATGCCCATTCCGTTCACTTTGTTCAGATTTTTCTTAACTTCATCTTATTTTAGAGCAAAATAACTTCTGCCATCCTATTTCCCTTTGCCTCTTGATGTTCTGACCCAAATTTGACTTCAATAGCGCTCATATTTATCCCTCGGTCAAGATTGGGCACACCTCTCTCGCTGTGCGATCCCTATTCCGTTCACTTTGTCCACTCTTTTCTAAACTTCAACTTACTTTAGAGCAAAATAATTGCTACCATCACATTTCTTTTTGCCTCCAGATGTTCTGACCCAAATTTGACTTCAATGGCGCTCATATTTATCCCTCGGTCAAGATTGGGCACACCTCTCTCGCTGTGCGATGCCCATTCCGTTTATTTTGTCCACTGTTTTCAAAACTTCAACTTGCTTTAGAGCAAAATAATTTCTACCATCCCCATTCCCTTTGCCTCCAGATGTTCTGACCCAAATTTGACTTCAATAGCGCTCATATTTTTCCCTCGGTCGAGATTGGGGACACCTCTCTTGCTGTGCGATGCCCATTCCGTTCACTTTGTCCAGTCTTTTCAAAACTTCAACTTATTTTAGAGCAAAATAATTTCTACCATCCCATTTCTCTTTGCCTCCAGATGTTCAGACCCAAATTTGACTTTGATGGCACTCATATATATCCCTCGGTCAAGATTGGGCACACCTCTCTCGCTCTGCGATGCCCATTCCGTTTATTTTGTCCAGAGTTTTCTGAACTTCAACTTGCTTTAGAGCAAAATAATTTCTGCCATCCCATTTCCCTTTGCTTATCGATGTTCTGACCCAAATTTGACTTCAATAGGGCTCATATTTATCCCGCAGTCAAGATTGGGCACACCTCTCTCGCTCTACGATGCCCATTCCGTTTACTTTGTCCAGTCCTTTCCAAACATAAACTTATTTTAGAGCAAAATAATTTCTACCATCCCAATTCCCTTTGCCTCCAGATGTTCTGACCTAAATTTGACTTCAATAGCACTCATATTTATCCCTCGGTCAAGATAGGACACACCTCATCGCTCTGCGATGCCCATTCCGTTCATTTTGTCCACTCTTTTCTAAACTTCAACTTGGTTTAGAGCAAAATAATTCCTACCATTTTATTTCGCTTTGCCTCCTGATGTTCTGACCCAGATTGTACTTCGACGGCGCTCATATTTATCCCTCGGTCAAGATAGGACACACTTCTATCGCTCTGCGATGCCCATTCCGTTCATTTTGTCCACTCTTTTCTAAACTTCAACTTGGTTTAGAGCAAAATAATTCCTACCATTTTATTTCGCTTTGCCTCCTGATGTTCTGACCCAGATTGTACTTCGACGGCGCTCATATTTATCCCTCGGTCAAGATAGGACACACCTCATCGCTCTGCGATGCCCATTCCGTTCATTTTGTCCACTCTTTTCTAAACTTCAACTTGGTTTAGAGCAAAATAATTCCTACCATTTTATTTCGCTTTGCCTCCTGATGTTCTGACCCAGATTGTACTTCGACGGCGCTCATATTTATCCCTCGGTCAAGATAGGACACACTTCTATCGCTCTGCGATGCCCATTCCGTTCATTTTGTCCACTCTTTTCTAAACTTCAACTTGGTTTAGAGCAAAATAATTCCTACCATTTTATTTCGCTTTGCCTCCTGATGTTCTGACCCAGATTGTACTTCGACGGCGCTCATATTTATCCCTCGGTCAAGATAGGACACACTTCTATCGCTCTGCGATGCCCATTCCGTTCATTTTGTCCACTCTTTTCTAAACTTCAACTTGGTTTAGAGCAAAATAATTCCTACCATTTTATTTCGCTTTGCCTCCTGATGTTCTGACCCAGATTGTACTTCGACGGCGCTCATATTTATCCCTGGGTCAAGATAGGACACACCTCTATCGCTCTGCGATGCCCGTTCAGTTCACTTTGTCCACTCTTTTCTAAACTTCAACTTGCTTTAGAGCAAAATAATACCCGCCATTTTATTTCCCTTTGTCTCCTGATGTTCTGACCCAGATTTTACTTAAATGGCGCTCATATTTATCCCTCGGTTAAGATAGGACACACTTCTATCGCTCCGCGATGCCCATTCCGTTCACTTTGTCCACTCTTTTCTAAACTTCAACTTGCTTGACACCAAAATAATTCTACCATTTTATTTCCCTTTGCCTCCTGAGGTTCTGACCCAGATTTGACTTCAATGGCGCTCATATTTATCCCTCGGTCAAGATAGGACACAACTCTATCGCTCTGCGATGCCCGTTCAGTTCATTTTGTCCACTCTTTACTAAACTTCAACTTATTTTAGAGCAAAGCCACTACAGCCATTTTGTTTCCCTTTGCCTCCTGATGTTCTGACCTAAATTTGACTTCAATTGCGCTCATATTTATCCCTCACTCAAGATAAGACACACCTCTATCGCTCTGCGATGCCCATTCCGTTCCTTTTGTCCACTCTTTTCTAAACTTCAACTTGCTTTAGAGCAAAATAATTCCTGCAATTTTATTTCGCTTTGCCTCCTGATGTTCTGACCCAGATTGTACTTCAATCGCGCTCATATTTATCCCTCGGTCAAGATAGGACACACCTCATCGCTCTGCGATGCCCATTCCGTTCATTTTTTGCATTCTAACTTCAACTTACTTTAGTGCAAAATAACTTCAGCCATCCGATTTCTCTTTGCCTCCTGATGTTCTGACACAAATTCTACTTCAATGACGCTCATATTTATCTTTCAGTCAAGATAGGACACATCTCTATCGCTCTGCGATGCCTGTTCCATTCACTTTTTCCACTCTTCATCTTACTTTAGAGCAAAATAACTTCTGCCATTTTGTTTCCCTTTGCCTCCTGAGGTTCTGACCCAGATTTGACTTCAATGGCGCTCATATTTATCCCTCGGTCAAGATAGCACACACTCAATCGCTCTGCGATGCCCATTCCATTCACTTTGTCCACTTTTTCTAAACTTCAATTTACTTTATAACAAAATAACATGTGCCATTTATTTCCCTTTGCCTCCTGATGTTCTGACCCAAATTTGACTTCAATGGCACCCATATTTATCCCTATGTCGAGATAACGCACATGTCTATCGCTTTGCGATGCCCATTCCCTTCATTTTGTCCACTTTTTTCTAAACTTCAACTTAGTTTCGAGCAAAAGATCTTGTGTCATTTTGTTTTCCTTTGCCTCCTGATGTTCTGACTTAACTTTGAATTCAATGGCACTTATATTTATTCCTCACTCAAGATATGACACACGTCTTTTTTTCTCTGATGCCCATTCCGTTCATTTTGTCCAGTCTTTTCTAAAACTTCAACTTAATTTAGAGCAAAATAACTCCAGCCATTTTATTTCTCTTTGTCTCCTGATGTTCTGACTCAGATTTTACTTCAATGGCGCTCATATTTATTCCTCGGTCAAGATAGGACACACTTCTATCGCTCTGCGATGCCCATTGCGTTCATTTTGTCCACTCTTTTCTAAACTTCAACTTGGTTTAGAGCAAAATAACTCCTACCATTTTATTTCGCTTTGCCTCCTGATGTTCTGACCCAGATTGTACTTCGACGGCGCTCATATTTATCCCTCATTCAAGATAAGACACACCTCTATCGCTCTGCGATGCCCATTCCGTTCCTTTTGTCCACTCTTTTCTAAACTTCAACTTGCTTTAGAGCAAAATAATTTCTGCCATTTTATTTCCCTTTGCCTCCTGATGTTCTGACCCAGATTTTACTTAAATGGCGCTCATATTTATCCCCCGGTCAAGATAGGACCCACCTCTATCGCTCTGCGATGCCCATTCCGTTCATTCTGTCCACTCTTTTCTAAACTTCAACTTGCTTTAGAGCAAAATAATTTCTGTCATTTTATTTCCCTTTGCCTCCTGATGTTCTGACCCAGATTTTACTTAAATGGCGCTCATATTTATCCCTCGGTCAAGATAGGACACACCTCATCGCTCTGCGATGTTCATTCCGTTCATTCTGTCCACTCTTTTCTAAACTTCAACTTGCTTTAGAGCAAAATAATTTCTGCCATTTTATTTCCCTTTGCCTCCTGATGTTCTGACCCAGATTTTACTTAAATGGCGCTCATATTTATCCCTCGGTCAAGATAGGACACACCTCTATCGCTCTGCGATGCCCATTCCGTTCCTTTTGTCCACTCTTTTCTAAACTTCAACTTGCTTTAGAGCAAAATAATTTCTGTCATTTTATTTCCCTTTGCCTCCTGATGTTCTGACCCAGATTTTACTTAAATGGCGCTCATATTTATCCCTCGGTCAAGATAGGACACACCTCATCGCTCTGCGATGTTCATTCCGTTCATTCTGTCCACTCTTTTCTAAACTTCAACTTGCTTTAGAGCAAAATAATTTCTGCCATTTTATTTCCCTTTGCCTCCTGATGTTCTGACCCAGATTTTACTTAAATGGCGCTCATATTTATCCCTCGGTCAAGATAGGACACACCTCATCGCTCTGCGATGTTCATTCCGTTCATTCTGTCCACTCTTTTCTAAACTTCAACTTGCTTTAGAGCAAAATAATTTCTGTCATTTTATTTCCCTTTGCCTCCTGATGTTCTGACCCAGATTTTACTTAAATGGCGCTCATATTTATCCCTCGGTCAAGATAGGACACACCTCATCGCTCTGCGATGTTCATTCCGTTCATTCTGTCCACTCTTTTCTAAACTTCAACTTGCTTTAGAGCAAAATAATTTCTGCCATTTTATTTCCCTTTGCCTCCTGATGTTCTGACCCAGATTTTACTTAAATGGCGCTCATATTTATCCCTCGGTCAAGATAGGACCCACCTCTATCGCTCTGCGATGCCCATTCCGTTCCTTTTGTCCACTCTTTTCTAAACTTCAACTTGCTTTAGAGCAAAATAATTTCTGTCATTTTATTTCCCTTTGCCTCCTGATGTTCTGACCCAGATTTTACTTAAATGGCGCTCATATTTATCCCTCGGTCAAGATAGGACACACCTCATCGCTCTGCGATGTTCATTCCGTTCATTCTGTCCACTCTTTTCTAAACTTCAACTTGCTTTAGAGCAAAATAATTTCTGCCATTTTATTTCCCTTTGCCTCCTGATGTTCTGACCCAGATTTTACTTAAATGGCGCTCATATTTATCCCTCGGTCAAGATAGGACACACCTCTATCGCTCTGCGATGTTCATTCCGTTCCTTTTGTCCACTCTTTTCTAAACTTCAACTTGCTTTAGAGCAAAATAATTCCTGCAATTTTATTTCCCTTTGCCTCCTGATGTACTTACCCAGATTTTACTTCATTGGCGCTCATATTTATCCCTCGGTCAAGATAGGACACACCTCTATCGCTCTGCGATGTTCATTCCGTTCCTTTTGTCCACTCTTTTCTAAACTTCAACTTGCTTTAGAGCAAAATAATTCCTGCAATTTTATTTCCCTTTGCCTCCTGATGTACTTACCCAGATTTTACTTAAATGGCGCTCATATTTATCCCTCGGTCAAGATAGGACACACCTCTATCGCTCTGCGATGTTCATTCCGTTCCTTTTGTCCACTCTTTTCTAAACTTCAACTTGCTTTAGAGCAAAATAATTCCTGCAATTTTATTTCCCTTTGCCTCCTGATGTACTTACCCAGATTTTACTTCATTGGCGCTCATATTTATCCCTCGGTCAAGATAGGACACACCTCTATCGCTCTGCGATGCCCATTCCGTTCCTTTTGTCCACTCTTTTCTAAACTTCAACTTGCTTTAGAGCAAAATAATTTCTGTCATTTTATTTCCCTTTGCCTCCTGATGTTCTGACCCAGATTTTACTTAAATGGCGCTCATATTTATCCCTCGGTCAAGATAGGACACACCTCATCGCTCTGCGATGTTCATTCCGTTCATTCTGTCCACTCTTTTCTAAACTTCAACTTGCTTTAGAGCAAAATAATTTCTGCCATTTTATTTCCCTTTGCCTCCTGATGTTCTGACCCAGATTTTACTTAAATGGCGCTCATATTTATCCCTCGGTCAAGATAGGACACACCTCTATCGCTCTGCGATGTTCATTCCGTTCCTTTTGTCCACTCTTTTCTAAACTTCAACTTGCTTTAGAGCAAAATAATTCCTGCAATTTTATTTCCCTTTGCCTCCTGATGTACTTACCCAGATTTTACTTCATTGGCGCTCATATTTATCCCTCGGTCAAGATAGGACACACCTCTATCGCTCTGCGATGTTCATTCCGTTCCTTTTGTCCACTCTTTTCTAAACTTCAACTTGCTTTAGAGCAAAATAATTCCTGCAATTTTATTTCCCTTTGCCTCCTGATGTACTTACCCAGATTTTACTTAAATGGCGCTCATATTTATCCCTCGGTCAAGATAGGACACACCTCTATCGCTCTGCGATGTTCATTCCGTTCCTTTTGTCCACTCTTTTCTAAACTTCAACTTGCTTTAGAGCAAAATAATTCCTGCAATTTTATTTCCCTTTGCCTCCTGATGTACTTACCCAGATTTTACTTCATTGGCGCTCATATTTATCCCTCGGTCAAGATAGGACACACCTCTATCGCTCTGCGATGTTCATTCCGTTCCTTTTGTCCACTCTTTTCTAAACTTCAACTTGCTTTAGAGCAAAATAATTCCTGCAATTTTATTTCCCTTTGCCTCCTGATGTACTTACCCAGATTTTACTTCATTGGCGCTCATATTTATCCCTCGGTCAAGATAGGACACACCTCTATCGCTCTGCGATGTTCATTCCGTTCCTTTCGTCCACTCTTTTCTAAACTTCAACTTGCTTTAGAGCAAAATAATTCCTGCAATTTTATTTCCCTTTGCCTCCTGATGTACTTACCCAGATTTTACTTCATTGGCGCTCATATTTATCCCTCGGTCAAGATAGGACACACCTCTATCGCTCTGCGATGTTCATTCCGTTCCTTTTGTCCACTCTTTTCTAAACTTCAACTTGCTTTAGAGCAAAATAATTCCTGCAATTTTATTTCCCTTTGCCTCCTGATGTACTTACCCAGATTTTACTTAAATGGCGCTCATATTTATCCCTCGGTCAAGAGAGGACACACCTCTATCGCTCTGCGATGTTCATTCCGTTCCTTTTGTCCACTCTTTTCTAAACTTCAACTTGCTTTAGAGCAAAATAATTCCTGTAATTTTATTTCCCTTTGCCTCCTGATGTACTTACCCAGATTTTACTTCATTGGCGCTCATATTTATCCCTCGGTCAAGATAGGACACACCTCTATCGCTCTGCGATGTTCATTCCGTTCCTTTTGTCCACTCTTTTCTAAACTTCAACTTGCTTTAGAGCAAAATAATTTCTGTCATTTTATTTCCCTTTGCCTCCTGATGTTCTGACCCAGATTGTACTTCGACGGCGCTCATATTTATCCCTCATTCAAGATAAGACACACCTCTATCGCTCTGCGATGTTCATTCCGTTCCTTTTGTCCACTCTTTTCTAAACTTCAACTTGCTTTAGAGCAAAATAATTTCTGTGATTTTATTTCCCTTTGCCTCCTGATGTTCTGACCCAGATTTTACTTAAATGGCGCTCATATTTATCCCTCGGTCAAGATAGGACACACCTCATCGCTCTGCGATGTTCATTCCGTTCATTCTGTCCACTCTTTTCTAAACTTCAACTTGCTTTAGAGCAAAATAATTTCTGCCATTTTATTTCCCTTTGACTCCTGATGTTCTGACCCAGATTTTACTTAAATGGCGCTCATATTTATCCCTCGGTCAAGATAGGACACACCTCTATCGCTCTGCGATGTTCATTCCGTTCCTTTTGTCCACTCTTTTCTAAACTTCAACTTGCTTTAGAGCAAAATAATTCCTGCAATTTTATTTCCCTTTGCCTCCTGATGTACTTACCCAGATTTTACTTCATTGGCGCTCATATTTATCCCTCGGTCAAGATAGGACACACCTCTATCGCTCTGCGATGTTCATTCCGTTCCTTTTGTCCACTCTTTTCTAAACTTCAACTTGCTTTAGAGCAAAATAATTCCTGCATTTTTATTTCCCTTTGCCTCCTGATGTACTTACCCAGATTTTACTTAAATGGCGCTCATATTTATCCCTCGGTCAAGATAGGACACACCTCTATCGCTCTGCGGTGTTCATTCCGTTCCTTTTGTCCACTCTTTTCTAAACTTCAACTTGCTTTAGAGCAAAATAATTCCTGCAATTTTATTTCCCTTTGCCTCCTGATGTACTTACCCAGATTTTACTTCATTGGCGCTCATATTTATCCCTCGGTCAAGATAGGACACACCTCTATCGCTCTGCGATGTTCATTCCGTTCCTTTTGTCCACTCTTTTCTACACTTCAACTTGCTTTAGAGCAAAATAATTTCTGCCATTTTATTTCCCTTTGCCTCCTGATGTTCTGACCCAGATTTTACTTAAATGGCGCTCATATTTATCCCTCGGTCAAGATAGGACACACCTCTATCGCTCTGCGATGTTCATTCCGTTCCTTTTGTCCACTCTTTTCTAAACTTCAACTTGCTTTAGAGCAAAATAATTCCTGCAATTTTATTTCCCTTTGCCTCCTGATGTACTTACCCAGATTTTACTTCATTGGCGCTCATATTTATCCCTCGGTCAAGATAGGACACACCTCTATCGCTCTGCGATGTTCATTCCGTTCCTTTTGTCCACTCTTTTCTAAACTTCAACTTGCTTTAGAGCAAAATAATTCCTGCAATTTTATTTCCCTTTGCCTCCTGATGTACTTACCCAGATTTTACTTCATTGGCGCTCATATTTATCCCTCGGTCAAGATAGGACACACCTCTATCGCTCTGCGATGTTCATTCCGTTCCTTTTGTCCACTCTTTTCTAAACTTCAACTTGCTTTAGAGCAAAATAATTCCTGCAATTTTATTTCCCTTTGCCTCCTGATGTACTTACCCAGATTTTACTTCATTGGCGCTCATATTTATCCCTCGGTCAAGATAGGACACACCTCTATCGCTCTGCGATGTTCATTCCGTTCCTTTTGTCCACTCTTTTCTAAACTTCAACTTGCTTTAGAGCAAAATAATTCCTGCAATTTTATTTCCCTTTGCCTCCTGATGTACTTACCCAGATTTTACTTAAATGGCGCTCATATTTATCCCTCGGTCAAGATAGGACACACCTCTATCGCTCTGCGATGTTCATTCCGTTCCTTTTGTCCACTCTTTTCTAAACTTCAACTTGCTTTAGAGCAAAATAATTCCTGCAATTTTATTTCCCTTTGCCTCCTGATGTACTTACCCAGATTTTACTTCATTGGCGCTCATATTTATCCCTCGGTCAAGATAGGACACACCTCTATCGCTCTGCGATGTTCATTCCGTTCCTTTTGTCCACTCTTTTCTAAACTTCAACTTGCTTTAGAGCAAAATAATTCCTGCAATTTTATTTCCCTTTGCCTCCTGATGTACTTACCCAGATTTTACTTAAATGGCGCTCATATTTATCCCTCGGTCAAGATAGGACACACCTCTATCGCTCTGCGATGTTCATTCCGTTCCTTTTGTCCACTCTTTTCTAAACTTCAACTTGCTTTAGAGCAAAATAATTCCTGCAATTTTATTTCCCTTTGCCTCCTGATGTACTTACCCAGATTTTACTTCATTGGCGCTCATATTTATCCCTCGGTCAAGATAGGACACACCTCTATCGCTCTGCGATGTTCATTCCGTTCCTTTTGTCCACTCTTTTCTAAACTTCAACTTGCTTTAGAGCAAAATAATTCCTGCAATTTTATTTCCCTTTGCCTCCTGATGTACTTACCCAGATTTTACTTCATTGGCGCTCATATTTATCCCTCGGTCAAGATAGGACACACCTCTATCGCTCTGCGATGTTCATTCCGTTCCTTTTGTCCACTCTTTTCTAAACTTCAACTTGCTTTAGAGCAAAATAATTCCTGCAATTTTATTTCCCTTTGCCTCCTGATGTACTTACCCAGATTTTACTTCATTGGCGCTCATATTTATCCCTCGGTCAAGATAGGACACACCTCTATCGCTCTGCGATGTTCATTCCGTTCCTTTTGTCCACTCTTTTCTAAACTTCAACTTGCTTTAGAGCAAAATAATTTCTGTCATTTTATTTCCCTTTGCCTCCTGATGTTCTGACCCAGATTTTACTTAAATGGCGCTCATATTTATCCCTCGGTCAAGATAGGACACACCTCTATCGCTCTGCGATGCCTGTTCCATTCACTTTTTCCACTCTTCACCTTATTTTAGAGCAAAATAATTTCTGTCATTTTATTTCCCTTTGCCTCCTGAAGTTCTGACCCAGATTTGACTTCAATGGCGCTCATATTTATCCCTCGGTCAAGATAGGACACAACTCTATCGCTCTGTGATGTTCATTCCGTTCCTTTTGTCCACTCTTTTCTAAACTTCAACTTGCTTTAGAACAAAATAATTCCTGCAATTTTATTTCGCTTTGCCTCCTGATGTTCTGACACAGATTGTATTTCGACGGCGCTCATATTTATCCCTCGGTCAATATAGGACACACCTCTATCGCTCCGCGATGCCCGTTGCGTTCATTTTGTGTACTCTTTTCTGAACTTCAACTTGCTTTAGAGCAAAATAATTCCCGCCATTTTATTTCCCTTTGCCTTCTGATGTTCTGACCAAGATTTGACTTCAATGGCGCTCATATTTATCCCTCGGTCAAGATAGGACACAACTCTATCGCTCTGTGATGTTCATTCCGTTCCTTTTGTCCACTCTTTTCTAAACTTCAACTTGCTTTAGAACAAAATAATTCCTGCAATTTTATTTCGCTTTGCCTCCTGATGTTCTGACACAGATTGTATTTCGACGGCGCTCATATTTATCCCTCGGTCAAGATAGGACACACCTCTATCGCTCCGCGATGCCCGTTGCGTTCATTTTGTGTACTCTTTTCTGAACTTCAACTTGCTTTAGAGCAAAATAATTCCCGCCATTTTATTTCCCTTTGCCTTCTGATGTTCTGACCAAGATTTTACTTCAATGGCACTCCTATTTATCCCTCGGTTAAGATAGGACACACCTCTATCGCTCTGCGATGCCCATTCCGTTCACTTTGTCCACTCTTTTCTAAACTTCAACTTGCTTTAGAGCAAAATAATTCCTGCGATTTTGTTTCCCTTTGCCTCCTGATGCTCTGACCCAGATTTGACTTCAATGGCGCTCATATTTATCCCTCGGTCAAGATAGGAAACACCTCTATCGCTCTGCGATGCCCATTCCGTTCACTTTGTCCACTCTCTTCTAAACTTCAACTTGCTTTAGAGCAAAATAATTCCCGACAGTTTATTTTCCTTTGCCTTCTGATGTTCTGACCAAGATTTTACTTCAATGGCACTCCTATTTATCCCTCGGTTAAGATAGGACACACCTCTATCGCTCTGCGATGCCCATTCCGTTCACTTTGTCCACTCTTTTCTAAACTTCAACTTGCCTTAGAGCAAAATAATTTCCGCCATTTGATTCCCCTTTGCCTCCTGATGTTCTGACCCAGATTTGACTTCAATGGCGCTCATATTTATCCCTCGGTCAAGATAGGAAACACCTCTATCGCTCTGCGATGCCCATTCCGTTCACTTTGTCCACTCTCTTCTAAACTTCAACTTGCTTTAGAGCAAAATAATTCCCGCCAGTTTATTTTCCTTTGCCTTCTGATGTTCTGACCAAGATTTTACTTCAATGGCACTCCTATTTATCCCTCGGTTAAGATAGGACACACCTCTGCTGCTCTGCGATGCCCATTCCGTTCACTTTGTCCACTCTCTTCTAAACTTCAACTTGCTTTAGAGCAAAATAATTTCCGCCATTTGATTCCCCTTTGCCTCCTGATGTTCTGACCCAGATTTGACTTCAATGGCGCTCATATTTATCCCTCGGTCAAGATAGGAAACACCTCTATCGCTCTGCGATGCCCATTCCGTTCACTTTGTCCACTCTCTTCTAAACTTCAACTTGCTTTAGAGCAAAATAATTTCCGCCATTTGATTCCCCTTTGCCTCCTGATGTTCTGACCCAGATTTGACTTCAATGGCGCTCATATTTATCCCTCGGTCAAGATAGGAAACACCTCTATCGCTCTGCGATGCCCATTCCGTTCACTTTGTCCACTCTCTTCTAAACTTCAACTTGCTTTAGAGCAAAATAATTTCCGCCATTTGATTCCCCTTTGCCTCCTGATGTTCTGACCCAGATTTGACTTCAATGGCGCTCATATTTATCCCTCGGTCAAGATAGGAAACACCTCTATCGCTCTGCGATGCCCATTCCGTTCACTTTGTCCACTCTCTTCTAAACTTCAACTTGCTTTAGAGCAAAATAATTTCCGCCATTTGATTCCCCTTTGCCTCCTGATGTTCTGACCCAGATTTGACTTCAATGGCGCTCATATTTATCCCTCGGTCAAGATAGGAAACACCTCTATCGCTCTGCGATGCCCATTCCGTTCACTTTGTCCACTCTCTTCTAAACTTCAACTTGCTTTAGAGCAAAATAATTTCCGCCATTTGATTCCCCTTTGCCTCCTGATGTTCTGACCCAGATTTGACTTCAATGGCGCTCATATTTATCCCTCGGTCAAGATAGGAAACACCTCTATCGCTCTGCGATGCCCATTCCGTTCACTTTGTCCACTCTCTTCTAAACTTCAACTTGCTTTAGAGCAAAATAATTCCCGCCAGTTTATTTTCCTTTGCCTTCTGATGTTCTGACCAAGATTTTACTTCAATGGCACTCCTATTTATCCCTCGGTTAAGATAGGACACACCTCTGCTGCTCTGCGATGCCCATTCCGTTCACTTTGTCCACTCTCTTCTAAACTTCAACTTGCTTTAGAGCAAAATAATTTCCGCCATTTGATTCCCCTTTGCCTCCTGATGTTCTGACCCAGATTTGACTTCAATGGCGCTCATATTTATCCCTCGGTCAAGATAGGAAACACCTCTATCGCTCTGCGATGCCCATTCCGTTCACTTTGTCCACTCTCTTCTAAACTTCAACTTGCTTTAGAGCAAAATAATTTCCGCCATTTGATTCCCCTTTGCCTCCTGATGTTCTGACCCAGATTTGACTTCAATGGCGCTCATATTTATCCCTCGGTCAAGATAGGAAACACCTCTATCGCTCTGCGATGCCCATTCCGTTCACTTTGTCCACTCTCTTCTAAACTTCAACTTGCTTTAGAGCAAAATAATTTCCGCCATTTGATTCCCCTTTGCCTCCTGATGTTCTGACCCAGATTTGACTTCAATGGCGCTCATATTTATCCCTCGGTCAAGATAGGAAACACCTCTATCGCTCTGCGATGCCCATTCCGTTCACTTTGTCCACTCTCTTCTAAACTTCAACTTGCTTTAGAGCAAAATAATTTCCGCCATTTGATTCCCCTTTGCCTCCTGATGTTCTGACCCAGATTTGACTTCAATGGCGCTCATATTTATCCCTCGGTCAAGATAGGAAACACCTCTATCGCTCTGCGATGCCCATTCCGTTCACTTTGTCCACTCTCTTCTAAACTTCAACTTGCTTTAGAGCAAAATAATTTCCGCCATTTGATTCCCCTTTGCCTCCTGATGTTCTGACCCAGATTTGACTTCAATGGCGCTCATATTTATCCCTCGGTCAAGATAGGAAACACCTCTATCGCTCTGCGATGCCCATTCCGTTCACTTTGTCCACTCTCTTCTAAACTTCAACTTGCTTTAGAGCAAAATAATTTCCGCCATTTGATTCCCCTTTGCCTCCTGATGTTCTGACCCAGATTTGACTTCAATGGCGCTCATATTTATCCCTCGGTCAAGATAGGAAACACCTCTATCGCTCTGCGATGCCCATTCCGTTCACTTTGTCCACTCTCTTCTAAACTTCAACTTGCTTTAGAGCAAAATAATTTCCGCCATTTGATTCCCCTTTGCCTCCTGATGTTCTGACCCAGATTTGACTTCAATGGCGCTCATATTTATCCCTCGGTCAAGATAGGAAACACCTCTATCGCTCTGCGATGCCCATTCCGTTCACTTTGTCCACTCTCTTCTAAACTTCAACTTGCTTTAGAGCAAAATAATTTCCGCCATTTGATTCCCCTTTGCCTCCTGATGTTCTGACCCAGATTTGACTTCAATGGCGCTCATATTTATCCCTCGGTCAAGATAGGAAACACCTCTATCGCTCTGCGATGCCCATTCCGTTCACTTTGTCCACTCTCTTCTAAACTTCAACTTGCTTTAGAGCAAAATAATACCCACCATTTTATTTCCCTTTGCCTCCTGATGTTCTGACCCAGATTTGACTTCAATGGCCCTCATATTTATTCCTCGGTCAAGATAGGACACACCTCTATCGCTCTGCGATGCCCATTCCGTTCACTTTGTCCACTCTCTTCTAAACTTCAACTTGCTTTAGAGCAAAATAATACCCACCATTTTATTTCCCTTTGCCTCCTGATGTTCTGACCCAGATTTGACTTCAATGGCCCTCATATTTATCCCTCGGTCAAGATAGGAAACACCTCTATCGCTCTGCGATGCCCATTCCGTTCACTTTGTCCACTCTCTTCTAAACTTCAACTTGCTTTAGAGCAAAATAATTTCCGCCATTTGATTCCCCTTTGCCTCCTGATGTTCTGACCCAGATTTGACTTCAATGGCGCTCATATTTATCCCTCGGTCAAGATAGGAAACACCTCTATCGCTCTGCGATGCCCATTCCGTTCACTTTGTCCACTCTCTTCTAAACTTCAACTTGCTTTAGAGCAAAATAATACCCACCATTTTATTTCCCTTTGCCTCCTGATGTTCTGACCCAGATTTGACTTCAATGGCCCTCATATTTATTCCTCGGTCAAGATAGGACACACCTCTATCGCTCTGCGATGCCCATTCCGTTCACTTTGTCCACTCTCTTCTAAACTTCAACTTGCTTTAGAGCAAAATAATACCCACCATTTTATTTCCCTTTGCCTCCTGATGTTCTGACCCAGATTTGACTTCAATGGCCCTCATATTTATCCCTCGGTCAAGATAGGAAACACCTCTATCGCTCTGCGATGCCCATTCCGTTCACTTTGTCCACTCTCTTCTAAACTTCAACTTGCTTTAGAGCAAAATAATTTCCGCCATTTTATTTCCCTTTGCCTCCTGATGTTCTGACCCAGATTTGACTTCAATGGCGCTCATATTTATCCCTCGGTCAAGATAGGAAACACCTCTATCGCTCTGCGATGCCCATTCCGTTCACTTTGTCCACTCTCTTCTAAACTTCAACTTGCTTTAGAGCAAAATAATACCCACCATTTTATTTCCCTTTGCCTCCTGATGTTCTGACCCAGATTTGACTTCAATGGCCCTCATATTTATTCCTCGGTCAAGATAGGACACACCTCTATCCCTCTGCGATGCCCATTCCGTTCATTTTGTCCACTCTTTTCTAAACTTCAACTCGCTTCAGAGCAAAATAACTCCTGCCATTTTATTTCCCTTTGCCTCCTGAAGTTCTGACCCAGATTTCACTTCAATGGCGCTCATATTTATCCCTCGGTCAAGATAGGACACACCTGTATCGCGCCCTGTCCTAACGTCCTGTCCTAACAAGCCCTGTCCTAACAAGTCGAGCGATAACGCATTTTCTTAAGTAATTACGCTCTCCTAATTCAGATGAACTGTAGCGCACCCAAAGCGTGAAGTTCCGAACCACCGTTTCACAAAAGATGAGAAGGGTTTCACAAAAAACGAGAACACAATTTCACATTTCAGTTTACCCCTTCTACCTCTTTCGCCTCGCTGACGCCCACGCTCTACGATGAGTCGATTCCTCAACTTCCTGTCCGCTCTCATTTTCGGCCGTCTACCACCAACTGACGCGGTGCCCATCATGATACATCTTCACTATCGACGCATCGCGTCACGTATTCCGGGGGCTTTTCACGGCCTCCGGAACGAGCTCCTTTTTTGCCGCAACGTCCAGGGTTACGTCTCGGCCACAGTCGACCTCCTCTGTGATGTCCTGCAGGACAATTTGTGCCTGTGGGACGAATGCCTTGACTTCGCGAGGTATTTCGTCTCCCGCCACCACCGCCGCTTCACAGCCGACGAAACAAATCGCCTCATCCATTCCACAGCCCATGCCGTCCTTTCATCCCACGACACATCCCTCGCCATGCCAATGGACCTCATAGAGGTCCTCATCAGACATCTCCACTCACTGTGAGAGCATCTGGATTCCCTTTTCTGACTTCGACCCACTTGCCTGTCCCCGGACCCCATCATGACATCGGATTCATTGGCTCCCAACAACTGCGGCATTCAACCTCACCTCCCCGCGGTGGGAGCTGGTAACGGGTTCGAAACACCACGGCGAACCCGGCCAACGAGGCTCTGAATGCCGCCACCAAAACGGAAAAATGTCATCATCTACCTATCTACTTCAAATGGAGCAAACTGTGTGTACATGTACTCTACTACTGATCAAAGACGCCTGTATACATCTCCGTCGCCAACAGCATATTGTCTTTCAACATACTGCAACACTGGAATCCGAGGTCATCTACACAAGCTCCGCGTGGTCTGGCATCCAAAGTTGCATCTTCGCCAGCCACTTTGGAGCAGATATTGGAACGTCTTTACCGCCTGCGCAGATATTATAAAAGAAGACTCTGCGCAGGCGGATTGGGTCGCGGGCCAGAAAAAGTTGTCATCGAAAATAGAAAATCGTCGAAGTCATCGAAGTCGTCATCTACATTCAGAAGGCTCATGAAATATCCTCTCGTCAACACAGTCGTTGGAGATTCAGACACGGAAACTGAGACCAAAAGAACGCTATCTAGTCTGTCACTTCTTGAGAAGGCATGGCGGAGCACGGAAATAAGATAAGAACATGATATACCCTTCGCAGTTGGGCAGTTAATGTGACAATGAAGTCAGCAAGCGAAATATGCAAACGAAAAAAGAAAAAGGACGGCGAGATCCACGAACGCACATAGGATTCTTTCATCTGAAAACCTGCAAAATATGCACCTCATGGTTTGAGCGAAGCACTCTGATGTAACAGCGACGAAGACGTCAGCGCATGCCATGTCGTGGAAGGAATGGTGAGTCCAAAGAGTATATACCCAGGAGAATTTCACCTGCAAGGACATGTCTTTGAACAAAGACCAAGAAGACGTTGTGGCGGACACCGTAAGCGAAATATCAAAAGACAAAAAAAGGACGCCGAGATCCACGAAAGCACCTAGAATTCTTTCATCTGCAAAACCAGCAAAATATGCACCTTATCGTTTGAGCGGACTCTGTTGTAACAACGAAGAAAATATCAGCGCTGGCCATGTCATGGAACGAATGGTGAGGCCAAAGAATATATACCCAGGAGAATTTCATGTGGAAGGACATATTCTGGAACAGAGACCAAGAAGACGTTGCGGCGGACACCGTAAGCGAAATATGTAAAAAAAAGGACGAGGAGATCCACGAACGCACGTATGATTATTCAAAACCTGCAAAATATGCACCTGATCGTTTGAGCGAAGCACTCTGCTGTAACAGCGAAGAAAACGTCAGCGCAGGCCATGTCGTGGAACGAAGGGTGAGTCCAAAGACTATATACCCAGGAGGATTTCACCTGCAAGGACGTGTCCTAAAACAGAGACAAAGAAGTCGTTGCGGCGGACACCGTAAGCGAAATATCAAAATAAAAAAGAGGACGGCGAGATCCTCGAAAGCACCTAGAATTCTTTCATCTGCAAAACCAGCAAAATATGCACCTTATCGTTTGAGCGGACTCTGTTGTAAGAGCGAAGAAAATGCCGAACTCGTCAGTCAAGTTAAGACATCTGGAACGACGTCCTCCACTATAACCACTGTGACATTGCAGCCAATAAAGATAAGAAAAAGACTTGATGTGTTTGAGTATTCCTCGTGTTTCTCACGGGATGCGCACGTTTAATCGAAGCGCGTGGCGCTTTAGTGTATGGGGTTAATTTACCAAGTACCCAAATTGTACCCTTACCATACCTTAAGTACCGTTCTGGGTACGTTCTCGTCGCTTTCGAAACTACAGTGTCACGTTATTCCTCGTGCGTTGAAAACCTCAAATTCGTGGCGTAGTTTAATTGTGACTCCATAGAATGCACAACAAGAGAAGCCGGCGGATGATGACAGTGAGCCGGATTTCGTTGCCTGGAAGAACGAGAAAACGTCACTCGCTAAGGTCCGATGAGCGTGCGTCTCATCCAATTATTGAGAGTATTATATTTTCGTGTAAGTGCCGCCACTGGGCGCGTTAAGTTGGTGCTCTAGCAACAGTTCATTCGCTCCCACGATCACTTATCCCAGCCAAAAACAAACAAACCAACAAAAAAGGAATTGGTCCAGTTGGAGTTGTGGAAGATCCATTGGGATTCATGCATTCCAATCGGTCACACATTTGGACATTATGGAACCAATTGGTCCCTTTGTTAGGGAACTCCTGTTCCATTTGGTCTCTCGGTCTCCAACTGGCCTCCCAATTAGCAGACAACCAGGAGTTGCTGGTCGATTTGGCAATGTAGAGTTGTAAAGTAACTGATGTGTGACTCTGTATTTTCAATACAATTAGTCAGTGCATGTGTAGCTAAAATATTAACGCTACCAATAAGAAACAGTGATTATTAGTAACAGTACAGGGTTTCAGGGTTTAGTTTGTGCACTGAACAGCGAGATTTTTCGGTATAAATAGCACCAAATGCGTAAATTATGCTTCATAGCCACGGCTGGATAGAATATAAAGTGATATCCGCAAACGAAGTTTTGGTTCTAGGTCGCACGAGTGAAGAGTCATTCCAGCTGAATTCTCGCAGTCATGTGGCTGGACCATCGCGGATTTCCGAGAGAAAAAAAATATAATGTTTGCATTGATGGCAACTCGAACCACACAAAGCATTTTTCCCGGAAGCGCGTTGAATGGCCGGAAGGGGGCTTTGGCCCCGCACAAAACAGTAAACCAGAGCGCGCGCGAGCGCGCACTGGGTGAGTGCGGCTTCACATTGGCAAAAAGTCACAATTCGCCTGCCTTCACAAAGCCAAAGCCGGTCGACACCCGTCCGCCGCGTATCATTGTCCTTGGAGCGTTCGGTGAAATACCCTCTAAATCCACTGACTTTGCGATTTTTTCACGGACTACCTATGAAAGAAACTTCCACCAACTAATTTTTTACAAGTTCGGACCTCTCCAAGTAATGCGCGGAAAACGTTTGAAGCTCGCACGATTTTTCTTTTAAAAAATCGCAAAGTTGCGTGTTCAAGCAAGAACCCGTAACATTGTTGAGCCGCCCTGAAAAGCCGCTCTATCCCTAAAAACCTTTACCGCTCTTCGATGCCCATTCCGTTCACTTTGTCCACTCTTTTCTAAACTTCAACTTACTTTAGAGCAAAATAACTTCTCCCATCCTACCTCCCTTTGCCTCCTAATGTTCGGACCCAAATTTGGCTTTGGTGGCTTTCATAGTTATCCCTTCGTTAAGATTGGGTGCAACCAGTGATTTCCCCAGAAATTCACTACTGGGGGGGGTGCCGAGCTTTCAAGGGGGGAATGCTTGGTGAAGGATCCACTTACGGAATTTTTCTTAGACACAGAAAGAATCGTGGCACAACGGTGACATATCTGCACAGGTTTCCCGGTTTATTTGTACATGTTACTACTTTAGAACACAGTATACATTAGAATAGAGATTCATTGTGAACGGCATTTCAGCATTAAGATGCATAATCACACGACCGACAAAGATCAGAGACTACCATCTTGTCAACGTACACCTAGCAATCAACGGTGAAAACCTTAGAATACCTCGCTTGGTTGAGTTGGACGCAAATGGCTCTTGATGATCCACATTGAGTTTGCGTGCTCGTACATACGCGCAATATATGCATTGCACAGTCACTTTCAAATGATTTTGGACAAATGCATGGTACGATCATCTGCATGATTGTGGTCCTACAGCCCAAGTTTAACAGCACAGGATGCAATTCGCTGCGTCGGACTCACTACCAGAACGTGTTGGTGGCCGAGCTGGGTGGAGTCACCTGAGAAGTTTCAGGGGGGGGGGTGTTGCAAAAATGCAGGGAGGGTGTACACCCCCCCCTGAGGGGGGTGTAGGGAAATCCCTGGGTACAACTCTATCGTATTGTGTAATTGTATAACGCATTCCCGTTTCTTGACCAACTCCTGGGCCCTCTGTCTTTAAACCGTGGTACATATATACCTTGTGTTCTCAGTAGACGTGTTACAATTTCTCCAGGTTATTATTTTTCTTTCCTTATTACCTTTTCTGTTCGTTTTTTACACATTTTAAGAATGTATGACTTTTGCAAATCCCCTAAGAATCGATAGCCTTTTCTCAGCTTCGCTACCTTAGAATGTAGACTAAACACGAGTGCTGCCATTGTTTATCCGTTCTCCAACCCCAGCAGCGTAATATTTCTTCCAGCGGTCTTCTTTACCATGTTCGCTCACATGAGATCTCTCAACGTTTTTTCTCTCTGGTAATGCTCATACTCTACATCGCTTTCTTTTGTATATTCTTTTTATATCCTTTCTCTGATGTACAGTAGTGTAAATATCTCTCCCAAGTGTTCAATGTATCGCACCTGACGAAGGACGGACTGCGTCCGAAAGCTTGCTTTTCAGTAAAATAAACGTTTCAATCTCTTTAAATACTTAGTTTGTTTTTGGATTGTCAAACGACGTCCTGTCTCCAAAACGGGCATGGCACGACAGATGATAACTTTGAACGTCAACTGCTACCAGTCTGCAGTATACTATCTTGTCTACAGTTATCATACCTATAAGCGTGGTTTCTGCAGGGATTTAGGGACACCAATTTGGGGATACTCGAGTGGCTATTGTGTATAACAAAAAAGCAAAAAAGAAATGAAAATAAAGAAATCCCATACGTGACGCCTTTTCGGCTTATGCCTTAAAACGTAATGCAAGAACACAATTTGTTTCTTTAATTTGTTCATTGCGCGTACCTAGAGACGCGTCTTTCCTTCCAACCCCAACAGGGGCACAGCGTGAAAAAGCACAGAGGGACCTTTTTAGTTCCTCGCGGAACAAAAAAAAGGCCCCTCTTACCTCGACCACATCTGCAAAACAGCGTCTCATGTCATTCTAAAAAGTCACGTGCAGAGTGTCAACAAAGACAACACAACGACTGTGCTGAAATTGGTGCCGCAGACGAGGAAAAAGTATTGCGAAGAAAATGCCACTGGAAGAAACACAAACTTGTCCCCGTCTTAAAGGAGCCCCACTTTACCCTGTGCCCAGGCGTGAAGAAGACAATAAATACCGAAATCCTTCCTTCCTTCCTTTATTGCTTGGAAGATCAGGGTGGTTACAGCGCTGTATAAGCGAAGAAGCCTCTGGTATATCTGTGGAAAACGTCGCTCCAGATGACTGTTCTTGACTCCTCGGTCCGCTCCTGGGTCTTGCCGTCCGTTGCACAAGATTTTTTTTTGCTGTTTACGGGGTCCACCACAACGTCTTCTGAATTGACATAATAGGAACAATTTATTCCGTTTCTCTCTTCCTGGATGATGTTCTTCGTTCTGCCATTCGTTCCACGACATGGTCTGCGCTGACATCATTGTCACATTTATTGTCCAATTGGGAAGTGTCTATCACGATTCGTGTCCTTGGTCTTTCTTCAAGGTAGATGATACAATCTTTGGCCTCGCTATTCGTTCCACGACATGGTCTCCGCTGACATCATTGTCACATTTATTGTCCAATTGCGAAGTGTCTATCGCGATTCGTGTCCTTGGTCTTTCTTCAAGGTAGATGACACAATCTTTGGCCTCGCCATTCGTTCCACGACATGGTCTGCGCTGACATCCTTGTCACATTCACTTTAAAACTGCGAAGAGTCTATCGCGATTCGTGTCCTTGGTCTCTCTTCCAAGTAGATGATACAATCTTTGGCCTCGCCATTCGCTCCACGGCATGGTCTGCGCTGACATCCTTGTCACATTCACTTTCCAACTGCGAAGAGTCTATCGCGATTCGTGTCCTTGGTCTCTCTTCCAAGTAGATGATACAATCTTTGGCCTCGCCATTCGCTCCACGGCATGGTCTGCGCTGACATCCTTGTCACATTCACTTTCCAACTGCGAAGAGTCTATCGCGGTTCGTGTCCTTGGTCTCTCTTCCAAGTAGATGATACAATCTTTGGCCTCGCCATTCGCTCCACGGCATGGTCTGCGCTGACATCCTTGTCACATTCACTGTCCAACTGCGAAGAGTCTATCGCGATTCGTGTCCTTGGTCTCTCTTCCAAGTAGATGATACAATCTTTGGTCTCGCCATTCGTTCCACAACATGGTCTGCGCAGACATCCTTGTCACATTCGCTGTCCAACTGCGAAGAGTCTATCGCGATTCGTGTCCTTGGTCTCTCTTCTAGGTAGATGATACAATCTTTGGCCTCACCATTCGTTCCACGACATGGTCTGCGCTGACATCCTTGTCACATTAACTGCCCAACTGCGAAGAGTCTATCACGTTCTTATTTCCGTGCACTGCCAAGTCTTCTGAGGAAGTGACAGAGTAGATAGAGTTCTTTTGGTCTCAGTTTCTGTGTCTGAACCTCGAACGACTGTGTCGACGAGAGGAATCTATTTCATGAACCTTCTGGATGTAGACGACGACTTCGATGACTTCGACGATTTTCTATTTTCGATGGCAATTTTCTCTGGCCCACGACCCAATCCGCCTGCGCAGAGTCTTCTTTTATAATATCTGCGCAGGCGGTAAAGACGTTCCATTTTCTGCTTCAACGTGGCAGGCGAAGATGCAACTTTGGATGCCAGACCACGCGGAGCTTGTGTAGATGACCTCTGATTCCAGTGTTGCAATATGTTGAAAGACAATATTCTGCTGGTCACGTAGACGTATACAGGTGACTTTGATCGATAGTAGCGTAGATGCACAAATATTTTGCTCCATTGGACGTTAGATAGGAATTGAAGACATTTTTGCGTTTGGTGGTGGCATTAGAGCCTCGTTGGTCGGGTTCGCCGTGGTGTTTCGAACCCGTTACCAGCTCCCACCACGGGGAGGTCAGGTTGAATGCCGCAGTTGATGGGTGCCAATGAATCCGAGGTCGTAAAGGGGTCCGGGGACAGGCAAGTGGGTCGAAGTCGGGGAAAAAGGAAAATCAGAAGCCCTCATAGTACGTGGAGGTGCCTGAGGAGGACCTCAATGAGGTCCTGAGGCATGGCGGTGGTGTTATTGTTGGGCGAAAGAATGGCGCGGACGATGGAACGAACGAGGCGCGATGAATCGTCGGGTGAGAGATGCCGGCGATGGTGGGTGACGATGTATCGACGGCGTCGAGGCAGTCGTCGAGCAGGCAAGAGCTTTCCTGCAGCACGTCGCAAATAAGGTTGACGGCGCCCGAGAGGTAGCCGGGGATGTTGTGGCATATCGTCGGCGAAGGCAGATGAAGGCTCCGGGGATTCGAGATACGATGCGTCGGTAATGGTGGAACATCATCGTCGGCACGGCATCTGGCGTTGGAAGACGCGCGAAGAAGAGATCGGACATGAACCCAGGTGAAAAAATAAAGTGGAATCTCAAGTGGGATATAGTGGAACCACTTGAACAACAAAATGGGTCAAAGTGGAACCACTTTGTCAGCAAAGTGGTTTAAGGTGAAACCACTTGGTCAGCAAAGTGGTTTGAAATGGAACCATTATCCTGGCAAAGTAGAAGGGTTAGTCAGAGCCGTTGTGGGCTAAACTGGAACCACTTGGTCAGCAAAGTGGCTGTAAATAAAGCCATTTTATGGCTAAATTGTGTTCAATCCGAAGTCAAAGTAGGTTTGGCCAGAGCCTTGTGAGTTAATCTGGAACCACTTTGAAAGAGCGGGTTAGACAGGATCGATATGGGGTACCACATGAGGAACACTAAACACGAAAGGACAAGCAATCCAATCCAATCCATGTCTTCGTATCATTTGAATGATTTCAAAGTCGCGTCGGTTGGATAGACCAATACATTGGAGCTACTGAAACTGCCTAGCATTGTACTCCAAGCTCAGTGCTTCAGGCGCATATAGGAAGTGAAACTCAATGCCTCGCCTCGCCACGATACCGCCATCGCCGCTGATATCGCCCGATTGCAAGTTGCAACAGGCAGGCGTTCCACGGTGCTCGCTCGGACGGCTCGGGCTCACGTGGGGAACAAAGAAGAATGTGATTTCTGCGTCGTGAGCTGCTTCTGCTAATTTCAGTCTCGATCCTGTTGACTTCGCTTCTTGGGAAGCTATTCTCGATGAAGTAATGCGTGCATTACTTTGCAAGCTATCATTGGTCGTCGAGCGAAGAAGGCGTGAAGATACCTCACGCGCACGCAACCAAAGCTGAAACAATTAAGCATGCAGTTGCATTGTTGCACTAGGAGACCGCCTCAGGAGACCGCCCTTGCATTCTGTTACCGGAAACGGAAGAGCACAATGCCAAGGAAAGATTTCTGGGAATATCTAAGAGTGTAGCAATATGCAACTTAATGGCGACGAGACAATTTGCTCGGACTCGTAAGAGCTAAAGAGAAGAAAATATGTGAACGTGAGCGCATTGCATTACGAAGTTGCTGACAGTATGGTGGCGCTCGCGCATGAAATTTTGCTGCGATTGTGAACAAACCGAGTGGCGCGAAGGGCGCGAACAAAATTTGCGCAAGTGTACCATCACCGACAGTGACCATCGAAGTGACCATGCATAGCCGCATAGCCAACGCCTTTTGTATTTCCCTTGAGAATCAGCGTTTGCGAAGTTCTTCGAATGGGAGGACGTCCCCCCCCCCCTACACACATGCACCCTAATAACCCCAACATCTGGAAAAGACCCCCCTTAAATTTTGTGGCGTTTCACAATACTTCGTCAAAAGCGTGTAAAAGTACCCCCCCCCCCCCCCGCGGGAAGAAATTCTGTGTAAACTACTGAGACCATCCCTTTGCTTGCACGGCGTTAAATCGGAGAAACGGCTCAATGGAGATGTTGTGTGGTGAAGCACATCGAACGCGCGCTGCTATGTGGTGAAGCACATCGAACGCGCGCTGCTATGTGGTGAAGTACGAACCAACAACAACATACACCGGTGTTCATTATACAAAAAAAAGCAGTGTACGCCACCGTTGAGCCGCGAAAACAGTTGCCGAACAAGATATAACGCCATAACCCAAAGTATGTATGCTATGTCGATCATACCGCCGTCCTTGATCAAAGTAATGCACCCCCTACGCTGCCTTACTTTTCTGCGTTAAAAGTAATGCTGTACGTCATTGCTTACGTCAAAATGACGTACGGCCTAACACGATGTTGGCTTGTGTCTGCCGGCTAGGGAAAATCTAGGGACAACTCCTCGATGTAATGTTGCAAAAAGTCAAAGCGTAGGGTGTGGCGCCACTGTATCGCTTTGGAAATCTTCACATGCATGTCTACATAAAGGACTCTCTGCAAGTTTTTGCTCAAACTGTAAAGCTGGAAATAAAATGTTCTCATGAACGGCTTTCTCATGAACGTTTCTACGGCAGCATTACGATTTCGCTTGCGTTTTGCTCCCACATTTATTACATCTTGTACGTAGCGCCACCTCGTTACGTTCTCTTACAACAGAGCATGCCACTGCAAAGAATGTACTTGGAAATGACTCGCTAGGGACAAGTGTCCCTAGAAATGGGCGGAGCGTTCGGGCGGAGCGTGTCGCGTGGACTCCACCCAAGAGCTCGTGACGTGCAAGTAATGCACGCATTAGTTTCATCGAGAATAGCTCCCTTGGAAGGGTAAGCCAGTGGACCACCTTACAGTTCGAACATGACTAATATGTGACTGAACTTTTCCTTGAACAATTCAGATTTGGTTTTCTTCATGCTGCACTTCAATATTAGATCTCGAAATTTCCCGGGATTCATGTCGTACCTGGTCACCTTAAGACACGCGGTCTGCAGCTAGCCATATTGTCTGTCCGTTCTGCGATACCTTGTGACATTGAAACATGTCTATACTTGTGAAACACTTCCCGACAGTGCGCGCGAAGTGTCCTCCATTATTGTGTCAACCTGTGTGCCACTTTCAAGGTATGTATTTTCGTAATATAATAGTGTGTTGCTCAATACCTCATTGTGTGTGTGTGTGTTTTATGCACGTCGCGAATGTGTGAGACTGTTTCAGTTTGGACTTCGTTGGTGCCACGATTCCCCTGTCCATGTCAGGTTGGAAGCTTGAAATGAGAAGTGACAATATTTGACGTTTGTCTGATCTCGTTCGTACGCGGCGCAGGCTCATCGTATCGCATATGTACCTCATGCACGAAACGGTACATGCGCGGTACTTCATATTTTATCACGTTAGCCGCGGTACGTAACCGTTACTGGGCGTAGAGTGTAAGCTGAAAACTGAAGTGGACTGACTAGCAAGTGGTTCTGCAAGTGGAACCATTTGCAAATAGGTCCCAAAGTGGAAAAGCATATGTAAGTGGTTTCCGAAGTGGAACCACTACCAAGTGGTTTCCAAAGTGGAACGGCTTCCAAGTGGATTTTAAAGCGCAAAATTTGGTGCATGTCTAGTTTAGCGGCGCCACTCGTTTTCAAACTTCTAATCTACATACCTGAATAGAATTTTGCATGGTGCATCGTAATCCAAAATAATCAAGCGGCGATCGGTTCCACGAATTCCTCCAGAGATCAGTTTCCCCGGGAAAGTTTCGGCAGCGGCGACCATGTCATCTCCATGCGCCCATTGTCGTCGAGATCTAGTGCTTTCATTGTGCATTCTTGGCAACGAGCGAGAGGGAACAGGCGAAATGCATGCTGGAAGAGTGCGAGGTGTGCGTAAGCTGTCATAGGTAAACAATGGGCGCATGGAGATGACATGGTCGCCGCTGCCGAAACTTTACAGGGGAAACTGATTTCTGGAGGAATTTGTGGAACCGACCGCCGCTTGATTATTCTGGATTACGATGCACCATGCAAAATCCCATCCAGGTATGTAGATTAGAAGTTTGAAATCGAGTGGCGCCGCTAAACTAGACATGGACCCAAAATTTTTAAGTGGTTTCTCAAAGGGGTACCTGTTTCATAAACAACACGATATTTTGCACCTGGGAAGGACAGGAAACGAACAACCGTCGAGCAAGAATGTCAGCGAGACAGGTTGAAGGTCTGAATTGGAATGTGAAATCCACAGCGGTATACCCTTCTCATCTTCTATGATGAAACTGTGGTTCGGCAGTTCACTTTTTGGGTGGGTAACAGTTCAACTGAATTATGAGAACGTGATTACGATGAATATATGTTAGGGCTTGATTTTTTTGTGTGTGTGTCTGTTCTGATATCAGCTTAATATCCGATACGAGTCCTATTTGGACTCAAGATATGAAACATTTTTTTGTGGAATGCGGCCGGAGTGCTTGAAGTTCACCTCTGTTTCGGGTTGGCCCTGTATTACAGTACCTTGATTTCAACGCTGGTTTAGGACAGGGCGGAGTAGGCAACATCTCTGTTTATGATGCTTATGATGAGATACAGGTCCTTAAGACCCTACCATAACTACGTTGAAGAGAAGAGTACTCCTGTGTGGTACGCCGTAGTCTGATGGAACGGGTGCGGGATCACCCTCAGATGTGTGGATGAACAGGGTACTACCGCGAGGGAAATCTGTGCCCACACGCTTTCCCCTTGATGCCGAAAAGAAGCACAAGTAAGCACATAGAAGACGAAAAGGCAACTGGCTGTGCCATACTCCCGTTTCACGTCGACGAATACAACCAGCATTATTCTTTTGCGAGCCATTGCTTCCGGTGCTGCGGACAGAATCCAGCGCCGAGTGATGCCGACGGAAACCATACATTTCTTGGCGGAAAAACGATCTCTCTTCTGGAATCACCACTGGAGTGTGTGAGGTATGATGCGCTACAAGAGGATTTCGACACAACTGGTCAGGCTCACCGGCCTAAATGAGGACAATTGCGAAGGAACCTTGTCTGGGCTCAGCGAGAGAACAACGCGTGCGCATTTCCAGGATTCCGGGCAATTTACCTTCCCTCTAGAATGCATTCAGTGCTGACAATAGAAAGCCCCGTGACTGTACGTCCAGGTTACGAAGCGCCAGATATGATATGTCGATACTGAAACACTATTTTGGCATTCAAAATACGTACAGAATAATACTGCACTGCTTGACTACAATTCGCCATCCACTTTATCTTCATTTCCCTCTTTCTCTCCGCTGACAGTTTAAACTTATCAGAGAGCGCCTCGTAGCGGGCAAAAGTTTCATATTTTTTTGTCTTTTATCTTGTTCGGTCCACCTTGCTTATTAGTGATGGCCTTGTCAGTTCAGACTTGAAATCATCAGAGTATAAAACAGAACGTAAAGGCAATTGGCGAACGAAGAAGGTTGTTGGAATCGTGATCGAGAGCTATATTTAGTCACGACTTTCAGGCAAAAATAAATTGTCAAGACAGATGACCGTGCCTCCCGAAAAAAAAAAAAGAAGCTCAGAAACTACACTCATATCCAAAGCACATTGTAGCACCATCCTAGCTTGTGTTACCAACACACGCGCACTGTCCTAACCCAGCATTCCAGTCGAGCAATAACGCATTTTCCCTCGTAATTGCGTTCTCCTAATTTAATCTGAACTGTCGCGCACCCAAACCGTGAAGTGAAGAACCACCGTTTCACAAAAGACGAGAAGGGAGACCACAATTTCACATTTCAATTTATCCCTTCAACCTCTCTCGTCTCGCTGACGCCCTCGCTCTTACGATGAGTCGCTTCATCAATTTCCTGTCCGCCTTGATCTTCGGCCGACGACCATCACCGGACGCGGTGCCGATTATGATGCACCATCACTACCGCCGGATCGTCTCCCGCATCCCGGGGGCGTTTCACGGCCTCCGCAACGAACTAGACATGTGCCTCAACGTCGACGGTTATTTGTCAGCCGCCGTCAACCTCCTCTGCGACGTCCTGCAGGACAATTTGTGCCTGCAGGATGAATGCCTCGATTTCGCGAGGTACGTCGTCTTCCGCCACCATCGACGCCTCACGGCCGATGAGTCCTCACGCCTCATTCATTCCATCGCTCACGCCGTCCTCTCATCTGACGATACCTCACTCGCCATGCCCATGGACCTCATTGAGGTCCTCATCAGACACCTCAACGCACTGTAAGAGCTTCTGGATTCTTTTTTTCTGACTTCGACCTTCTGCCTGTCCCCGGACCCCATCACGACCTCGGATTCATTGGCTCCCAACAACTGCGGCATTCAACCTCACCTCCCCGTGGTGGGAGCTGGTAACGGGTTCGAAACACCACGGCGAACCCGGCCAACGAGGCTCTGAATGCCGCCACCAAAAGCAATAATGTCATCATCTACATATCTAATTCCAATGGAGCAAAATATGTGTACATCTACGCTACTACTGATCAAAGTCACATGTATACGTCTACGTCGCCAGCAGCATATATTGTCTTTCAACATATTGCAACACTGGAATCCGAGGTCATCTACACAAGCTCCGCGTGGTCTGGCATCCAAAGTTGCATCTTCGCCAGCCACGTTGGAGCAGAAATGGAACGTCTTTACCGCCTGCGCAGATATTATAAAAGAAGACTCTGCGCAGGCGGATTGGGCCGTGGGCCAGAGAAAGTTGTCTTCGAAAATAGAAAATCGTCGAAGTCATCAAGTCGTCATCTACATTCAGAAGGCTCATGAAATATTGCTCTCGTCGACACAGTCGTTGGAGATTCAGACACGGAAACTGAGACCAAAAGAACGCTATCTACTCTGTCACTTCCTGAGAAGGCATGGCGGAGCACGGAAATCAGATAAGATCGTGATATACGCTTCACAGTTTGGCAGCGAGCGAACTATGCAAAAGAAAAAAGAAAAAGGACGGCGAGATCCACGAACGCACATAGGATTCTTTCGTCTGCAAAACCTGCAAAATATGCACCTCATTGCTTGAGCGAAGCACTCTGCTGTAACAGCGACGCAAATGTCAGCGCAGGCCATGTCGTGGAACGAATGGTGAGGCCAAAGAGTATATACGGAGGAGAATTTCATCTGCAAGGATATGTCCTGGAACAGAGACCAAGAAGACGTTGCGGCGGACACCGTAAGCGAAATATGCAAAGAAAAAAGGACGGCGAGATCCACGAACGCACATAGGATCCTTTCATCTGCAAAACCTGCAAAATATGCACCTCATAGTTTTGAGCGAAGCACTTTGCTGTAACAGCGACGAAAACGTCAGCGCAGGCCATGTCGTGGAACGAATGGTGAGTCCAAAGAGTATAAACCCAGGAGAACTTCACCTGCAATGACATGTCTTGGAATTGAGACCAAGAAGACGTTGCGGCGGACACCGTAAGCGAAATATGCAAAGGAAAAAAAAAGGACGGCGAGATCCACGAACGCACATAGGTTCCTTTCGTCTGCAAAACCTGCAAAATATGCACCTCATCATTTGAGCGAAGCACTCTGCTGTAACAGCGACGAAAACGTCAGCGCAGGCCATGTCGTGGAACGAATGGTGAGTCCAAAGAGTATGTACCCAGGAGAACTTCACCTGCAATTACATGTCTTGGAACAGAGACCAAGAAGACGTTGCGGCGGACACCGTAAGCGAAATATGCAAAGGAAAAAAAAAGGACGGCGAGATTCATGAAAGCACATAGGATTTTTTCATCTGCAAAACCAGCAAAATATGCACCTTATCCTTTGAGCGGACTCTGTTGTAATAGCGAAGAAAATGCCGAACTCGTCAGTCAAGTTCAGACATCTGGAGCGACGTCTTCCACTGTAACCACTGTCACGTTGCAGCCAATAAAGATGAGAAAGACTTGATGTGTTTGAGTATTCCTTGAGTTTCTCACGGCATGCACACGTTTAATCGAAGCGCGTGGCGCTTTAGTGTATGGGGTTAATTTACCAAGTATCCAAGTAGTACCCTTGCGGTACCTTCAGTACTGTTCTGGGTACGTTCTAGTCGTTATTCCTCGTGCGTTTAAAACGTCAAAATCGGGGCGTAGTTCAACTGTGACTCCATAGACTGCACAACAAGAGAAGCCGGCGGATGCTGAGAGTGAGCCGGATTTCGTTGCCTGGAAGAACGAGAAAACGTCACTCGCTAAGGACCAATGAGCGGTGCGTCACATCCAATTAGTGAGAGTATGTATTAGGTTTTCGTGTAAGTGCCGCCACTGGGCGCGTTAAGTTGGTGCTCCGGGCACAGTTCGTTCGCTTCCGGGATCACTTAACCCAGCCAAACACAAACAAACAAACAAAAAAGGAATAGGTCCAGTTGGAGTTTTCATTGCTATGAATGGGACCCAACAGGTCGCGTGTTAAAACCAGTTGGATCTTTCAGTTCCAATTGGACCGTCCAGTTGGTAGCAGAGCACCAACATGAAGATCCATTAGGATTCATGCACTCCAACTGGTCACTCATTTGGACATTATGGATCCCCTCCCTCCCCCAGTCCGTCCTTCTGTTAGGGAACTCCTGTTCCATTTGGTCTCTCGGTCTCCAACTGGCCTCCCAATTAGCAGACAACCAGGAGCTGTTGGTCCATTTGGCAGTGTAGAGTTGTAAAGTAACTGATGTGTGACTCTGTATTTTCAATACATTTACTCCGTGCATGTGTAGCTAAACTATTAACGCTACCAATAAGATCTATCGCTGAAAACCTCTATCGCTCCTCGATGCCCATTCCGTTCACTTTGTCCACTCTTTTCTAAACTTCGACTTATTTTAGAGCAAAATAACTGCTGCCATCCTATTTACCTTTTCCTCCTGATGTTCTGACCTAAATTTGACTTCAATGGCACTCATATTTATCCCTTGGTCAAGATAGGACACACCTCTATCGCTCTGCGATGCCCATTCCGTTCACTTTGTCCACTCTTTTCTAAACTTCAACTTACCGTAGAGAAAAATAACTTTGCCATTTTATTTCCCTTTGCCTCCTGATGTTCTTACCCAAATTTGACTTCAATGGCACTCATATTTATCCCTCCGTCAAGATAGGACACACTTCTTTCCCTCTGCGATGCCCATTCCGTTCACTTTGTCCACTCTTTTCTAAACTTCAACTTACCGTAGAGAAAAATAACTTTGCCATTTTATTTCCCTTTGCCTCCTGATGTTCTTACCCAAATTTGACTTCAATGGCACTCATATTTATCCCTCCGTCAAGATAGGACACACTTCTTTCCCTCTGCGATGCCCATTCCGTTCACTTTGTCACGTCTTTTCTAAACTTCAACTTACCGTAGAGAAAAATAACTTCTGCCATTTTATTTCCCTTTGCCTCCTGATGTTCTTACCCAAATTTGACTTCAATGGCACTCATATTTATCCCTCCGTCAAGATAGGACACACTTCTTTCCCTCTGCGATGCCCATTCCGTTCACTTTGTCCAGTATTTCTAAAGTTCAACTTACTTTAGACCAAAATAACTTCTGCCATTTTATTTCTCTTTGCCTCCTGATGTTCCGACCCCAATTTGACTTCAATGGCACTCATATTTATCCCTCCGGTCAAGATAGAACACACGTCTATAGCTCTGCGATGCCCATTCCGTTCACTTTGTCCAGTATTTCTAAAGTTCAACTTACTTTAGACCAAAATAACTTCTGCCATTTTATTTCTCTTTGCCTCCTGATGTTCCGACCTAAATTTGACTTCAATGGCACTCATATTTATCCCTCCGTCAAGATAGAACACACGTCTATAGCTCTGCGATGCCCTTTCCGTTCACTTTGTCCAGTATTTCTAAAGTTCAACTTACTTTAGACCAAAATAACTTCTGCCATTTTATTTCTCTTTGCCTCCTGATGTTCCGACCTAAATTTGACTTCAATGGCACTCATATTTATCCCTCCGTCAAGATAGGACACACTTCTTTCCCTCTGCGATGCCCATTTCGTTCACTTTGTCCGGTCTTTTCTAAACTTCAACCTACTTTAGAGCAAAATAACTGCTGCCATTTTATTTCCCTTTGCCTCATGATATTCTTACCCAAATTTGACTTCAATGGCACTCATATTTATCCCTCCGTCAAGATAGGACACACTTCTTTCCCTCTGCGATGCCCATTTCGTTCACTTTGTCCGGTCTTTTCTAAACTTCAACCTACTTTAGAGCAAAATAACTGCTGCCATTTTATTTCCCTTTGCCTCATGATATTCTTACCCAAATTTGACTTCAATGGCACTCATATTTATCCCTCCGTCAAGATAGGACACACTTCTTTCCCTCTGCGATGCCCATTTCGTTCACTTTGTCCGGTCTTTTCTAAACTTCAACCTACTTTAGAGCAAAATAACTGCTGCCATTTTATTTCCCTTTGCCTCATGATATTCTTACCCAAATTTGACTTCAATGGCACTCATATTTATCCCTCCGTCAAGATAGGACACACTTCTTTCCCTCTGCGATGCCCATTTCGTTCACTTTGTCCGGTCTTTTCTAAACTTCAACCTACTTAGAGCAAAATAACTGCTGCCATTTTATTTCCCTTTGCCTCATGATATTCTTACCCAAATTTGACTTCAATGGCACTCATATTTATCCCTCCGTCAAGATAGGACACACTTCTTTCCCTCTGCGATGCCCATTTCGTTCACTTTGTCCGGTCTTTTCTAAACTTCAACCTACTTTAGAGCAAAATAACTGCTGCCATTTTATTTCCCTTTGCCTCATGATATTCTTACCCAAATTTGACTTCAATGGCACTCATATTTATCCCTCCGTCAAGATAGGACACACTTCTTTCCCTCTGCGATGCCCATTTCGTTCACTTTGTCCGGTCTTTTCTAAACTTCAACCTACTTTAGAGCAAAATAACTGCTGCCATTTTATTTCCCTTTGCCTCATGATATTCTTACCCAAATTTGACTTCAATGGCACTCATATTTATCCCTCCGTCAAGATAGGACACACTTCTTTCCCTCTGCGATGCCCATTTCGTTCACTTTGTCCGGTCTTTTCTAAACTTCAACCTACTTTAGAGCAAAATAACTGCTGCCATTTTATTTCCCTTTGCCTCATGATATTCTTACCCAAATTTGACTTCAATGGCACTCATATTTATCCCTCCGTCAAGATAGGACACACTTCTTTCCCTCTGCGATGCCCATTTCGTTCACTTTGTCCGGTCTTTTCTAAACTTCAACCTACTTTAGAGCAAAATAACTGCTGCCATTTTATTTCCCTTTGCCTCATGATATTCTTACCCAAATTTGACTTCAATGGCACTCATATTTATCCCTCCGTCAAGATAGGACACACTTCTTTCCCTCTGCGATGCCCATTTCGTTCACTTTGTCCGGTCTTTTCTAAACTTCAACCTACTTTAGAGCAAAATAACTGCTGCCATTTTATTTCCCTTTGCCTCATGATATTCTTACCCAAATTTGACTTCAATGGCACTCATATTTATCCCTCCGTCAAGATAGGACACACTTCTTTCCCTCTGCGATGCCCATTTCGTTCACTTTGTCCGGTCTTTTCTAAACTTCAACCTACTTTAGAGCAAAATAACTGCTGCCATTTTATTTCCCTTTGCCTCATGATATTCTTACCCAAATTTGACTTCAATGGCACTCATATTTATCCCTCCGTCAAGATAGGACACACTTCTTTCCCTCTGCGATGCCCATTTCGTTCACTTTGTCCGGTCTTTTCTAAACTTCAACCTACTTTAGAGCAAAATAACTGCTGCCATTTTATTTCCCTTTGCCTCATGATATTCTTACCCAAATTTGACTTCAATGGCACTCATATTTATCCCTCCGTCAAGATAGGACACACTTCTTTCCCTCTGCGATGCCCATTTCGTTCACTTTGTCCGGTCTTTTCTAAACTTCAACCTACTTTAGAGCAAAATAACTGCTGCCATTTTATTTCCCTTTGCCTCATGATATTCTTACCCAAATTTGACTTCAATGGCACTCATATTTATCCCTCCGTCAAGATAGGACACACTTCTTTCCCTCTGCGATGCCCATTTCGTTCACTTTGTCCGGTCTTTTCTAAACTTCAACCTACTTTAGAGCAAAATAACTGCTGCCATTTTATTTCCCTTTGCCTCATGATATTCTTACCCAAATTTGACTTCAATGGCACTCATATTTATCCCTCCGTCAAGATAGGACACACTTCTTTCCCTCTGCGATGCCCATTTCGTTCACTTTGTCCGGTCTTTTCTAAACTTCAACCTACTTTAGAGCAAAATAACTGCTGCCATTTTATTTCCCTTTGCCTCATGATATTCTTACCCAAATTTGACTTCAATGGCACTCATATTTATCCCTCCGTCAAGATAGGACACACTTCTTTCCCTCTGCGATGCCCATTTCGTTCACTTTGTCCGGTCTTTTCTAAACTTCAACCTACTTTAGAGCAAAATAACTGCTGCCATTTTATTTCCCTTTGCCTCATGATATTCTTACCCAAATTTGACTTCAATGGCACTCATATTTATCCCTCCGTCAAGATAGGACACACTTCTTTCCCTCTGCGATGCCCATTTCGTTCACTTTGTCCGGTCTTTTCTAAACTTCAACCTACTTTAGAGCAAAATAACTGCTGCCATTTTATTTCCCTTTGCCTCATGATATTCTTACCCAAATTTGACTTCAATGGCACTCATATTTATCCCTCCGTCAAGATAGGACACACTTCTTTCCCTCTGCGATGCCCATTTCGTTCACTTTGTCCGGTCTTTTCTAAACTTCAACCTACTTTAGAGCAAAATAACTGCTGCCATTTTATTTCCCTTTGCCTCATGATATTCTTACCCAAATTTGACTTCAATGGCACTCATATTTATCCCTCCGTCAAGATAGGACACACTTCTTTCCCTCTGCGATGCCCATTTCGTTCACTTTGTCCGGTCTTTTCTAAACTTCAACCTACTTTAGAGCAAAATAACTGCTGCCATTTTATTTCCCTTTGCCTCATGATATTCTTACCCAAATTTGACTTCAATGGCACTCATATTTATCCCTCCGTCAAGATAGGACACACTTCTTTCCCTCTGCGATGCCCATTTCGTTCACTTTGTCCGGTCTTTTCTAAACTTCAACCTACTTAGAGCAAAATAACTGCTGCCATTTTATTTCCCTTTGCCTCATGATATTCTTACCCAAATTTGACTTCAATGGCACTCATATTTATCCCTCCGTCAAGATAGGACACACTTCTTTCCCTCTGCGATGCCCATTTCGTTCACTTTGTCCGGTCTTTTCTAAACTTCAACCTACTTTAGAGCAAAATAACTGCTGCCATTTTATTTCCCTTTGCCTCATGATATTCTTACCCAAATTTGACTTCAATGGCACTCATATTTATCCCTCCGTCAAGATAGGACACACTTCTTTCCCTCTGCGATGCCCATTTCGTTCACTTTGTCCGGTCTTTTCTAAACTTCAACCTACTTTAGAGCAAAATAACTGCTGCCATTTTATTTCCCTTTGCCTCATGATATTCTTACCCAAATTTGAATTCAATGGCACTCATATTTATCCCTCAGGCAAGATTGGGCCCACTTCTATCGCTCTGCGATGCCGATTCAGCTCACTTTGTCCAGTCTTTTCTAAACTTCAATTTACTTTAGAGCAAAATAAATTCTGCCATTTTAGTTCTCTTTGCCTCCTGATGTTCTGACCCAAATTTGACTTCAATGGCACACATATTTATCCATCAGGCAAGATTGGGAACACCTCTATTGTCCTCCGATGGCCATTCTGTTAACTTTGTCCAGTCTTTTATGAACTTCAACTTGCTTTAGAGCAAAGTAAGTTCTGCCATTTTATTTTTTTGCCTTCTGATGTTCTGACCCGAATTTGACTTCAATGGTACACATATTTATCCATCAGTCAAGATTGGGCACACCTGTATCGCTCTGCGATGCCCATTCGTTCGCTTTGTCCACTCTTTTCTAAAATTCAACTTACTTTAGAGAAAAAACACTTGTGCCGCTTTATTTCCTATCACGAGTCTACCACGATCCGTGTCCTGTGCACCGCCACGTCTTCTGAGGAACTGACAGAGTACAAAGTGTCTTTTCGGTCTCAGGTTTTGTGTCTGGATCTCCAACGACTGTGTTTACGAGAGGAATATTTCATGATCCTTCTGAATATAGATGACGACTTCGATGACTTCGACGATCTTCTATTTTCGATGGCAATTTTCTCTGGCCCGCGACCCCATCCGCCTGCGCAGGGTCTGCTTTTATAATATTTGCGCAGGCGGGAAACACATTCCATTTTCTGCTCCAACGTGGCTGGCGAAGAGTGTGACTTTGGATGCCAGACCACGCGGAGCTTGTGTAGATGACCTCGGATTCCAGTGTTACAATATGTTGAAAGACAATATTGTGTTGACCACGTAGATGTATACGGGTGACTTTGATCAGTTGTAGCGTAGATGTACGAATATTTTGCTCCATTGGGCGTTAGATATGTAGAGGATGACATTTTTCCGTTTGTGCCGTTGCCTCGTTGGGCGGATTCGCTGTGGTGTTCCGAACCCGTTACCAGCTCCCACCACGGGGAGGTGGGGTTGAATGCCGCAGTTGCTGGGAGCCAATGAATCCGAGGTCTTAAAGGGGTCCAGTGACAGGCAGGAGGCCGAAGTCAGAAAGAGAAATCTAGAAGCCCTCACAGTGCGTTAAGATGTTTGAGGAGGACCTCTATGAGGTCTTGAGGAATGGCGGTGGTGTTATAGTTGGGCGAAGGAATGGCGTGGACAATGGAACGAACGAGGCGTGAGGAATCGTCTGGTACGAGGTGCCGGCGATGGTGGGCGACGCTGTATCTGACGGCATCGAGGCATTCTGTCGAGCACGCAAGAGTTTTCCTGCAGCACGTCGCAAATGAGGTTGACTGCGCCCGACAGGTACCCGAGGATGTTATGGCATGCCTTCAGTTCTTTTCGAAGGCAGATGAAGGCGCCCGGGATGCGAGAAACGATGCGCCGGTATAGTGGTGGAACATCATCGTCGGCACCGCGTCTGGCGTTGGAAGACGCCCGAAGAAGACAGCGGACAAGAAGGAAAGGAGGCGAGCCATCGTCGAGCAAGAATCTCAGCGAGACAAGTCGAAGGAGTAAATTGATACGCGAAATCCAAAGCAGTATACCCTTTTCATCTTCTATGGCGAAGCGTGGCTTGGTGGCACTTCACCTTTTGGGTGGGTAACAGTTGAACTGAATTATGAAAACGTAATTACGAGGAAAATGTGTTAGGGCTTGATTTGCGTGCGTGTGTCTCTGTGCGGATGAACAGGGTCCTACCGCGAAGGAAATCCGTGACCCAACGTTTTCCCCTTGATGACACACTCTAAGGAAAACAGGAGTAATTTTACTCCTTTTGGGCACTAAATGCACTGCCACAAAAAATAGTCCCTTTCGGGAGTAAATGCGCGGGAGTAAATGAATGTCACAGGGTGGAGACTGTATTTCACGCGCTGTTGTAAGAGTCCCACGTACATAATTAGTGTGCATGCATGAAAATACTTTGAAGCAAATCGTCAACCGTGATATATCGCGTGATATAAAATCTTGCGCCATACATAGGGCACAATGTGCGAAGAAAGATGCACTAACTGTTTCTTACTCTGTGTGGCTGGAAAATTGCTACGTTGGCTGAGTTATACAGCCTTATGCCATCAAATTGACCGAGGGCACATATTTCCGTAGACTGTTGCATTCGGGAGACGATTCGCGAAGTTCAGTGGCAATTTGCAGTCCTGGGGAGTAAATGTTGGGTTAGGGGTTCTAAAATGGGGAGTAATTGGAGTTCAGGGGAGGAGAAGCTGCGATTTTCTTAGAGCGCAGAAGAAGCACAAGTAAGCACCTGGAGGATGAAAATTCGACTGAGTGTATGATATACCAGTTTCGCGGCGAGGAACACAACCCACCTTGATCCTTTCGACAGCCATTGCTTCCGGTGCTGCGAACAGAATCCAGCGGCGAGTGATGCCGATGGACGCCAGACATTTCTTGGCGGAAGGAGGATCTCTCTTCTGGAGCCACCACTGGAGCCTGTGAAGTGTCATTCAGTCCAAGAGGTTTCCGACACAACTAGTCAGGCCCAGCAGCCTAAAAGAGGACAGTTGGAAAGGTACCTTGTCTGGCTTCAGCCAGGGAAGAACTCGTGCGGATTTCCAGGCTTCCGGGCAATTTATCTTCCCTCCAGGATGCATTCAATGCTGACAATAGAAAGCCCAGTGACTGCAAGTCCATGCTACCATACGCCAGATATGATACGCCGATACTGAAACATTATTTTGCTATTCAAAATTACTTACAGAATAATACAGCTCTGACTGACTGCAACGCGCTATCCACTTCATCTTTATCTCCCTTTTTCTCTCCGCTGACAGTTTAATGTATCAGAGAGCGCCTGGCAGCGGGCAAAAGTTTCATATTTTTAGTCTCTTTATCTTGTTCGGTCCACCTTGCTTATGAGTGATGGCCTTGTCAGTTCAGACTTTATATTATCAGAGTATAGAACAGAATGTAAAGGAAATTTGCGAACGAAGAAGGTTGTTGCAATAGTGGTTGACAGCTATATTTAATCACCACCTTCAGGCAAAAATAATTTGTCAAGAGACACGACCGTGTCTCCCCTCCCCCCCCAAAAATGCACACTCATATCCGAAGCGCATTGAAGCACCATCCTAAGTTGTGTTACCTATACACACGCCCTGTCCTAACCCAGCATTCGAGTTGAGCAATAACGCATTTTCCCTCGTAATTACGTTTTCCTAATTCACTTGAACTGTCGCTCACCCAAAACGTGAAGTACTGAACCACCGTTTCACCAAAGATGAGAAGGGTTTACCGTCTTGAATTTCCCCATTCCAATTTACCCCTTCAACCTGTCTCGCTGACAACCTCGCTCTACGATGAGTCGCTTCTTCAGCTTCGTGTCCGCCCTGATATTCGGCCGTCTACCAACACCGGACGCGGTGCCCATCATGATGCACCTTCACTTTCGACGCATCGTGTCGCGCATTCCGGGGGCTTTTCACGGCCTCCGGAATGAACTAGACTTTTGTCGCAACGTCAACGGTTACATCTCAGCCACTGTAAACCTCATCTGTGACGTCCTGCAGGACAATCTGTGCCTGCAGGACGAGTGCCTCGACTTCGCGAGGTACGTCGTCGCCCGCCACCACCGCCGCTTCACGGCTGACGAATCAACTCGCCTCATCAATTCCATCGCCCGTGCCGTCCTTTCGTCCAACGACACGTCACTCGCCATGCCCATGGACATCATCGAGATCCTCATCAGACATCTCAACGCACTGTGAGCTTCTGGATTGCCTTTTCTGACTTCGACCCACTTGCCTGTCCCCGGACCCCGTCACGACCTCGGATTCATTGGCTCCCAACAACTGCGGCATTCAACCTCACCTCCCCGTGGTGGGAGCTGGTAACGGGTTCGAAATACCACGGCGAACCCGGCCAACGAGGCTCTGAATGCCGCCACCAAATGCAAGAATGTCATCATCTACATATCTACTTCCAATGGAGCAAAATATGTGTACATCTACGCTACTACTGATCAAAGTCACCTGTATACGTCTACGTCGCCAGCAGCATATATTGTCTTTCAACATATTGCAACACTGGAATCCGAGGTCATCTACACAAGCTCCGCGTGGTCTGGCATCCAAAGTTGCATCCTCGCCAGCCACGTTTGAGCAGAAATTGGAACGTCTTTCGAGCGTCTTTTGGAGCGCAGGCGGATTGGGCCGTGGGCCAGAGAAAGTTGTCTTCGAAAATAGAAAATCGTCGATGTCATCAAAGTCGTCATCTACATTCAGAAGGCTCATGAAATATTCCTCTCGTCGACACAGTCTTTGGAGATTCTGACACAGAAACTGAGACCAAAAGAACTCTGTCTACTCTGTCACTTCCTCAGAAGGCATGGCAGTGCACGGAAATCAGATCGTGATCGATTCTGCGCACTTAGGCAGTTAATGTGACAACGATGGCAACAAGCGAAATATGCAAAGGAAAAAAAGGACGGCGAGATCCACGAACGTACCCAGGATTCTTTCATCTGCAAAACCTGCAAAATATGCACCTGATCGTTTGAACGAAGCACTCTGCTGTAACAGCGAAGAAAATGTCAGCGCAGGCCATGTCGTGGAACGAATGATGAGGCTAAAGAGTATATACCCAGGAGAATTTTACCTGCAAGGACATGATCTGGAACAGAGACCAAGAAGACGTTGCGGCGGACACCGTAAGCAAAATATGCAAAGAAAAAAGACTGAGATCCACGGACACACCTAGAATTCTTTCATCTGCAAAACCTACAAAATATGCACCTCATCGTTTGAGCGAAGCACTCTGGTGTAACAGCGAAAAAAATGTGAGGGCAGACCATGTCGTGAAAAGAATGTTGAGGCTAAAGAGTATATACCCAAGAGAATTCCACCTGCAAGGACATGTCCTGGAACAGAGGCGAAGAAGACGTTGCGGCGGACACCGTAAGCGAAATATGCAAAGAAAAAAAGGGACGGCGTGATCCACGAAAGCACCAAGGTTTCTTTCATCTGCAAAACCAGCAAAATATGCACCTTATCGTTTCAGCGAAGCACTCTGCTGTAACAGCGAAGAAAACGTCGAACTCGTCAGTCAAGTTCAGACTTTTGGAGCGACGTCTTCCACTGTAACCACTGTGACGTTGCAACCAATAAAGACGAGAAAAAAAACTTGACGTGTTTGGGTATTCCCTGTGTTTCTCACGGCGTGCGCACGTTCAAGTAAAGCGCGAGGCACTTTAGTTTATGGGTTTAGTGTAGCAAGTACCCAAGTAGTACCCTTACCGTACCTTAAGTATCGTTCTGGGTACGTTCTAGTCGTTACTCCTCTTGCGTTGAAAACCTCAAAATCGTGGCGTAGTTTAATTGTGACTCCATAGAATGCATAACAAGAGAAGACGGCGGATGGTGAGAGTGAGCCGGATTTCGTTGCCTGGAAGAACGAGAAAACCTCACTCGCTAAGGACCAATGAGCGTGGGTCGCATCGAGTTAGTCAGAAAATTACTTTTCCGTGTAAGTACCGCCACTGGGCACGCTAAGTTGGAGCACTGGGAACAGTTCATTCGCTCCCGGAATCACTTAACCCAGCAAAAAAAAAAAGGAATTGGTCCAGTTGGAGCTTGTCATTGGTATGAATGGGACCCAACAGGTCCCATGTTAAAACCTGTTGGATCTTTCAGTTCGTCCAGTTGGTAGTGAGCACCAATTGAAAGCACCATTTGGTTCATGCACTCCAACTGGTCACTCATTTGGACATCATGGGTCCAACTGGTCCTTCTGACAGGGAGGTTCCATTTGGTCTCTCGGTCTCCAACTGGCCTCTCAATTAGCAGACAATCAGCAACTGTTGGTCCAATTGACAGTGTTGTAAAGTAGAGTTGTAAACTTTTGTCATCCTATTTCCTTTTGCCTCCTGATGTTCTGACCCAAATTTGACTTCAATGACAGTCATATTTACCCCTCAGTCAAGACTCGGCACACCTTTGTCGCTCTCGGATGCCCATTCCGTTCACTTTGTCCTGTCTTTTCTGAACTTCAACTTACTTTAGAGCAAAATAACTTCTGCCATCCTATTTGCTTTTGCCTCCTGATGTTCTAACCCAAATTTGACTTCAATGGCAGACATATTTACCCCTCAGTCAAGACTGGGCACACCTTTGTCGCTCTCGGATGCCCATTCCGTTCACTTTGTCCTGTCTTTTCTGAACTTCAACTTACTTTAGAGCAAAATAACTTCTGCCATCCTATTTGCTTTTGCCTCCTGATGTTCTAACCCAAATTTGACTTCAATGGCACTCATATTTATCCCTCAGTCAAGATTGGGCACACCTTTGTCGCTCTCGGATGCCCATTCCGTTCACTTTGTCCTGTCTTTTCTGAACTTCAACTTACTTTAGAGCAAAATAACTTCTGCCATCCTATTTCCTTTTGCCTCCTGATGTTCTGACGCAAATTTCACTTCAATGGCACTCATATTTATCCCTCAGTCAAGATTGGGCACACCTTTGTCGCTCTCGGATGCCCATTCCGTTCACTTTGTCCTGTCTTTTCTGAACTTCAACTTACTTTAGAGCAAAATAACTTCTGCCATCCTATTTCCTTTTGCCTCCTGATGTTCTGACGCAAATTTGACTTCAATGGCACTCATATTTATCCCTCAGTCAAGATTGGGCACACCTTTGTCGCTCTCGGATGCCCATTCCGTTCACTTTGTCCTGTCTTTTCTGAACTTCAACTTACTTTAGAGCAAAATAACTTCTGCCATCCTATTTCCTTTTGCCTCCTGATGTTCTAACCCAAATTTGACTTCAATGGCACTCATATTTATCCCTCGGTCAAGATTGGGCACACCTTTGTCGCTCTCGGATGCCCATTCCGTTCACTTTGTCCTGTCTTTTCT